>NC_139630.1:53528823-53641323 GCF_964638095.1 Poromitra crassiceps | reverse complement strand
CACTGAATATACACACATGTCCTTATATAGCACAGGCTGAGGAGCACATGGCACATTCATGTATGGATGAACTCGCACATAAGCACACGTACAAACACTGCTTATAATCCAAATAATGAGAGTAATTTAATTTAAAAATAACAACTGCAATTTGTTAGTTAATTTAAAAAGTCAATAATTGGATTTCAAATACTGTTATTTTTTTTTTTAAAGGTATACAGTTATCTAGATTGTGAGATTAAGACAGCAAGATCCCTTTGCACTTCTTGAAATAATAGCTAATTAAATAATGGTTGTAGATGTTGATGATAACACTCTTCAAATTACAGTCTGATTGATTGTAGCACTTTGTTCATTCATCTGCATGTTCTATGGAATTCGGAGGCAAAGCAATCCAAAATTCACAATTTAATCTGATTATATTAACAGGTAAACTATTGTCAAAATCATGACAACTTTTTACAATTTTAAGTAAGTAAACAATAACAGGTGTTCCTCAACCCTGCTGACCCCTCTGCATGTCGCCCAATATTTACACCCTGAACCGTCTCTCCTCTGGTCAGATCTCTTGAAGATCCCAAGGAGACAAAGTGAGACATGTCAAATTCCGGCATAGCGACATCATCCTGCAACATGACACCCCAACAACTTTAGAGCAGCCGATGACAACTGCTCATCTTAACGAGCGTTGTGGTGACCCCATCGCCATGGCGACAGCAATTTAAGAGTAGGGGCGTGCGGGGGCGTGTTGCATGAGGACAAGTTGATTGGATTCACACACTAATTCATACTCATGGCAACACACACACACACACACACAGAGTGTCAAAGAGACACCAAATCCACCACCAAAGAAGAAGCATATGTCCGGCTAATGCGAACGTGACTTAGGAAGTCTTTAGTAGTGGCATTGGGTTACCTGAACTACACCGTGTAAATGGCCATAGTGGCCCTGAATAGAAGGTTTATTATGGAGCTCAACTCTGAAACAGACACTCTCGGGGAATTATTTGCCCACTTTAGATCTCGCAGTGATACTTCATCCCGTTGAATAAGCCTGGATCTATTCTTACTTTGCTGTCTTCAGATCTGCAGATATTTCTGGTTGGCATGCCAATAATCACATCAACATCAAATAACAGGATGATGTGTTGAGCACGTAAAGTGTCCTGACAGAGTTATGCCATTTTATAGGAAAGGTTCTTAGTTATTTGCATCATTGGTTTGTAAACCTATTGTGTGTCATTTTATAGTTATGTCATTACCATAACACTGTTTTATGGTATTTTCTGCCTTTATTAATTAATGTACCATGAACAGAGACGGGGGCGAGAGAAAAAGGGACGGCCCGCAACAAAGTTCATCAGCCAGAACCGGCGATGTTGTGAGCATGTGTCGTGCATCTCTTAGTGCACGTTCACACCGTACGCCAAAGCCACGCTGAAGCCACGCAGTTTCATTTCGGCGTCCTTGTTAATAGGTGAGACCGTTCACACCAGCCGCACGCCACGCTGAAGCTACGCTGAAGCTGCACTGAAGCGATAGTTTCAGCTTCTGTTCTATTTTCCAAGCGTGCAGAACGCTGAACCCGAGCTGCCGGGCATGAAGTCAATGCAAGTTGTGGGCGGGGGGGCAAGGCGCGCCGAGCAGGTGCTGAGGGAAAGAGTGCTTCTTGTGTGACCGGTTTAGCGTGACACTCAGCTTCAGCGTGGCTTTAGCGTGGCTTTGGTGTATGGTTGGCGTATGGTGTGAACAAAGGCTTAGCCTCCTACGCCGATAGGACACTCCGTGATAACACTGATATCACACATTATACTAAGTGATTTTATGGCTGAAACGTTTGAATACACTTTTTTCAACCTCAATACCTCTTAACGTTCCGAGGCAGGTGGATTCGCCCGAGTTCATGATCTCACATGCTCACGATCACACAAATCCATATTGCCATGTCCAATCTATTGGTTTGAATCCCAACCACCAGTGGTTCACACCAATCAGCGTGCTCTGAGGCAGCTATGGGCGGGCTTTGGTGTGGTGGCAGTGAGGGCGAACCCACTGATAGAAGTGACAGACAGATCCAATCACATCCAATCACCTGCCAGGTATTTTTAAGTGGTGCAGCCACTTCTATAAGTCGCTATGTGTGTGTGAGCATGAGATGCCCCCCCCCCCCCCCCCCCGTGGCTCCAAACCGGTGAAAGACGCGCGCACGGACGCACGCACGGGTCCGACCTGCCAAACCTGCACCGCTTACTTCAACACCTGGGTGTGATTGTCTTTTAAGTGGCTTTCCCGAGCAACTCGTTCCCAGTTGCTTATGTGAAAACAATCCATCTGGCAGCGTCGGGTTACAATACCACCTCCCGTTAAATACATTCACCTAGCACACACCTCCCTAACACTCTCCTGGCCTACTTTCCGCATCACATCACATCACATTGGGTCCCGGGGTAAGAAGGGTGAGATCAGATGCGAGTCGGCGGTTTTGGGGGTTAAGGGGTAGAGAGGTATTTAAAAAGTGAAGAGCCGGCACTTCGAGAAGATGAGTGGGGTATTAAAAGGCATTGGTCGGGTAAGCTCTAGGCCCGCCCTGACCCTTTGGTGATGTCACCGCGGGCAAATAGGAAGTGTGGATTAGCCCGGGCGCTTGTTTGGCAGGTGCCTCGCTGAGGTGAGATGAGGGATTTGACACAAACTGTCGGCAAACACTGGATTAAAGCCACTTGGTTCAATATGCCGTAAAGGTGTGTGTGTGTCTTTACGCGTGTTTGTGTTCTGATCCCACAGTTATTAAAACACACACACACACACACACACACATCAGAGCTAAGTGTAACTCTTGATGGTGGAATGTGCTGACAACCAAAAGGCCAAGAATAGCACTGGTGGATAACGAAACACACACACACACACACACACACACACACACACACACACACACACACACCCCTGCACCCAGCTCCTCCTGTAGGGCCCATCAGATGATAAGACTATTCAAATCCCGATCTCTTTCCATCCTGGTTTGAGGTTGTCTGGATTCTGACATGGGGGCTTTGCACGTTCCCAAAACGCACTCGGTGGGATTCAGGAACGCCGACATCTATCCGCCAGCAGGAGGCCGAACCAGGTTACCGCGTCCTGTAGCGCCGCAACCCCCCCCCCCCCCCCTCCACCACCAGCATGTATACAGTATCAACAATCCCCCAGTCCTCCGATATTGTGACAAATGTACACACGGCATCTACCCGCTCGATGGTTTTATTCTCTTGGCGGCTGCTTCTAGTCAACAACTGAAAAGAGGAGGATTTGGAAAGTTGGCAGCAGGACACGGACATAGAGTTCTTTCCCCCACGTTCTCTTCCGATGCTGTTTTCTCAGTATACAGATTAGCATTAGCATTAGCGGTTAGCGGTATGATTAGCACACACCTAAATCACACCCAGGACTAAACGCCTCTGTCAACAGGAAGGGGAGAAGAGAGGGGGGGAAGAAGAGAAGAGAGAGGAATAACAGAGACAGAGAGATCGGAAATAGGAGCCGGTACTGCTGTGTCTTAGGGCTGTGCAATAAAATCAATACGGCAATATATCGCAATACGGCAATATTTTTTTCTGCAATACTGTATAGATATTTCAGAAAAGTATTGCGATATATCGCCATATCTATTTTTTGCACAGCCGTGTGTTCAGTGACACAATGAGAATACTTTTTATTTCAGTGTGTTTAGTAAGACACTCAACGTAGTTTTGACTCAATTTGTCCACTAAGTTATCAATATAAAGTGATGTACATATTATTACACTACCTGGGTGGTACACAGCAAATTACATTTTCAGTAAATTATGTAGAATATTGCAGTATATCGCAATATGTATTGTATCGCAATGTATCGTGATACAATCGTATCGTGACCCATGTATTGTGATACGTATCGTATCGTGAGGTCCTCGCCAATACCCAGGCCTACTGTGTCTGTGCCGATCACTCCTGTGGCGAGTATTCGTATTTCTGGAGGGAACATAAACTATTAAAACTGTCATACATGATCACACAATTGCTTCTTGCGTGGTCAATTCTATTTTTAAAATATCATTATGCCCATTTTGTTACCATACAGATTATATTTATATTTCTTTACTCCATTTTTTACTGCGCTTGGAGCGGCACGTGAAGGAAGCTCGGGGGCACTAAACACGGCTTAATCAAACCCTGCCCGGGGTCTATATGTCCTTTAGCTGTGTGTTTAATGTGGCTCTGCCTGCTCACCGCCCCTCTGTCTGTGGGCCTTTTTTACTGCGGGCCTCGACGGCGAGGAAGAGGGGGCATTACGAGACACGGTGGAGCGCGTTACGAGGGCGCTTACGACGGGAGTTACGAGGGGCAGTTCGCATTTCACGGAGGTCCAGGAATCCCACAAGGCATCTGGAGGAATTTACGAGGGGGGGTTGGGATGGGGGTCCAGCAGAGGAAGGGGGAGAGTAGATGTCAGTTGGGGGGTGGGGGGGGGGGGGGGGGGGGTACTGGAGGCAGAAGGATGCTGTTGATGCCCCCTGCCCTATTAAAAGCAGCTAATTAAAAACAAAGGACGGAGACACACACACACACGCTCACAAACACACGGAGGTGTGCGCATGAATGAATGCGAGGAGCGCATGCCGACGTGTGTGTAAACAAACTCATATATATATGCACACACTGATACCTGTGTAAAGAGGTGTTAATTCCGTCGGTCATATCACACACACACAGACACAGACACACACACACACACACACACACACACACACACACACACACACACGGTGGCGGTAAACAGATGCTGGTCCCTGAATTGAATCTGTGTTTGACAGATGAGATGAAGAAATGAGCAGGTGGCGTTAAATTTCCCTCGGTGTTTCTCCTCTCCTACCTTTTCTTTTCTCTCTGTGTTTGTCTTCCTCCTTTGGTTTGCTCGTTCAGTCTTAAAGGAATAGTGCGCCCAAAAATGAAAATTCCTTCATCATCTGCTCGCCCTCATGCCAGTTTGAAACGCAGGTGAAGAAGTTTGCGCATAGAACACACAGGGAGGTTGCCAGCAGCACAACTCCTCCATAGCAGCCTTCTCCAAGAAGTCAGTGGGGAGTGGACCAGTTCTTCAGAGTTCCAAAAAGACCTAGCCTATATTTACACCGTAATTTAACTGATTGATTTGCAACAAATACTGGTGTATAGGTCTTTCTATTCACGGTGTGATTATTTGTCTGTTTTTCTTTTGGAGATCTAAAGAACGAGGTCCCCACTCCCCACTGACTTCAGTTGTTTCAGCGAAAGCTGCTACAAAGTCGTGCTGGTGCAACCTCGCTGTGTGTTATTCACCTTGACGGGCCCTGCACAACCGCCAAGGGATGTGGGCGATATACTCTATCTATCGCCCAGTCAGCCCTGCCCCGCTGCTACAGCGTGGTTGGCTGCCTTGCTGTATTTCCGTCTTCAATTGGTTCGATTTTCGAAATGGACCCTCCTTCCCTCGCTGCCGTCTGTCGCTCACCACCATGCAAAGCATGCTGGGATAGCTGGCGTCAGGACATCGCAAACGACAAGACGAGAGGAGGGGCCAAAATCTAAATGGACCAATTGAAGACGGAAATACAGCAAGGCAGCCAACCAAGCTGCAGCAGCGGGGCAGCAGGGCTTGACAGGGCAAGTGTGAGTACAGTACATGCGAGTTGATCGCGTTCGGTGTGTAGGGGGGTCTGAGAGGCAGCTGGATTTGCGAGCTCACGATCGCACGAGAAATCCATCTTGCCGTGCTCCAATAGCTATTGGTTTAACTCCATCCTAGCAGGACCAATCAGCATCCAGAGGCAGCTATACGGGCGGGAGTTAGGTGTGACGACAGCGAGGCCCGTGATAGACGGTGATACAGATGGTTCATCCAATCACCTGCCAGGTATTGTTTTGAACACGCTTGCCCTTTTCGCAACAGTTTCCAAAGACAACGTCCCAGATGGTTCTGTGTAACAAACCACCTGGCAGCGCCAGGTCAGTGTGTTATATGGACTAACACATTTAACCTCTGTTTCATTTGGCATGAGGGTAATTAGATAGATGATGACAGAATTTTCATTTTTGGGTGAACTGTTGCTTTTTCCCCATGCACCCCCCCACCCCCCCCCCCCCCCCCCACACACACACACACACACACGCACACACACACACACACACACACACACACACTTTGTATCTGCCCGCCTCCCGTCTTTATTATCATCTGTGGCCCCGCCCCCTACACAGCATGCTGCTACAAGTGGCCGGTAGAGTAGGAGGGAGCTAATGTTTTCCTTTGTGAGTCACTTCTAAATCTGGCCAACAATATGTCACCAGACAGGCACACAGTCAGACCAAAGGAGCACCTGACCACTGCCACATACTCTGTCTGGAATGTAAAAATGTCGCCAGTCTCAGTCCAAGTTTTTGAACATATAGTATATATACTATATACAGTATTGCATAGTATTGCAAATCTGGAACATAGAATTGTCCTAAAGAGCCTCAGTGAAATAAGGAGGACCTTGTCGTGTACTAAGGCAGCATTGTCTATGAGAACTGTGTGTTGTCCTACTGTGCAGCGTTGGGTAGTTAACTTTAAAAAATGTATTTCATTACAGTTACTAGTTCGTCAAAACTGCACTGGATAATGTAAGCAAAGGGATTATGCAAATGAAATACTTGCTGATTGCTTTCAGTTACTTTCAGATTAATTTATTATATTTGAGGCATAAAGATACAGATAAGAAAAAGTGAAAAATTCAAAACTTAATGGGATTTATTACACAAACAAAAATGATCTTCTGTGCCACATTTTATATATTATGTAGAACAGCTGCCACTATTTAAATGGCCTTCGGAATTTCTCACTATTGCCAGGAAAAATAATCCTCAAATTGTTCACAAGTAACGATTCATTCTTCTTTTTAGATAACACAACAGAATACAGTCAAAATGATATGTGATGCCATTGGTATTCCATTCCAGTGCTACCCAATCCTGTGCTACTGTCTGTGTGCCCCGCTTATCAAATTCCCCATGTCTTTCT
Organism: Poromitra crassiceps; assembly: GCF_964638095.1. Lineage (NCBI taxonomy): Eukaryota > Metazoa > Chordata > Actinopteri > Beryciformes > Melamphaidae > Poromitra > Poromitra crassiceps. The sequence goes on along the minus strand of NC_139630.1, from coordinate 53,634,248 downwards.
TTCAAACTTACAACAATGTCTGTTCACTTATTCTTTTTGTAAACTGTCATTCGGGGAGACCCTAGCTAGCAATAACTTGCTCCATTATTCAAACTATCTGCTGCACTGTTGCACACACACACACACACACACACACACACACCTACACGCTGGCAGATCGCCAGAAGCTATTTTGGAGCTAGCCTACAGCGGTACAGCCCAAGACACTATTGAATAGTTAGCCCTCTCCTCCCCCCTGAAGACATGCTATGCATTGTTCTGCTGGGTGTTTACTACACACACACAGACCTACCCACAAACACACACGCACACGGACACGCGCACACACACACACACACACACACACACACACGCACACACACACACACACACACCAGCTAGCGTGAAGGGCCTGAAGTTTAACTGTCAAAAGTTTTAAGTTTCATTGGAATCCACACAACTGCAGTACAGTGTGCATGCTATACGCTATAACTAGTTTATCAGGTGAGATGTTAAAAGAATCTCATCTGGAGATCATGGGGGGTTGCAATAATAAAGTGAATAGAATCCGGGTTAAATCGTTTCCAGCTACACACAAACAGATATTTTGTATGCACAGATATCTTGAAGACGCAGCGTGATAGCGTGATCCTGGATTTCGACCCACTCTAGCCCAGTCAGAGCGGAGTGCTTCTTCCAGTCTGGAGTGCGTGGAAAGGGTGAGGTGTGAACCCTTCCATGCGGTTCCACTGTGCTGGATGAGACCAGTCGATCCCGGGAAAAGTAACAGAAGAATGCATTTGGACCCATGTTTTGAACCCAGGTCTGATAGTGATTTCTGTGAGTATGGCTGACCTTCTCGCATCATGCCCACAGCCAGACACTTCATAAAACGACAGGCCTGGCAGGACTTCCTCCTCCTCTTGGTGATTTCACATTCATTGGAGGCCGGGCAGCTGTATTCAATATTACCTGGAGGAGAACGAGAGAGAGAGAGAGAGAGAGAGAGAGAGAGACATGCAAAATCCACTGTAAAAACAAACTATTAAACAGTTCATTCAAATGCATGCACCCCTTGATTACCGTATTAACCCTGGCAGCCAAAATGTGCATGTTAAGACTAGTGGCATGCAGCCAGTCACAGCCACCCCCCTGTCAGAACCAGGAAGTATCTGACGAGCCAGGCGTCAGATCTACGCTGCGTTTGATCTGACAGCCGCCGATCCCGCTTGACCTTCGAACCCCCGGACATACCCATCTACAGTAGCCAGCTTCTAGGAGCCTTAGCGTGGCTTACCCTGCCGGGTCCTTGACCCTGGCTGAGAGCCAACAAAGCGCAGGACAATCCCTTTAAAAGGCCCGCACCACATGCCGCGGGGATGCTAGCGCTAACGACTTTCAGGACGCACATGCTGCAGCGCGGGGACTCCATCACTTTCCACACCATATGTTATCTCTTAAGCCTCAGCTCAAACTCAATCGTGTTGACTGTATACATGGCGCGCTGTAAGTTTACCTTGTTTGCAAACAGGTCTTTATAAGCAGTGAGTGAGAGGCAGGAGGAGGAAGGCCGTGAGCTAACTGATCGGGGTTGTTTATACCAAAAACAGACTCTAAGGCTAACACTGCATCTATCTATGCCGTGCTGCTCGTAAAACAGGTTTAAATTATGCAGGTAGGCATTATCAGCCAGGCACAATAAACTCTTGTTACTAAGTATAACACCGGTGTCAATTAAACCTTTCTTCCCCCAAGTAGGAGTGTGTGTAGGGGCAAGCTTTGGGGGGCATGTTCTTTATATGAATGTGTGTAGTGTGTTTGTCACCTGTGTGTGTGTGTGTGTGTGTGTGTGTGTGTGTCACACCTGTGTGTGTGTGTGTGTGTGTGTGTGTGTGTGTGTGTGTCACACCTGTGTGTGTGTGTGTGTGTGTGTGTGTGTGTGTGTGTGTGTGTGTGTGTGTGTGTGTGTGTGTGTGTGTGTGTGTGTGTGTGTGCGTGTGTATATGTGTGTGTGTCTTACCCTGGATGGTCCTCTTGAAGAAGGCCTTGCAGGCCTCGCAGGAGGCCACACCGTAGTGGTAGCCTGAGCCCACGTCACCACACACCAGGCACAGCCGCTTGGCCACCGAGCCCAGCATGAACTCACACTTCACCTGGCCTTCTTCCTCTCCAAACCTCCTGGAGAGAGAGAGAGGGAGAGGGAGAGAGAGGAAAGTAGTTAACTCTGTATTGTCTTTGGCTTACAATTTAGTCTGAAAAAGGGGTAAAACCATTTAACAAAAAGATGGACGTAGTGAGTGTGATGTCACCCATTGGTTTGTGGGGTCCCATTTTGGCCGCCGCCAAAATGGTTTTGGTCTTGTTTTTTGGAGCCAGAAGTGACTCTATGTATTTTGTAGCCATATTTGGATGAGAGGAGGTTACCCAGAGCCTCAGCGCCGCCTGCTATTGGTCTGTAATCGGCAAGCTGCACGATCACTGGACAGGTGACCTGTCAATCACAACCAAAATATAGCATTTGTTTTATCGTCTATTTGACCTCCAAACGGGTGAATTCACCCCCATACAGTTGTTATGAAAAGTGAAATTGGCTATAGAGACCAAAACCATTTTTTTTTAACCAGGTTGTATAGTCGGACATTTTAACATGGGGGTGAATGGGGAATGACTCGCTTTTGCAGCCAGCCTCAAGTGGGCATTCGAGGAACTGCAGTTTTTGGTAGTTCAGCTTCAATTCAACAACAACAAAACTGCCCCCTCGGGTAAAACACACAAAGGACAGTTTCTCACACACACACACACACACACACACACACACACACACACACACACACACACACACACACACACACACACACACACACACACACACACACACACACCAACCTGTTTGTTCCTCCATTGCCGGCCAGGCCCGCTGTGTGTCCATAGAGGCTGGGTGAGTCGAGCCCATTGCTGTGGCCGTGGTGGACCTTGGTGAGGGCGCCGTAGCTGGAGTTTGTGTCTGAGGAAGAGCTTCCGGGGCTGGGCTGGGCCGGGCTGACGTCCCCCTGGGAGCTGGGGCTGGGGCTGGAGGGCTCGCGCTTTATGGAGGTGGGGCAGGCGGGGTCCAAGCCCCTCACTGACATCCTGCCCAGAAGTCTGCAGGAAAGAGAGGCGAGACGTGGGGAACACGAGATTTATGAACACGGTTGTTCGTGTAGGCATCTTATTAAAAGTCATATCAAAGATGGTGAGAGATTTCTGACTTTGGGACGCTGCGAGCTCGGTCCACTGGGTCGGCATGATATTATAATGAGTCACTTTGGGAATCGTCATAAATAGTAACGCGTGATAGTGGGGCCGTCGGGTCAATGAAGGCTGTGATCAATTCTGTCGAGTCAGGCGTCATACACTCAGATATATACTAATTATGATTATGCGGTGAATGGGAACCTAAACAGTAATTTATGAGTTCATATATTAGCAGTCAATTACGTCTGAACCACATACAGAACTACAAATGTGCCGAAGGGTCACAACAATTCTTCTGCTCTCTCCTTTTCCCCAATCAATGCCCTGGTTCTACACCTCCTTCTCTGTCTCCAAATCCCTTCATCCATGTGTCCATCCACATACATCCCTTATCTAAAGCAGCCGTTTGGGCTTCCCCACATATGCAAAGTTGAGGTCCAGTACACTGCTTTGTTTTCAGAGGGGCAGATTGCTTAAACAAACGTAGGCAAATGGCCAAAGCAGAAATCATCACACCTTATGGACGGTTTTCACTGGAAATGTGTAGCTTATTTCCTGTCAGTTATTGAATTAGCAAACACTGTAACAAGAAGTAAGCTGGGGGCGATTTAGAATGTTTATATTGTCAAATTGAAACCGTCTATAGCCTTGCAGTACTGATACTGTCCATCAGTCTGTCTGTCTGTCTGTCTGTTTGCTTCTCTCTCTCTCTTTATGCACGCATTTCTATCTGCCTCGGTCTCTCTTTGTCCTCACTCTCCTGTCTCTTTGTGTCTCCCAGTTGATTGATTGATTGACTTTATTCAATGTTTGGATGAGTACATGGGACATAAAATACATGCGGCCATCAACATCAAGGATAAAAACACAATAAAGTCTGAGGACTTGTTTTCATTGTGGTCCTTGGTCTCAGACATACAGTTCAAACAACATAAAACAGACATTTATACATAAAAATACATACGGTCCTTTATGAAAAATTTTGCCTAGTTAAAAAAAACTAAAAACAGATTTATCAAAAAGCAATATAAAATTAGATAAAAGAACCAATCCTAAAAGTAACACGCAATTAAATAACTTAAAACCATCAGACTGTCTAAAATAAATTAAGAATACATTGATATTTACCCTGATGTGCCATTGGCCATAAGCCAGTTTTTTAGGGTGAACTTAAAAGTTACTGATCAAAAGCAACATGTCAGATACACAACAGTTAGCAGAATGATTCATTTGGAATTGTATCATTCATTGAGGTTATACAGTATATTGCTGAGTCACCAGCAGTCACAAATAAAACAGAAAAACATCACGTATTCTCAGTGCCATCTTATTTCATGCATATGTGTGCATCAAAAATGCACACATATTACTGGAAGCCTAGTCTGACTCACTGGAAGCAGACTGCAGGTCTAAGCTGTGCCATTGGTGCCCCAACCAAAGCGAAATCCCTTTCCGCTCCCTGCGTGTCGCTCTCAAATACGTCCGCCGCTGTGAAACAACAACGCTAGCTAGCATGCTAGGAGTCTAGCATGCTAGCAACCTACACGCTGAAAATGGCAAGTTTTGACGAAGATAACAGAGCCTTTTTCCCTGCTATACCAGAGTGAGAGTAAGAGGAGCCAGACTCTCTCCTGCGCTGGTACAACGCGAAACCGAGATAGTTTGCCAAGCGAGACTACTGGAAGCTGAACACTAACCCTAAACTTAACCCTGTTCTACAAAACCACTAAAAAGGGAGATAAAGGATTTTCAAGAATAATATGCTGAGTACTTTAACCGCTCTCTCTAAGATACAAAACGAGTATATAATGTATAATCATGTGTGTATAATGTATATTTAAGCATTCGTCACTAACCTGTTGAAACTATTAATTCTTAGTAATAATTTATATGAATAACTACAATAATTGCTTGGACTAACTGCAAAGGAAGCTACTGTATTACTTCCGTAACACACTAGTATTTATTAGTATGCTATTCTACCAGGCATGTTCCTGTGTGTGTGTAATTCATCTATCATTGGATTGAAGTGAGGACAGAGTAGAGAAAAGCATTCTGAGCTAACTGTGCTGTACAGCTAACAGGCGTGTGAAATGCAATCTGCACACGCACAGGCACGCACGCACACACACACACACACACACACACACACACATGCACACGCACACACACACACAGTAAAAAAAACACACATGTGCACACACACCATGACATCAGGCATTCATACATGGATATAAAAATACAACCCATTTTACAGGCTCCCAATTGTCTACATGCAGTTCAAATGCCGACACATGATCAGGAACATGTTGCTCCCTGCACACGCACACACACTTCACACACTCTGACACACACTCACGTAGGCACACGTTAAAACATTTGCGGTCATAAACACTCCGACGCACAGTCACACATGCTCGCATACCATTGTTTGTCGCCATGCCCACTCAAAAAAGTCTGTTTGCTGTCTCTCTCGCACAGACTTCCGCATGCAGAGAAGAACACACACACACACACACACACACACACGCACGCACACACACACACACACACACACACACGCGCGCACACACCACCTCCATCCAACCATGGATCTATCCCATCTTGGCCTATGAGGTGTCTGTGTAGATGCCTGTCTGCTTCCTGCCATGTAAATCACTGCTCTCAGCCACAATTCATTTGGTAGGCAAAGAGACTGGCTGCTTTTTGCCACCCCCAGAGTAAACCACGGCCACGCGCTACTGACCCCTCTACAAACCCACAGCAACAGACACAGAGGTATGTGCTACTGACCCCTCTACAAACCCACAACAACAGACACGAAGGTATGTGCTACTGACCCCTCTGCAAACCCACAACAACAGACACAGAGGTATGTGCTACTGACCCCTCTACAAACCCACAACAACAGACACGAAGGTATGTGCTACTGACCCCTCTGCAAACCCACACCAACAGACAGAGGTATGTGCTACTGACCCCTCTACAAACCCACAACAACAGATACAGAGATATGTTCTACTGACCCCTCTACAAACCCACAACAACAGACACAGAGGTATGTGCTACTGACCCCTCTACAAACCCACAACAACAGACACAGAGGTATGTGCTACTGACCCCTCTACAAACCCACAACAACAGACACGAAGGTATGTGCTACTGATCCCTCTGCAAACCCACACCAACAGACAGAGGTATGTGCTACTGACCCCTCTACAAACCCACAACAACAGATACAGAGGTATGTTCTACTGACCCCTCTACAAACCCACAACAACAGACACAGAGGTATGTGCTACTGACCCCTCTACAAACTCAACGACAGACACAGAGGTATGTGCTACTGACCCCTCTACAAACCCACAACGACAGACACAGAGGTATGTGCTACTGACACCTCTACAAACCCACAACGACAGCCACAAAGGTATGTGCTACTGACCCCTCTACAAAACCACAATGACAGACACAGAGGTATGTGCTACTGACACCTCTACAAACCCACAACGACAGCCACAAAGGTATGTGCTACTGACCCCTCTACAAAACCACAATGACAGACACAGAGGTATGTGCTACTGACCCCTCTACAAAACCACAATGACAGACACAAAGTTATGTGCTACTGACCCCTCTACAAAACCACAATGACAGACACAGAGGTATGTGCTACTGACCCCTCTACAAACCCACAATGACAGACACAGAGGTATGTGCTACTGACCCCTCTACAAACCCACAATGACAGACACAAAGGTATGTGCTACTGACCCCTCTACAAACCCACACCAACAGACAGAGGTATGTGCTACTGACCCCTCTCCAAACTTACAATGACAGACACAAAGGTATGTGCTACTGAGCCCTCTACAAACCCACAATGACAGACACAGAGGTATGTGCTACTGACCCCTCTACAAACCCACAATGACAGACACAGAGGTACTGTATGTGCTACTGACCCCTCTACAAACTTACAATGACAGACACAAAAGTATGTGCTACTGAGTCCTCTACAAACCCACAATGACAGACACAAAGGTATGTGCTACTGACCCCTCTCCAAACCCACAATGACAGACACAGAGGTACAGTATGACCCAGAGAAAGCCATGGAGGGAGACTGACAGTGACATACAGAAATAAAGACAGTAAGGTAGCCAGACAGTGAGAGAGAGAGAGAGAGGCAGACAGACAGTGAGAGAGAGGCAGTAGAGTTCTCTATGATTCGATTAAAGCCGAAATGAAAGATATTATTGGAGCATCTACAGTCTTGAGCCCCAAAACTTAATTAACCAATGAGGAGCAACCCCCCAGCTCTGCCCCTCCCCTCTCCTCTCCAATCCACTTTGAAAACTATCCAGTGAAGAGAGGGGATTTTCAGTTTCCTTTTTAAAATGGCTCGCTGGTGGGACCCGTATGGGCTATCCATCACACACGTCCATATTGCTGTGTCAGTCTTTGACAGGTACGGAGTGAGATATACTTGTGCCTCTGCCATTATCATGCATCAGAGGAGGAGGGGGGGTGTGGGGGGGCACTTTGCTTTCCTAATGAAATGGTGTGAGAGTGGGGGTGATCAGATGTGAGCTGATATTCACTCTTGACAGATTACTAATCTACAACTCCACATAAAAGCCCATCAAAAGCTCCTATACCCCATACAGCGGGAATAAATCAGAGATGATCTGAGAGACGTGTGGTGTGTATATATGTACATGTGTGTGTCACGTGTGTGTGTGTGTGTGTGCATGTGTGTGCCTGCCCCGCATCTGCGCGTGTTCAAAGTTATCATGCGTTGCTCCTTTGTGTGGCAGTATCCAAAACGACTCTACTTGCACCTTGGCAACAAAGGCTATAATGTAGCGTGAAACGACAGACAGACAGAGAGAGAGAGAGAGAGAGAGAGAGAGAGAGAGAGAGAGAGAGAGAGAGAGAGAGAGAAACAGAGAGGCAGGAGGGAGTTAAAAGGGAGGCAGACAGATAGAGTGTGAAAAAAAGGCCGGGAAGAGAGAGAAAGAAAGTGGGGGGGGGCGCCATTAACCTGGGGCGGTTGAAAGAAACGGGGAGAAGGCAACACTCACTTTCAAATGAGCAAAGTCATAATGCAGACAATGACCCACCGGAGGGAGAGGGAGAGGGAGTGAAAATCTGTTAGGAAGGGTGAATATAGAGAAAATGAGAAGGGAGATGGAGAAGGGACAGAGACTACAAAAACAAGGACAGACAGAGAGAAAATGGAAGACAATAGAGATTCATTAATTTACTGTTGACCGGAGCTAACCCTATAGCCTTTACATATAACCCCGGACCCGAGGACAAGCTAACCTATAGCCTTTACATATAACCCCGGACCCGAGGACAAGCTAACCCTATAGCCTTTACATATAACCGCCGGACCCGAGGACAAGCTAACCCTATAGCCTTTTACATATAACCCCGGACCTGAAGACAAGCTAACCTATAGCCTTTACATATAACCCCTGACCCGAGGACAAGCTAACCCTATAGCCTTTACATATAACCCCCGGACCCGAGGACAAGCTAACCCTATAGCCTTTACATATAACCCCTGGACCCGAGGACAAGCTAACCCTATAGCCTTTACATATAACCCCTGGACCCGAGGACAAGCTAACCCTATAGCCTTTACATATAACCCCCGGACCTGAAGACAAGCTAACCCTATAGCCTTTACATATAACCCCTGGACCCGAGGACAAGCTAACCCTATAGCCTTTACATATAACCCCCGGACCCGAGGACAAGCTAACCCTATAGCCTTTACATATAACCCCTGGACCCGAGGACAAGCTAACCCTATAGCCTTTACATATAACCCTGGACCCGAGGACAAGCTAACCCTATAGCCTTTACATATAACCCCGGACCCGAGGACAAGCTAACCCTATAGCCTTTACATATAACCCCGACCTGAAGACAAGCTAACCCTATAGCCTTTACATATAACCCCCGGACCTGAAGACAAGCTAACCCTATAGCCTTTACATATAACCCCCGGACCTGAAGACAAGCTAACCCTATAGCCTTTACATATAACCCCGGACCTGAAGACAAGCTAACCCTATAGCCTTTACATATAACCCGGACCTGAAGACAAGCTAACCCTATAGCCTTTACATATAACCCCGGACCTGAGGACAAGCTAACCCTATAGCCTTTACATATAACCCCCGACCTGAAGACAAGCTAACCCTATAGCCTTTACATATACCCCCTGGACCCGAGGACAAGCTAACCCTATAGCCTTTACATATAACCCCGGACCTGAGGACAAGCTAACCCTATAGCCTTTACATATAACCCCCGGACCTGAAGACAAGCTAACCCTATAGCCTTTACATATAACCCCTGGACCCGAGGACAAGCTAACCCTATAGCCTTTACATATAACCCCGGACCTGAGGACAAGCTAACCCCCTATAGCCTTTACATATAACCCCCGGACCCGAGGACAAGCTAACCCTATAGCCTTTACATATAACCCCCGGACCCGAGGACAAGCTAACCCTATAGCCTTTACATATAACCCCTGGACCCGAGGACAAGCTAACCCTATAGCCTTTACATATAACCCCTGGACCCGAGGACAAGCTAACCCTATAGCCTTTACATATAACCCCGGACCCGAGGACAAGCTAACCCTATAGCCTTTACATATAACCCCGGACCCGAGGACAAGCTAACCCTATAGCCTTTACATATAACCCCCGGACCTGAAGACAAGCTAACCCTATAGCCTTTACATATAACCCCCGGACCTGAAGACAAGCTAACCCTATAGCCTTTACATATAACCCCCGGACCTGAAGACAAGCTAACCCTATAGCCTTTACATATAACCCCGGACCCGAGGACAAGCTAACCCTATAGCCTTTACATATAACCCCGGACCCGAGGACAAGCTAACCCTATAGCCTTTACATATAACCCCCGGACCTGAGGACAAGCTAACCCTATAGCCTTTACATATAACCCCCGACCTGAAGACAAGCTAACCCTATAGCCTTTACATATAACCCCGGACCTGAGGACAAGCTAACCCTATAGCCTTTACATATAACCCCGGACCCGAGGACAAGCTATTTGGGTCAGTGGGGTCTCAGATATTTTTCCTCTAATGAGCCAATAGGAGATGAGCAGGGATCAGCGGCACCCCCGGCCCAGCAGTAAGAGTCTTAGTTGTGGCCCGGAGATGAGATGCCTGTGGTGAGCTGGACCTGCAGGGTTCTGCAGGCACGAATAGCGTGCCATACAGGGGGATGAGCTGCGGCTGTCACTTCTCCCGGGTCTTTATCTGGTTCCCAGTGTCACTGGCAATCACCTGACTGCTACATCCAACACGTCTGCTTCTTGTCTGTCTACATAAGCCTCTCCCCCCCCCCCCCATCTGTCTCTCTCTCTGTATTTAACAGTCTCTCTCTCTCTCTCTCTCTCATCCTCTCTCTCTCTGTATTTAACAGTGTCTCTCTCTCTCTCTCTCTCTCTCTCTCTCTCTCTGTATTTAACAGTCTCTCTCTCTCTCTCTCTCTCTCTCTCATCCTCTCTCTCTCTCTCTGTATTTAACAGTGTCTCTCTCTCTCTCTCTCTCTCTCTCTCTCTCTGTATTTAACAGTCTCTCTCTCTCTCTCTCTCTCTCTCTCTCTCATCCTCTCTCTCTCTGTATTTAACAGTCTCTCTCTCTCTTTCATGTAGGCGTACCTTTTAGCTGTAGCCTTGGCTGACCCCTTGGCTGACATCTAAGTGGAGGTTGGGGGATAAAAGCATACATTTAAATAACTTTTCATGATAGAGCTGTAACACTGTCGGCCTGTGACTGCTGATTAATATCTAATTAAACAGCTTGATTCAAAGAGATAAATGTCAATGATTAGGACAGTGGTTTATGTTCATTGGGTATATTCATATTCAGATTCACTTTTATAGCCACAGTAAGTAATCGGATTACCAACGAAGAATTTTCCCTTAGTGCAAGTATGCAGCGTAGCGGTCACATCAACAGCGGCAGGCAAAGCAATATAGACAAACAATCACAACATTTAAAGTGCAGTCGTTTAATGTGACATATGATGGGGCGGGGCGGGGCGCGGGGGGGGGGGGGGGAGGGGTAGGATCATGCCAGCGGCGGGGGGGGGGGGGGGGGGGGGGGGGGACCCCCGCCTGGTAGCTGTGCTCAGGGGGCACCCTCAGTGCATTCCTCTACACTGAACAATCACATTGTAAATTGTAATGAGCGGATGACCCAAATATTACAGAGGTGGTTCATTCCTCTTCATTCAATTTAGAATGGATAGCTTAAAGCAGAGGTTCTCAAATGTTTCTCAGCCAAGGAGCCCTTACAAGATAGAAAATATACCGGGGACCCCCTCATTCTGATTTATGATTTTTGGCTAAGCTTAATTGTTTCCACGGTAACGTGCTTGACTTTTAAATTGATAGGTTTGTTAGATTACAATGTAATCCATTAACCATTTTAGATTTAAAGCATCAAATATTTTCGTTGAACTATTAAGCTTTTGCACACAAAAAAGTTTTTATTTTTATTTTCCTGAAAACTTTTCGCGGACCCCCTGGCAAAGTGCCACGGAACCCTGGGGGTCACTCCCGGGACCCCCATTTGAGAACCACTGGCTTAAAGGAACACTCTGACATCACTGATCCACAACTTCACTCAAATCAACTCTCAATAACTGTCAAACGAAATGATGCCTGCAACACTGTTCACAGTTTTCTGATATGATACTGATTTTGTAATGATACAAAGCTGGTTGAAATTGGCGGAGTGTTCCTTTAAGCTCAATAGTTACATTGTGCCATCTGCAGTGTGTATATACCTGCTTTTCGAATCTGGAGAATTTCCTTCACTTTTTGTATTACCTTTCTCCATCACTCTCCTCTTTTTTTTTTTACTTATTCTTTTTTCTTTTTTTTTGCCAGCATCCCATTCACCAGTCCTGCTTGTGTGCTAAATAGTCGTATCAGTTTTCTCACACAAGCACACAGAAGTGTTCTGCATGCTGCCGATTCACGGCACGAACTCATCTGAAGTTTTAAGATCGTCTTGGGAAATCAAGAGCAGGGTAATACAGGTGTTATGTGTAATACAGCACAAAAAAATGATGACATCTGCTTCAATTAACGTGTGAGCAACCACACACACACACACACACACACACACACACACACATGCACTCACACACAAACGCACACACACGCACAGGAAACAGAAATGTCATCAAGTCAAGTCATTATGGAGAAGCTCTAGTCACACAATATTGTCTCTCTTTGCTGTCAAATTGAGAGCGACCTGTGCGACTCTGTCCAATTTGAGAACACAGGCGCTTGCCGTGTCCCCTTCAGTGTCCAGTGGGAAAGTGCAGTACTTACTCAGTGTCAGAGTGGTAGTAGGTGAAGCACTCGGGGAGGTAGAGCTCGACTAAATCCATGTGCTCTCTGCCACCATACTCCGAAGAGCAGAAAATTCTTGTGTCCGGGGAGCAATCTCTCTGCTTTTTTTATCTGTGACTGTCTCTATTCCTGCCTCTGCCTCCTCTGTTCCTCTGTCTTATTTTTCTCTCCCTCTTGGCTCGGCTACAGTCTCTGCCTCCACGGCGCTCTCTCTCTCTCTCTCTCTCTCTCTCTCTCTCTCTCACTTTTGCCTCCACTGTTTGTCACTGTCTCTTGACTCCTGTCTCCTCACTGTGTGTCTCCATCTATTGCCCCTGTCCTCTGTTGTGTGGTGGCACTCCCGGTCCCTCTCATTATTGTCCCTCTGTCACACGTCTTAGCGACAGCCTCAAGCAAGCCGTCTGCCTTTGAAGTCCTGAGTGTTGTGACTAGCTGCCTCTGTGTGACAAGGGTGTCCAAGCCAAGCCGGCCCTCATGAATATCCAGCCACACCATTTGAATGGCCTTCCCCCCACAACGTAAAGCCGCTACTTAATTGGCTCCCTCTGAGCCAATGAGAGCCAACCTCTGCCGGGTGCAGGTGGCAGGATGACAGGGGAGAGCGCGGTGGCTATTTAACAGCTTCTAGTTGTCAGACAGGAGAAATAGAAAGCAGATTCTCAATCGCACAAAGATTTCAGGTTGTGAGCAACTAGAGAAATGATGTCTAACTCAAGGAGAACAGAACTGCAGCTGTATTCATTTTGATGGTACATTTTGTGATTCACCATGCTGGCTGATACAGCAGGACATATTACATATTAATGTGTGTATCTGGTTGTGTGTGTGTATATATTTCATGAGGATATAGCTTATATAGGCTATTGCCTAAAAACACTTTAAAATGGCATTCAAATATGACACAGGTAGGCTATGTCATAACATCTCCAATTTGATCAATTTAAGTTTCAAGTTAATACGAGTATATTGATATATGCAGTGTCTCTGCCAAGTAATTACAATACTTTTGAAGTTGCATGAAGGTGATCGGATGCAACCTGCCATCCCTTCAGGACCTGCACACCGCCAGGACACTGAAGCGTTCTTGTAAAATCATGAGAAACCCCTCCCACCCCGGACACAAACTCTTCGAAACGCTCCCCCTCGGCAAGAGACTGAGGTCTGTCAAGAGCAGAACCTCTCGCCACAAGGACAGCTTCTTCCCAACTGCCATCGACCTCATCAACAAGGCCCGAAAGCCCCCTCTACTAAGGACCCTATCAACCCCCCCACTCACCCCCCGAGCACTGCCAAAATGCCCCCCACTGACATGAGCCCCCCGCCCCCAATCACACGTCACCTACAGTAGCAGCACTTACAGTAGCAGCAGCTGGACTACGCTCGTTACATTTTATAGCTGCTTCTCCTGCCAGAACTTCTTACTCCATTAGCTTACTCTTGTTAACTACATCACACACCGCTTGGACTGTAAATTCACATTTAATCCCTTGGAGTGCAATTCCTATTATTTAATTCCAATTTAATGCCTATTTAACACCCCCCCCCCCCCTATCTGTGTATATGTTGTTGGACTGCACCTGCAACTTTATGATCTTTTTTTATCTCTAAACATCGATATGACCGCTACGCTGGATAAAGTCATTCTCATTCTCATGTAATATGAGCAAACATCGCCTTAAATGTCCACACACCACTATAAAATGAAATCGATGCCTTTGCCCACACACACACACACACACACACACGCATGGACGCGTTCATGCACAAAGACAAGGAAAACACATACAGTAAAGCACACTTAACTTTTGTTAATAAGCTCTAATTGACTTACTGCAGCTATAGTGTTGGAGCGCTAGGAGGCCAGTAAACCGTTATCTCATAATCAGCTACGACTATGTGCCTAATGTGATGCCTTCACCTCAGTGACAAACACGCACGCGCGCGCGCACTCACTCACACACACACACACACACACACACACACACACACACACACACACACACACACACACACACACACTCACACACACACTCACAGAATGAGAAACCCAGCAAATAGTACTTGGCACACAAAAAGGTAACAGGTGCAACAAGATATGGCCGACAGAATCAACAGCGTCTTAACGGTGTGTGTGCGTTCCATCATTAAAGCAGACAAACAGGATGCAAGACTCTCATCTGTTCCGCTTTTCATTTGCTGCGTTTGCTAATTAGCTTTTCCAACTAGACTTTTCCAATGATCCAGTTCATGTTTTCATAGGATTTATGTGTGGTGCTGTCAGCAACCCGGACAAAAAATGTATAATAATAATAATAATAATGGTACAAAATGTAAGATTGTACCAAGATGTCGGTATAAAATAACAGATAATGAAAAACAATCAGTTCATCAGTCATTTTATGAATTGCTTTTGCTCACATTTTCCCTGTGGGCTTGAGGCTGAGGCGCCCAGTGTTGGATGAGTCTTATCTGTGATCTACAGTACATCCTAACCTAATCCATTTAGGAGACAGATACCTGCGTGACCACTCAGTGTCCGTGCCACCAAAAGTTCCTCTTCATACAGGATTACAGACACACACACACACACACACACACACACACACACACACACACACACACACTGGCCCGCATATATTATGTACACACAACTACACACATACTTTCTTATGTGTGACTATAAAAACTGTTCACCTCCCCTGAACTTTAGCACATTGTCTTTATTGGGCATTGTTTTTTGTTATATGAAGGACTAAAAAATGAAAAGACAATTTTAGAAATGAATGAAACATGAAGGCAGTGCTTTAAAAATACCCTACCATAAAATCGGAATTTAACTTTTTTTTTTTTTTTTCCACCACTCCTTTCATTTAGGCTAAGTTTGTTCAAGATTTCATATAATTTTTTTAGTCCAACTTTCTCTTTTATATGGTAGTTAGGGATGAATAAACGTTTCCTTTCAACATTGTGCTAATTCTATCGGCATTAATGTATTACACAATAGCAGGCTCCTCGGGGATCTGAGTGGGTAGAGTAATGGAGTATTTTTTCATCAAGGTACCAGAACAGGTGTGGAACAATGTGGTCCTGAGCTTTCAAAGAAAGAAAAAAAATCTCCCTCCCACCGCAATAAATTGCACCCAGTCCCAGCGAGCATTTTTCGGTTGAAAAGACGTTTAAAAAACGTTTAGGGTCAACGTTGAAAAAACGTGCAAGGAAGGTTTGAAAGTGAAAGTTTTTTCACCCACTATTTGCAGACGTTTATTGAACGTTCAGATTTAGACCATATTTCACCAGGAAATTAAATTAAAAATTCAGCAGCGCACACGGGATTCGAACCCCGCTTTCCCACATTCAAGCCAGTCCGCTCTACGCGCTGAGCTATATATTTTCTTATACTCTGTAGAGAGCTGGGCACATATATACTCTATCTCGCACACAACTTGTAGACTACATGATTGTCGACATCGGAGGACAAGTTATTTTATGTGATGTGTGTACGAGACTATTATATTAATGTAACAGACTAAAATTATGTTGTGTGTGTGTGTTGTCTATAGGCTGTAGCCTATGGCTTCAGAGGTTAACTTCATTTAACACCAGAGACTGAGGAGGTACACAGAGCCTCGTATACAGTCTGTACAATAACATAGCGTGCCCAGAGCACCTCGTTCCGCACTTGGTGCAGACCGGTGCAGACTTGCTTTGGTCTAGTCTAGTCAGTCACGGTTAGTATAGCTAGCAAGTAAGTACTTGCGTTACTGCGTTGCTGCAGGAACTGAATTCATTATTTTATAGTATTGCGCTAAACTATTAACCATAGTTGTGTCCTGGAAGCTTTTTGCTGGCACCACATAGCCTATATAGTCCCATATTTATGATATTTCATGTGACATAAAATGCGTTGAAATGTAGTTTTCGTATAGACCAGATTTCAACTCTCAGTTACACAATAAAATGGACAAATGCCAATTCACACACTATCAATATTGCCTCTATTCCAAGCTACAACAAATGTTTTAACAATATGATGCACCAAATTGTGTTTTTTTACACGTTGACGTTGTAACCGCATTTTAGCCGGTTGAAAAGAGGGTGATATTAGGTCTTAGACGTTCAAACCCAATATCACCCAGATTTCAACTAAAAATCAACGTTGAAAAAACGTTTTGTGCTCGCTGGGGTAACTCTGCATTATAACTGTGAAAATACAGTGGTTAGGTTTCCCTGTCCGATTTTCTCAGTCGACCTTCCCGGTGGGTCAGAGCTGAAAACGCAGCGTTTCCACAGACTGCGTGGTGATGGAGGACGCTTTTTATTCTTTTTTAACCTTAGGAAGGGAAACGTGTTCCATCAATGTGAGTCCGCCCCGGCGCCCTACCTCCTAAAATCCCACAGAGATGTAATGAAGGGCAAACACCAGATTCTCTACCAAGAAAGGCAGAATTGGAGCAATGCTGGAGGGAGGAGAAGTTTCACCCTGCCTGAGCACAAGCTGAAGAATTAATAATAACATATTGTACGATATGGAATGTTGGACTGATTTCTTGCTTGAGTGAAGTGAGGGGATGAGAGAGCGGTTTGAATTAATAGTAGCATCAAAAACGTGCAATAGTGAAGGGGAGTCTGTTCTACTACTTTATAAGCGTCTATAAGCGCTTTCTTTTCCCTCTCTCTCTCTCTCTCTCTCTCTCTCTCTCTTCACTTTCTCTCTGTCTCTCGCTCGTCGGCGTCGTGTTCTGAGGCGACCGCGGCCGAGCCAAACTCCGCAGGAATGAAATCACCCGCGCTAATCTGTTGCTCAGATAACGGCCAGACTGCAGACGGCGTGGAGTGGGCCTTATCTCATTATAACCACATGAAACACCTCGCCCACAGGAACAGCATTATACCACATTAAAAGCAGTGTACGCAAACACACAGCGTACACACACACTCACACACACACACACACACACACACACATACACACACACATACACACACACACACACACACACACCAAATAAACGAGAGAGAGAGAGAGAGCATTTAAACAACCCGCCACTGTCAGATAAAAGTGTGATTTCTACTGGTAAAGATAACATAATACTACTGTACTTTGATATCTCTATCATAAAGGTAGTGAAAGCTAGAGTCTCCTGCAGTGAGTGCTGTTATCACATCAAATCTCCTAAAGTTAATGTATCACATAAAAATTATCTATGCCGGACAATTATCTTCAATAAACCATTTAGGAAACCAAATGTTGACATTGTAGTGAAGTGGCTCTTATCTCTCCAGTAGCTTTTATATAGATTGTCAGCTGCCGTCAATGGGTCCCTTTATTCAGTCCAGCCATGGCTTGTGTGGTGTTTTTCCCTCAGATTATTATTCATACAGCAGCTAATTCATGTGCACCCACTCTCTGGCCCAAATGAAAAGAGAGATTAACGATGTTATCAGTGGAGCTGATACCTGAGAGAGGCTGATATGTTCCTTGGCACCGGCCGAGCGGTCTTGAGACGCACCACCACAATAGTAAGGCACACTTGAGTCAGGCCAGAGTGGCGTCTGGTGAAGCACTTCAAGGTAAAGAACACGCACGGGTCGGTTATTCTCCCTGATAAATTTACTCCTGAACATTTCCGGCTCACTTCACAGCGGCCCTCTGCCGAAGTTTGAGATAATACCAACACAGAGCTGTGGTTCAGTTCAAATATATGAATGAACAGCTTATAGACTCGTAACTTTCAGTATGATGCATTCATGATGCTTTCTATCACCTGATGATCAGAAATGTATTGTCAAAAAGCTCAACAAATTCAGATAGACTGGCCAATGCTTTTTGTGGGATCTTTTATCATGTTTTTATTTTTATTTTTTTAGGTAGCCTACTCGATCCGATGGTATCTCCTGCCGAATGTCACACAAGTTAAAAGTTTATTTGAGCAAATAAAAGTGCTAAAACACTGAATAGGAAAAGAAGGGCAGGTTGCGCACAGGTGAGCTGAAATAAAATGGCTTGTGGTTTGTAAAAAAACGTCTCAACTGAAAATGATCGAAAGGTCAAACTGACACCAAACAGAAGCTAAACAACAAATCTCAACGGGGAGGAAAACAACACAACACAAACCAAAACTAAATGCAATGACAAGGAAGGGCAACTAATTCTGTTTCAAATGGGCCAAATGCAGCAAATGAAATCCAACACGCGTGGCTACAGTTTAACATCAACCATATTTTTCCATCGCCGAGACTGAAGACAGGAGTTCGATAGCTTCTCCAGAGGGACGGAGCTGGAACCAAGCACCAAGCAGCCAGCTATTGACCACAGGCCAATCTTATCTGTTTTTCTCTCAAGAAAAGGAAGACACACACACGCACACGCACACACACGCACACACACACACACGCACGCACGCACACACACACACACACACACACACACACACACACACACACACACACACACACACACACACACATACACACACACACACACACACACACACACACACACACACACACACACACTCTTTTGGTGCACACTCATGTAATCACACACTCACACACATACCCCCTTCTCCTCACTCTACACTCATACCCACCAAATCTCAGCCTCAAGGGACAGCTGTCGGATTGACTTCCAAAACTGGACAGTCACTGTGCCACTCCAACCCCCACCACACACACACACACGCACGCGCACACACACACACACACACACACACACACACACTTGCAGAGTTCTCAAACCTGCAGCCAATACATTAACATCAGCCCTCAGACCTAGGAAGTGTAATCTGCTTAGCTTATGCCTGACTCACAGTCATCCATCAATTACTGAGACAAAGAGGGAACGTCTATTGACACTGTGTGCAAACACCATTGTCTCGCCACGCCGACGTAGTACTCGACTCGACATACCCTCTCACACACTTAAATGGTTTACAGAGGGGGGGGGGGGTAGGAGAAGAAAGGTAGAGCGAAGGGGCGGAAGAGAGAGAAAGGAAGAGGAAGAGAGAAATATTAAATGACAGAAGAGATTGAGAGAATATATATATATATATATATATATATATATATATATATATATATATATATATATATATATATATATATATATATATATATATATGCAGTAGATTAGGGTTGGGCAATATGGACCAAAAATCATATATTTCTATTTTTAGGCTGAATGGCGATACACAAATATCTTGGTATTTTCTATGAAGTGGGCTAACTGGTCAGTTGTAAGTCAAAGGCCCATATGAGATGTCACAAGCACTTTTATTAAAACAAGACTGTGATCACAAAATAAAATGCAAAAACAGGCTTTCCTTCCCTGTTTGCACACGAGACTTTTGATTAATAATCAGTCAGTTATGTGGATATAATGTCTAAGTGGGTAAAGGGAAATAATAGAACAGCTAGAACAGTCTGGTGAGTTCAGAAACCTACATCACTTTACTGTAATGCAGCTGTTCAAAGCAGGAAAAGACAACACTTGTGACATATCACGATATTAAAAATCTAAGCCTATGTCTAATAGTCTCATATCGCGATATTAAAAATCTAAGCCTATGTCTAATAGTCTCATATCGCGATATTAAAAATCTAAGCCTATGTCTAATAGTCTCATATCGCGATATTAAAAATCTAAGCCTATGTCTAATAGTCTCATATCGCGATATTAAAAATCTAAGCCTATGTCTAGTAGTCTCATATCGCGATATTAAAAATCTAAGCCTATGTCTAATAGTCTCATATCGCGATATGCCCCGGCCCTAGCATTCATTGTGTTTGCCCGCTTTACAGTCTGACGTCTTTAAATAGATGGATGGGAGGGAAATGATACCTAGAATGATTGATTGATTGGCAGAAGAGCACTTGGAAGAGGATCCGTTTCACTGTATTGATTTGTCACACACTGTGTAGGCAGAAGGGGTCACGCGCACACACACACACACACACACACACACACACACACACACAGATAAGTGGGAATAGCACATCCGTGGTTGGTGTCTTGCCGGGAGTCCAGGGGTGTGTGTGTGGAAACCTTAGAAAGCCTATGGGATGCTCTTTAAAGCAACTTAACCATAGAAATGTCACTTTGAGCCACTGGGACTCGCTGCTATCCTCAACGGGTCAATGGTCTCCAAATGGTTTTCACTTATCTCTGGATCCTCTGGTCCCACTGGGGACACAGTAAGGAAGTGACTCACTGCTGGGGATATATATATATATATATATATGTCATTGCAAACCTACAGGAAGGCATTTAAGCAGGCAGGATCGCTTATACCACATTACAGACATATTAGAAACATTGCATTAGATTTGCTTTTGAATAATCATTGACTATCGTTTTTTTGAGTAAACAGACTTTGAGACTTTAAGACTGAACAAAATTGCAGAGTGTAGAATGTGAGCAGTTGCTATAGCTTGTATTAGTCTATATATAATCAACATGCTGTGTAGGTTTACCAAATAACTTGGCAGGGCTGCCCCCTAGTGGAGGCTTTTTAATCATTTTTTTTCTTTTTCCTTTTTTCTTTTTTTTAACCTTTCCCAAAGCGGGCATTAGACTGGCTATTCATAATGCAGCATATTGCCGTGAATTGACCACAAGTTTGATAAGAGCTGATTATTTGAAGGCATCTGTTAAGGCATCTATCATATTAAGCATATTTGATTGAAGTTAATCATGCACTCAGGTTTATATAGAGAACTATATAAGTTCTTTGTATTTGAAAGGTGTGTGTAGGCCTAATATTTCATGGTTTCTCCATCCCAGCATCATGATACTGGCAGGTGCTCATCTGTATTCTTAGACGATAATAATATGTAACCAAGTCTCTCCAAACAACATCACGTGGATTAGCAGCACAGCACAGCCGCTACATCTTCTCAACAAGCACCACGCTCTGGTGTCTGTGCGTTTTGCCTATTTTATTTCAGAAAGAAAGAGAAAACAGGACACAAACAGATGTGATCCGCACACACAGCCATTCTTTTTCACAAGTTTTAGCTTCCTCTCTCTCTCTCTCTCTCTCTCACACACACACACACACACACACACACACACACACACACACCTGGTTCCCAGGTCTGTCTCAGGTGAGCAGCCGGTGGTGCGGGCCTTACACACACGGAATGCTGGGAGTCAGCAACCACACACCTACTGCTGATGTCAGGAAGTCTCACACACACACACACACACACACACACACACACACACACACACGCAAGCACACACACACGCACACACACACGCACGCATGGGAGAAAGGAAGCAAGCAGTCTATCTCATCATATCACTTTGATCTCCACAGGTGGTGAATGTAGCCCTGTGGCTCGCTGTCAGCATGTCTGCAATGAACAAATCAACATGGGCACGTACAGGCGAGCCAGCAGCACAGAGCTCACCTGTCATATCTGTTCACACACCTAAAAGTCCACACGTCTATTCATTTACCTTTTGGCTATCGCTCTCTCTCTCTCTCTGTCTCTCTACCTATCCATCTATCTATAACTCTATCTCTCTCGCCCAACACATCCTGTCAGCAGCTCCACAGGTGAGCTAGTCTCATCTCACCTCTGGCTTGCAAGTGTTGACACTGTGTCACAACACATATATAGGGGTCTGATGCCCCCCCCCCCCCCCCTGTTTTCTCCCCCTCCATCTCTCACTCCACCTTTCTACTCCTCTCTTTGCCGCCTTCATACTCCCTTCTTTATATATATATATATATATGTTTTTTTTAATACCCAATCATATCCCTTGAAAGCTCTTGATCTCTCTGATGAGGCCCTCCCTCTCTCTTCATCACCTGACCATAAAGCTGGTTGGGGATGCACTCATGGGCACTGCCGGAATTCTGGGATGTTAGGCAAGATGGCACACTGGGCCCCCAATGCGATGGCTCTAACGAACATCACACCTCACCTCTCGGAAGGGCCCCTCCCCTACCTGGTTTGGGGCCCCACCGAGTCCTCCCACCCCCCTCTTCCCCCCCTCCTGGTCGTACCTCAGCCAGTTAGCCAGCCTAGCACGGTCCAGTGAGTCCTGGCCACGCCAAGGTACACCAGTCAAAATGTAATTTTCTGCAAGATTACACACGATAATGACTCGCTTTGGAGGGACGCCATAAATGATGGCTTCCAATTATAGATGTATAACTATCGATCTGTCAACAGAACCAGAGAGAGAGAGAGAGAGGGGGGGGGGGAGGAGCAGGGGAGAGCGAGACAGAGGGAGGGAGAGAGAGAGAGAGATTGAAAGCAATGTTATGTTTACTGACTTCCTAAATACAGCAAGAGAAATGCAGCATAATGCTAACTGCAGAAACACTGAAGAGCTAAACAACAATCGCTGAAGTCCACAAAGTCCCACAAGCTCAGACAAACAAGGAACAACAATAGGAGATGTTGTGGAAGCCAATAAAAGCCTGGGAGATGATGGGTTCACCTGGGAGCAGGGTAGACCTCTATAGCACCTGGTCACACACACACACGCACACACACACACACACACACACACACACACACACACACACAAACACAGTCGCATGTACACCTCTCTATCCCCACATGCATCCAAATTCCACACTACTGTATCTTTAGCACAGACAGGAACAAAAACACATCGCCCGCATTGAAATAAAACCTTTGCATCTGGTGTTAGTTTAGTCCCAATGCTCTGTCACATCGCTTTTCCCCGGTACTCACTGTCACAGTCTCGTCCACTGGCTGCTCCTTCCCTCTACAGCTGCAGTCAGTCAGTCAGTCAGTCTCAAGGACAAACGCACCAGCTCTCCTCGCCTCCGGTCTCTGTAGCTCAGCGATGCAGCAGCGCACGCACACACACACACAAACATATGCGCGCACGCACACGCACACTTTCTCTCTCTCTCTCTCTCTCTCTCTCTCCTCTTTAGTGTCTCACTCTGATCCACTGCTGACTTTACCTACCTACCTACCTGCCTAGCTTGCTTGCAGGGGAGTCCTGAGAGAGTGTGTCTGACAGAAACTGTGTCTAAGAGAAACACTCTGTGCATGTGTGGATGGGTTGGTGTGTGTGTGTGTGTGTGTGGGGGGGGGGGGGGGGGGGGTGGTGGTAGAGGACATAGCCAGCATTCCCTTATATGCAGAGGGAAGAGGGAGGTGGGTAGGAGGGAGGGTAGAGGACACACAGCTCTCTCCAGTATTCCCATAGATACAGAGGAGGGATTTCTATTGCAGCCTTGCAAAGAGAGGGGGGAGAGAGAGACAGAGAGGGGGGAGAGAGAGACAGAGGGGGTGAGAGAGAGACAGGGGGAGAGAGAGACAGAGGGGGAGAGAGACAGGGGGAGAGAGAGACAGAGGGAAAGAGAGACAGAGAGGGGGAGAGACAGAGAGAGAGACAGAGGGAGAGAGAGACAGAGAGGGTGGGAGAGACAGAGGGGGAAAGAGAGACAGAGAGAGATGGGGAGAGAGAGACAGAGGGGGAAAGAGACAGAAAGATGGGGAGAGAGAGACAGAGAGAGGGTGGGAGAGAGACAGAGGGGGAAAGAGAGACAGAGAGAGATGGGGAGAGAGAGACAGAGGGGGTGGGAGAGAGAGACAGAGAGGGAGAGAGAGAGAGGGGGGGGAGAGACAGAGAGGGGGAGAGAGAGACAGAGAGGGGGAGAGAGACAGAGGGGGAGAGAGAGAGAGAGACAGAGAGAGATGGGGAGAGAGACAGAGGGGGTGGGAGAGACAGAGAGAGGGAGGGGGGGGAGAGAGACAGAGAGGGGGAGAGAGAGAGACAGAGAGAGATGGGGAGAGAGGGAGAGAGAGACAGAGAGGGGGAGAGAGAGACAGAGAGGGGGAGAGAGACAGAGGGGGAGAGAGAGAGAGAGACAGAGAGAGATGGGGAGAGAGACAGAGGGGGTGGGAGAGAGGGAGGGGGGGGAGAGAGACAGAGAGGGGGAGAGAGACAGAGAGGGGGAGAGAGACAGTGAAGGCATCATATTTCGGTGATGTTGAGTCAGCATGTGAATGTGATGCATGTGTAGATAGAGTTGGTCATATTTAGAGGGCACGTTCTTAGGCAATAGTGGAATAAGGGCGCGTTCAGAGCAGTCATGTGTAATGTGTGTAGCTGCAGGTGCAATTTGTGCATGTTTCAAAAACAACCAGAACCAGAGTAGTTCTTCTGGTTTGTATTTATTCAATAAAATGTCATGGGTTTCATGCATTTCTTCTTGCCACTGGCATATGATTGAAGATGGTATTAGCTTTCATATCCTTGTAACAGAAACCCATGATCATGTTGATACGGCGGATCTCTAAACTGCTGGTATATATCTGGCACATAGCTTTGGTTCACATTGGCCATAAAATAAAAGAAATATATTATTTCAACAGGTTTCATTTTACAGTCCTGCTTCAGTGGAATAAGTGATCACATAGTGTTAAAAAATAATAATTTGGTTTTCAAGCCATTTCCAAGTATGAGAAACAATAGTAGCAGCTAGACCATAAAAGCAGGTAGCTTTGTAAGAGGGTGGAAAATAAATTGGGGGCAGGTAGACACCAGACATGGGTCAAAGAGTATCCAACAAGCATTTGTTGTAACCCACAATACAAAGACTGCTGGATGACAAATGCAAATTTATATATTTGTGTGTGTGTGTGTGTATGTGTGTGTATATATATATGTGTCCTTGGCAGCTTAATTTACTGTCCTGATGGGGTAAACACCACCCATCGTGGTTGAAACAAAAGCTAAAGTTGTTTGCAAATAACATTTGGCCCATTTGTGTAAAAGACACAAATACAGATCAATCTTGCTATTGTCAGGGTTCCTACACATTTTATCATTCAAAATTACATATTTCTTCCAAACCTTAATTTCTTGCCTGTATTTAAAGTGTTGGTTTTTTTTTTATCTGCATTCAGTACAATCTATTCTGATGGGAGCCGGGTAATATGCTAACTAGGCCATACTACCATATAAAGACAATGCAAATATCACAATTAATTGAATGACAATGGGTCTGCAAAAAGATCAAATATGTAGTTACATGTTTATTGGCATGAAGTGTATCTTTAAGAGATGGAAATTGATTTATTTATTTCCGTACTTCTCCAGATTTTCCATACCTGCATGGGAACCCTGTAATACATTGAACTTATATAATGTAAAATCACTGAGCATGGGTAAGTGTATAAACTACAGTCTGCAGTAAAAACATGTCAGTAGGAGAAAAATCATCCTTAAACAATAAGATAGGACAGTAAAGAGAGTCGTTAGTGAGGCTGCACCTCGTCATGTGCTCAAAACATTTGTTTATAGTCAACATCAGTGGAATCCTGCCATAACCACAGCTGCACATGCATACATACATACATAGTGGTGCTATATGAAAGGAATTGCAGTTACATTTTAGATTTATTTTATGGATAAATAAAAACATTCTGCAGTGTCACTGACAACATGACCTTCCTCCCAAAAGTGAACAATAAACGAGGGGGGGGACACCCAGATATCATAACCACGCATCCATACAGTGTGCCCTAGCTTCCTTCCAATAAAACCGTTTTAAAAAGTGGACCTAGAACTGGACCTGAAGGTACGGGCCAATTTGAATGGTCTTTAATTCCAAACTTCCTGTGCAATAATCAGACAAAACCATTGATCTTGAAATCTCTAACCAATCTCAGTGATTGAAAAGAAACCTCACTATCGTCATCATCATCATCAGCACAGTGAGCACACTCTGACTGCAGTGTTTGTCCCGGGTACGTGGTCGACTTCAACATCGCCCACATTTCTCTGGCCTGTCGCGCCGGCATCTGAGGTAAAAAGGGGTCTGAGGCCGAACGCCAGTTTAACACTAACAACGGGGGGCGTGAAGAACGTCATTTATTTTCTCTTACGTGGCGTTTCGTGCAAGAGGCGATGTTTTGCAAAGAGTCTCTTCGCCAGCTCGGCTTCATTCAATCATGGTCGCGGCTCATAGTCTCCGACTGCGTGAGCAGGCTGCGTCGTGGTCCTAAAGCCTCCCTGTTTCCCCAATATGGGAAAGTTCGTCGTTTATCACAGACCACATTCCTAAGGCTCGCTTCTCCTGCAGTTACGTCTCACTCTTTCCCATCTGGTGACTCACATTGCTGGATCTCATTGCTCATCACCCTAAGCAGCAGCAGCATCATCATCATCGCAGCTTGTCCTTGTGGCTCTTGCCTGCCCCCCGGAGCCCACCTCGGGTTCAGGATGCAGAGGCCTTGGGGGCTCAGTTGAAACCTATAGGCCCCCTGTGCCCTTGGGTCTCCGCAGAAGCCTGGGGGGCTCAGTTGAAACCGAGGCCTGTGCCCTTGGGTCTCTGTGTGGCCCGGATGGGCTCGGTGATGCCCCGGCCCTCGGGACCCAGGCCCATCCCTGGGCTCCAGCCCATGCTCTGTAGCATGCGGCTCCCCATGTTCGTCTCAGGAATGGGAACCGCACTCTCCCCGACCACTACTGAAGAGAGAAGCAAACGTGTCAGCGGAGGGGGGATTTGTCAGCTTTTGTGTGTGTGGAATAGCAAACATGTTTATGTATACTTATTGTTATATGGGCAGATATGCCTACAACAAGATTCATGCTGGATCATAGTAACAAGCGGATGCTAGCTAGCTTTCAGTAGCCATCCTTTGAGCCGGTTAAAGCACATCAATGAGGTTAGAGGGGCAGGGTGGAGCATTGTCAGGACCAGAAATCAATTCGGCATCCTTCAATTACAAGACAGCCTCCCAACCCAACCTCCTAACCATCTGCACTATGTGCTCTGCATGAGAATGATAAGAGGAAGACAAGATGCTGAGATGTGAGGAGATAAAAGAGCCAGATGATTTATTAAGACTTGGAGTCTAAGGCTCCTCTGAAAACAATCCATTTCAAAAAGTGATACTTAACTGTACCCTAACCGTCTTTGTCATTCCAGTCAAAATAGCATTACTATGTGTTGAAAAGACATCCAATTAGGGGAAGTAGCCATTAGATAATTCTAATCCCACTTCCTGGAAGGTCAGAGGGAAGGGGATCCTAGATGCTGACCTATTACCCCTTTATTACCCCCATTACCTCTTTCTAGTATGCAGGTAAAACCATTAGGCTGTCCCACCCACTCCCAACACAGCAACTGTCCCAGAGGAAAGGGGGGTGGTTTTGAAGAGGGGCGGGGTTTAGACAAGTACAATTGGCTAAGAGCTAATCCAGTATCTCTGCTTTGACGGCTTGACCAGCCAGCTGACTCTTGTCCAACATGGCTTAGGATGGGAGGAGGTGAAGAGTTGAAGCAGGGTTTAGGGAGGGCGAGAGGAGCAAAGAGATGGCGATGGGATGGAAAGAGGGACATATTTTCTTCAATGAAACCTTTTACGACTGTGGGGTCAAAACCTCTCTTTACCGTTTCCATACAATTGTCTCAATATCAGTACGAGGGAGAGGGGAGGAAAAGGAGGCTTCTTAATGTAGCGAGCTCGACTGAAGAGAGCTAACGAGGACAGGAGAGGGGGAGGCAAACGAGGGAGAGAACCAGAGCCAAGAAGACAATACACCGAGCGGTTGGTAGAAAGTGCCAGATGGTGTGCTAGGTATGGCTAGGTGTGTGTCCGGTACCTGAGGGGGCGGCGGAGCCGAGGGGGGCTGCTTTGCGCCTCCGCTTGACGTCCCCCGTGCACAGAGAGCCGAGGTGACCACTGGTCTGTCTGCAACAGAAGCACAAACACTGCAGCGTTAGCATGACCTCAAATAACACCGCTACAAGGATTTTGTTTACACTCTTATTTGTTCTAAAAAAATATATCAGTAAATGCTGTGGAAGCAGGGAGGAGTTAGTCTGTCGACGGGACTGCGGGAAGTAATTTTCAACTCTGTTCTCACCTGCTGGCTGTTTTTACCGAACAGCTTCTTCTGTGTCCTCTGTCTGCCCGAGAGTCCCAATGCAGCTAAAGGTAGTGAGAGGGAGTGGAAGACAAAGTTAAAGTTAACAATCAAGCAGCAATTAAATCATTCTTGTATGAAGAATAACAGAAAGCTGATGGAAGCTCATTTAACAGAAGACTATATTGAGTTATTTTATTATTATAAGATCAATGGAATGAGAAATTAGTGAAGTCTCTCACCTGTCCATGTTCTCTCCTAGAGCCCTGGCTGAACCACGGCCTGTTGGACATAAAACAATGTCGTTTAAGCCACAAACTCATACCAATAGGATAGATTACAAATAACAAATTTATATAAATACAATATCCAAATTAGTTTACTGTACTTTAAAGGTAATAGTCTGCAATAGAGCAAAAACTGGCACAGAACAGGGGGAAATCAGACAAACGGAAAGAAAAAAACAGGTATTTGAACAGACGAATATCTTCTCTTGTAAACGGTGTCACCGGTAACACTGGTTTATTTACCGGTGGCAAAATGCCCACACTGTGGCATGCCTACTTTTCACCAATTTGATTGGGGGGGATTTTATTGTGTTGTGTCGTGTTGTTGTTTTCAAACCAGATTTGTGCTACAAAGACAATCAAGTTTGAATTGATTTCTTAGGGGAGGTGGTTTGTGAGCCACTCACTCGTGGGAGTCTTGGGCTTGTCTCCCCAGTCTGTCAGTGAAGCCCTGGCCTGAGCCCCCCTCAGAAGCCTGCTGGTTTCCATGGAGACGACTTAGCCTGGCCTGGAACCCTGATCAACACAGCATGGGTTAGTCAGCAATTAAACTCATTACATGTTTTTATATTATTATTATTATTACATTAATTTGACCATTATAACATTTAAATTCAGCAGACTGTTCCCACTGGAGTAATACTTAATACTAGATCAAAGTAATGAGGCACGTGAGCTACCTAATGCCCCACCATAATCACCATGTTATAAACATGACCAGTTAATGGTCATTAATTAAGATAATTAGTCAATATAAATTCCTACGTAAACATAGTGGTCTTCACATAACACATGCGTGGTAATAATATGAACATTTTTTCCACATTAATATGCACATTTATGCAGCGAGGTGCTACAGAATCTACCCAGATGACCTACTACTCTACAGGGGAAACCTAACCTGTAACTTTAAGTATGATGTTTCTATGATGCATTGTTCTTCAGTTATTGTGTGTCTACACAGACAAACAGGCGGGCGCCACCATGGCGACACAATGTCCCGCATACCCTGTGACACAGCAAACAACCCACGCTTAACTGGTCCATCTCCATTGTGGTCTTGATAGGGCTATTGTAGGCTATATTTCATACCATCTAATCATGTGGGAAATGTCTACTAAGAGAATATTCATTCTGTTGCTTTAATAGTGGATGTTGTTGAACCCAGGTAGGAGATGTCACGATGATTTTACCACCACACTTTACAGCTATAATACTACATTGCCTTGCGTGTGCATGCAGCACTTGCTTCCTACTGGTCATGAATGAGACTGCAACAACATTGCGACATTTTTATGAGCTGGCTTATAAAAGCGAACCCAACCAACTGGAAAACACGCATCATTTTTGCGTCTGGTCCGAAACGAGGAACCAGACTAGGCATGTGTGAAAACGCCCTTACATAAAACAGATGTTGATTAAAAAAAATCCTTTGGGGACATCATTTGCAGTGGGGGGAAAAAATAAAAAAAAGTAAATATGGCATGCTAAGTTTTGAGAACTTTAGAAATTTCACCTCTGCCTGTCTAATATACAAAGTTCTACATGGACTGGCGCCGCCTCCTCTTGCTGACTTTATCAAATATCGTGTGACCGCCAATTCGACCCGTGTCACCCGGGCCATTACGAACAAGGTCTGTGAGGTCCCCTTTAGAAAAACTTCCTTTAGTCAGAAGACCCTATCCTTCATGGGAAGCACTCTCTGGAATAATCTACCTCCCTCGATCAGAGAATGCCCGAGTCTCGCCACCTTCAAAGGCCAGTTGAAAATATGGCTCAGATCAAACCAACAATGTGATCACAATTAACGATTTTGCCATGTTTTGCAGCATGCTCTGTGTGTTTTATTTATTTTATTTATTTTAGGTTTCACTAACCTTTTATACTATTAATTTTTTTCTGGTACTATTAACTATGTGTTTTAATCATTTTTGGTTTTACTAACTTTCTGTACTTTTAATCTTTGTTGTATTATTAATTTTTCTTTCACTTTCATGACTACATCAACCTGCCATGGGACTACAGGTGGAAACTAGCCCTTGGGCTACAACCTGGCATATTTACTGTACGGCTGTACTGTTCATTAATGTGTAAAGTCCCATTCTTTAAATAAATGAATCTGAATCTGAATCTGAAATATTACAATATCGCAACATTCAATATATCGCAATACTAGCATATCATGAGTTAAGGATTGTGATAATATCATATCGTAGGGCATCTGGTGATTCCCACCCCTGCTAATATCATAAAGCAGCAGTAGTAGTGGAGAATGACTCTCACAGTCCCTCCCTGCATGTTCACCAGTTACACCCTGTGTGCTTATGTGCTGGTTGCCATCAGATATGCCTTGTAAGCTCACAGCTGCCCCCATGCTACTGCTCCAACAGGCATGTCAAGACAGTCCAGGGTATCTGCAGGTCTCACAAAGCTACCTGTCCCAATCGCCCTGTTCTATTCACCTAAGAGAGGAGGCAAGACCTCCGATGACTGGATTTAACACATTGTAATCGTTTTTAAGACCTTATATATTATTTAGATACTTTTTTTAATCTTTGAAGGACCTGCAGACACCCCGCACTCACTGTCCTGCGGAGAGAGGAGAGAGGGAGGCCATTCTAGAGTCTCCCTCTGGGACGGTGTCTCTCCGCAGCTCTGCTGTGGGTGTGGGTGAGGGGGAGGCGGGGGGCACTCGCCGACCCTCCCCAGGAAAGTCACACCGCTGCCCTGGACACAGCGTGGGCATGTGGGGCCGCCACTCGCATGAGTAAGGCTGTCATCACTTGGCTGAGATATTGTGGCTGAGTCACGACTTGCTCACATTCTCTGCCGTATATGGAGAGAGCAGTTACCGAGATTGAAAATGGCGTCCGTGAGGTCACAGTGACCTTGACCTTTGACCACCAAAATGTAATCAGTTCATCCTTGAGTCCAAGTGGACGTTTGAGGCGAATTAGATTAAATTCCCGTCAAGGCGTTCCTGAGATATCACGTTAACGAGCATGAACGAGTGTTCGTGATGTCACAGTGACCTTGAACTTTGACCACCAAAATCTAATCAGTTCATCCTTGAGTCCAAGTGGAAGTTTGAGACAAATTCGAAGAAATTCCATAAAGGCGTTCCTGAGATATCATGTTAACGAGCTTGAAAATGGCATTCGTGAGGTCACGGTGACCTTGACCTTTGATCACCAAAATCTAATCAGTTCAATCATCCCTGCGTCCAAGTCGACGTTTCAGCCAAATATATCCTGAGACATCGCGTTAACGAACATCGGACGGACGGACAACCCGAATCCATAATGCCTCCGGCCCGGCTAACGCCGGCGGAGGCATAAAGAAAAAAATCATACTGTAGCTCTCAAGCCAAGTGTCCCACCTGTGCGTTCCCTTTAGGCCTGCTTGCTGCCTACCTCTCTGCGCTCCGGGGCTCATGAGGGGGAAGGATCCGGTGAGGATGCTGTTGAAGACGGGGTCAGCTAGGTCCAGCTCCTCCGACCCCGCCTCCCTCTCCCACCAGGGAACCACTCCGGCCACCCCGCACGCACCCCCGGGCCCTGAACCGGAGCCCAGCTCGCCATCGTAAAACCAATCGCTCTGCTCATCGTCACCTGGAAGGCAAAGTAGGAAAATGTGACCTGATGTTCATCGGCAGTGGTAGAGGTGCAGTGGTAGAGGTGCAGTGGTGGAGGTGCAGTGGTGGAGGTGCAGTGGTGGAGGTGCAGTGGTGGAGGTGCAGTGGTGGAGGTGCAGTGGTAGAGATGCAGAGGTCGTTAGAAGGCCAACGTTTTGACATGTTTGCTGCTCTGCACAGTCGCTGCGCCTCTCGAGAATCACTTCCTGATATCCGGCAGCACTGATCTAGGATAAATATAGGGTGAGGGACTTCTGCCATTATATAGGATTGACTGGCTTGGCATCACAAAGGTTGGAAAATGTTTTACTTTTGAAAACCTGTTCAATTTCCAACCCGCTTTGTATCATCATTACAATGTCGTTATATGCAGATGGACAGTGTTTACCCATCTGTGTTTTGGATCTTCAAAACTAGATAAACAAGTAGCCAGGCTTGCACTCGAGTTCATCATTCTACATTGTCTGGATGCAATCAGTCACAATAAGAGCCATGAAAAAGTAATGGATACAGATTTAAATAAATTCAGACCCAAGAGAGGCATAACAGCCATTTTGAAGCCAGGTGCGGATATACAGAGATGTGATTTCATACAGTGAAATCTTACTTGTGGTGTTAATTTGCCATACATAGAGATAGCAAGAAGCCTCTGCTCTAGCCCTTACTTTTAATATAGGCCAATGTATCACTGAGGAAAAAAGCATAGTGTGCATGGTCCTGGTGTCAATTGGAGTTATTTCTGAGTGAGTACCTTGCCTCCCCTCATCATTGGTGTAAAGGCCTCCATCACTGCTGTTACTAACACTGCTGGTCTCACTGACATAGAAAGAGAAAGGAAAAAATACATTAAGGACATTTCAAGCAACAAAAATGCATAAAGTTGAAGCGAAAAATGATTTACCAGAAGAAAAACTAGTTAGCTGAGAGTTCCTCCTCACCACTTGGCATACACTCAAGCTCTCTCTCGCTCACACATTGTAACACACACCCTGGAGCATCGACAGTAAGAAAAAAAACACTAACCACCTGTCACTCATCTCCTCGTCCGAGGCCTTCAGCTCCTCTAGCTCCATCTTGTCCTTGGACCCTTCGGTTGTAGCTGAGATGGGATCCTCACTCTCCACCACCACCCCCTCATCTGCAGCCTCCACTCCCAGCCTGTGGGCGGTCATTTTCCTCTTCTTCACCCTGCACTTCCCTCCCCCTGGCCCTGCCATCCCACCTCCGCAGAGCTCCATAGCACACCTTCCCTCGGCCGCTACAACCCCAGGCAGCCTGGCCCCGGCGGGGGCTTTGGGGACAGGCGGCGGCCCTAGTATGGTGGAGGAGTGGGCAGCCAGTTCCAGAGGTGGGTCTACAGCCATACGTTTGACCTTACGTCGGCGCCTCAGGCTACGGGTGGCCTCTGCGGAGCCCAGTACGCCCAGGTCATCCTGCCACAGCGGGCGCTTATTTCGGCCCGTGTCAGCTGTGAGGGGGGTGCGGCGTTTGGGGCCAAGCTCTTCATCCGAGTCGCTGTTGTCACGGCCATGGCTGTTGGCAGCAGAGACACCTCCAGTGCCGGCACGGTAGTCCTGCAACACATGTCAGTACTGAATTAACGTCAACATTTCAAACAGGAAGATGTATGTAACATTTATGAAAGCCTGATGTCACTGTAAAAACTAGTGACTTCCAGTTAGAAGAGCAGGACCAAAGCATTGAACCGGATTAGAGTTGTAATGCTTTTGCACCAGTGTGGGATGTACTGTAATAAATAGTGACTGGTCAGTGGTCAAGACCACTGGTCAAGATGTAGGACAGGAATGGAAGGGGAAAACTTTTATATTGCGAGTTTTCACCATTCTTATTAAGGGATTTTATTATTGTCACTTCTACTAACCTGGCTGTCAGCAAACCAAATTTGTGTTACAAATAAGTTTGAATTGATTTTCGAGGGAAACAGTGGTTTGTGATGTGAGCCACTCACTCATGGCATTCTTGGGCTTGTCTCTTTACCCCGTTTGGGAAACTCCCTCTTCATTTGACCTCCTCCAGAACACAGGGTGAGCTACAGTAAAGTGCCCCTGGACCTGGTAGGACCTTCTGAAGTGCCTTGCTCTTGGACACTCCAGAAGGGTGGAGCCTGCAGACACAGGGCTTCAACTTGGAACCTCCTGGTTGAAGAACGGCCTCTGTAACCACCGAGTAGACCATCTTTCTCCCTCCCTTCCATCCACTCACTCACCTTGTGTTCCTCCACACTGGACTCGGAGCCCTCACTGAGGTGGCCCGTCTCCCAGGGTGGGTGGGGGTTATCGGACCGTCGTTTCCTGCCCCGCCGCTTTCGGGCCTGCCTCTTCAGCAGACAGCCCACGGCCAGTGCGTGGTCCCCTCCATCGCCAAAGCCACCACGAACTGCCTGCTCTGAGCTCTCCTCCAGCGCTGACACCAGGTCATGGACCAGCTCGTCCATCGTCCGGCAAAAGTGCCTGAGGTGGAAGGAAAGAGGGTGATGTGGAGCCTGTTCTCACACGAAATAACAGTAAATTACACGGCTAGCCATGTCAACGAATCTGAAGAAGGCAACCTATGTAATTGTTTGTTATTAGCTAGTGTGTGCAGGTAAGTAAGCGATGGGTCCTCTGGGGACATTCAGTGGCATAGTAACGTTAGGCCTTCAGGAGACATCTCTCTATGTGTGGAATGTGACGTAAGTTGCTACAAACCCTCATATATAGCGTTAGGCCAAGAAGGTTAACGTTAGCTCTCTGGTCAGCAACTTATGCTAAAAGATGAGCAGTAAATTACCTTACGTTAGACGGTGGGTTGCTATTAATTTCATAGGTTCAAGTTAGCGTTAGCTAACTTAGCTAGTTGTTTTGATTTTGACGTTTCCTCTCTTTTCGTCGTGCCAATACCGGATGGATCTTTTGCTACTAACGTGTCTAACGTTAACTCATCCACAGGTCTGACCTTAATGTACAGGCTGTTAATGTCGTTAATAAACTCTCTTGAAACGAACATTAACACTGAAGTTACTGTGCTTGAGTTTGCTTGCTGTCGTCGTCGTTAGCTTGATAAGCTACGTTACCCAACTCAACTACAATGAACAAATAGCTAGCTTTGATGTCATAAAAGCGAATAGATGTCATAAAAGCTAACTACCGTAAATGACAACCTTCACACAACGTTAAAATATGTTAGTGTTTAACTCGTGACTATCAAGAAAGTAGCTAAACAACAAAGGTGCCGTTTAATATCCTCAGCTGAGGGGATCTTAGCTACTGGCTAGTTAGCATAGCTAACGTTAGCGTACTACGTTAGCCCGGCTGATTTGGACGTGTTACGTCTTGGCGATTTCAAAGACCACCTACCAGCCTGTTCCCGCTTTACCGATGGTTTTTAAATTAGCCGCACGGAACATTAAAGCCGTCAAATGCCAAATACCTTCAACCAGAAACAATGGACACAGATTTACATACTACGACAGACCGCATTCTGACACAATAGCCAACGCTAGCTAGATCAATATGCGACTCCTCGACAGGAGGATACCGTGAAAACAGCAAGAGGTATGCTGCTACGTTTAAGTGCTATCGGAAATATCAGAACTATGGCTTCAGTGGAGGAAAAAGAGGTAATCTTGTATGACAATCGAGCTGCCAAGATTTTAGATTTAGGGAAATTGTAGCCGTGATGCGCTGTTATTGGCATTAGTATGAGTATGAGTATTGATTTTAAAGAGTTTTAATCTAAGCACAGAGCACATAAAGGCAACAGCAGGTCCTACTCGTTGTCACAGACAACGCATGTAATTGCTTTATTTGAGCGCTAGAGGGCAGTGTTCTATTGGAGAAGGATGCAAAGAACCTGGAGCTGCATCAGCTCATTTAGCAGTCAGAGGGCCTGTCAAATATAAACCAGAGGTCAAGAGTTTAATCAAATCAGTGACAACAGTGTCATATTAATTACAGTGGTCAGGGCATCCGGGAGACTTGGACTTCACCCCAATGCGGCAGGTGCTACTGGTCCTCTTATGTGAATGTCACTGTGACTGTGACTGCCCGACAGCCAACATGGGGTCAACAGAGACAACAGGTGTCACTGCCTCAGTGTTAAATAATGAGAAATTTACACATAGAAATAACTGTGGGGCACACATGAAGAGAGGAACCAACCCTTGTGCCAAGATAACAGGTCGTCTGACTGGTGTGCGTGCGTGTGTGTGCGTGTGTGTGTGTGTGTGTGTGTGTGTCTGTGTGTGTGTGTGTGTGTGTGTGTGTGTGTGTGTGTGTGTGTGTGTGTGTAACTAACAACACTTACTTACAGTAGCAGACTGGCACACAGTCAGTCCTAACATATAGTGCGTCCCCAAATGCCTAAGAAGTCAAGAGTGTCTGTCGTACTATGACCAATCGAGGCCCGTCTCAGGTTTCTGACGGGGGGTCCCAGGTCAATTTAGTAAGACTCTTCACCAAGCGCACGCAGCATTCAGACACTTGACACACTCCCAGAGAGGAGACACGCTCTCTAAGGGACAGGATCGATTCGAATGCGCTTGACAGTTAGTCAAACGACTGGTTTGCAGACACCAAACCTGTGGAGTTTTCCGTACAGTTGAGCTTATTGCCAACGCCTGGGAGAGGTTGAGGAGCCGCAGCTGGGATCGAACATATGATGGAAGCATGATATCGATAGAGGAATTTGACGAGTTATATGAGGCTGAACACGATGCCACTGACAGCACCTGGAGCTGGGTAACGTCCTTTATCATTTCTCTACATACAGTATGTGGATGGCTGCCTTATGAGAAATGCAGCATGAGTTTTGGATAGGAGAGAGCACGTCGTGTTGAACTTCACCATCATGGTGAACTTCATCCTGGTGATGAAAGTCAGGGTGAAGGAGCAGTGTGGAGTGCATTCTTGTTTCATGCAGTTTACATTAATTGATCAGCCAAAATATTGTTTTGTAGGCTTCAGTGTCTTATCCGCTGCTTCTCCTACAAGGCATTAATCAGCATTATAATGATTTCCTTTTGTTTTGCAGTGAAATACAGAAGAAAGACAACATAGTGTTGGGTGTAGATGTGTGTATAATGCTCTCATGCATGCATACGAGTGAGTATGGATCTCAACATGCTCATAGTGAGCCTCTGGGGGTAAAGTAGCTGACATGCCACGGCCAGCCAGCTGAGACAGCGAGGCCAGGGGTGTGCGTTTCAGAACCCCCCCCCCCCCGTAAGACGACCTGATCTGATTACAGTTTGCAGGGCGAGAGGGCGAGAAGAGAAAAAGGGGGTGACGGGGGGAATGAGAGGTGAAAATGGGGCGAAAGCTGGGTGGCGTGGAGGGATGGGTTGATGGATCCTTTTCACAAACCCTGCACAATCTACTTTGAGAGAAGTGAACATTTTCATTCTAAACAAAATAACTCAAATGATTGCTTGTAAGATTAATTATCATCAAAAATATTGGCAATCTATGGCTTATATGCTTTCAAAACAGCGATATTTGTGTGTGTAGTCAATGTTTTTACATTATTGATTCATTCAGCCATACAGCCATAAACCATCAATAATATCCTCTGTTTTTGTCCTGCTGGATATTAGCAAACCATTACTATTATTATCAAACGGATGAAGGGCAAACTGTTTGTCCCTTTTAGCTTCCTCTCAAATTAAGCAACATTGAGCAACATTAGCTGGAACAGACTATCTTATGACTCTCAGGCCAGTATCGCCCGGTATCGCCTCAGGCTCTGATATCAACTGAGTCTATGAAAGGATTCTGTAGTGGATTTGTCAAACCAGCTTGTTGAGGCATGTGAGACGACAGCGATGCTGAATCAGAGTGACTAGCATGCGAGCTTTAAAAAGTTGGTCTTCATCTTTGTGAACTCTTGAGGAACCTATAGAGTTAAAGTTACATTTTTATGGGGAAATCTTAAAGTAATAACTAATAATCAAGAGTCCCATCATGGTGGAGCCAATCAGACAGACACAGTTTGGCTGTGTAACAGAGAGCAAGTGTCAAGCTTTGAGCCTGGAAATAAGCTATAAATGAGAACCTTTGTTATTGAATAGAACTAGGTGGTGTAACACCTAAATATGCAGAGTTGTTGACTGGCTGCATAGTGTGGTTGAGCAACAAACAAATGTTTCACAGGCTTTAAAATTGTTGGCCCTTCTGCTTAAAATCACTTTGTTTACTATTTCATGCGAGATAGCCCATATCTGTAGGCCAAACAAAAAGTTGTCCTACTACAACGTAGTACAACAAGAGAGAGGTCACCTCAGAAACAAACTCCCGTATCCAAAGCTGGGATTGGCTGAATGTGAGACCATACCGGCCAAGACACGCCTCCCCTGCAATTCTCATTTTTGACTTACTTGGTCGGTAGGTCAACTTACAGGTATCGAATGAGGTCCTTTCTAATTGTGTGTGTGTGTGTGTGCGCGTGTGTCACTGTGTGTGTGTGTGTGCGCGTGTGTCACTGTGTGTGTGTGTGTCATTGTGTGTGTGTGCGTGTGCGTGTGCGTGTGCGTGTGGGTGTGTGTACGTGCGTGCATGCATGTGTGTGAGTGAGTGAATGGATGGATGTAAAATAACTGAAAAGGATCTGGGGGGGTTTAAAAAAAATAAGCAAATGGTATTTTACATTTGTTATACTTTTGTTTAATGTGGCTAGGAATTCAGACATTTCTTCTGATGCTAAATCTCTTCCTGTGTTTCTCAACTCGCTTCTTTTTTAAATGGATTTTATGCTTTATATTGACAGAGAGTGATAGAGAGAGAGACAGGTATGGGAGAGGGAGGACATGCAGCAAAGGGGGTTGGATTCAAACCACGGGTCGCTGCCAGAACGACTGAGCCTTAAATGGTACGCACACTGTACCCGTTGAGCCAGCGGGGGTGCCCCTCAAATCGCTTCTTGTAGCCTGATACTGGTCTTGGCACATGGGAAATCTCTATCATGATGTCTAGGTCCAGCCAGCCAACTCTTCCTGGTGAAGCAGCTTGTTCTTGGAAACACATATTATAGGACGAACAGCTGTCTCACCCTTGTATCCTTTGATTAGAAGAGAAACCAATGACATTTTAGAGCTTGACCTGGGCACAGCTTGTGCAAGACAACCTGCTGACCACCGCATAGTATTGGAATAAGATAACGTGTCACCCTGATTTAGTAAAGCCTCGACATATTTGCCTTGTGATCAGGAAGGAGCGAGATAACTTCACGCTGATGTGTGTCATGCTCCTCCTGACATGCAGATAGCCCCAAGGTCTTGTGATGAGATGTTTGTCACACGTCAGTCTGACTTGCAGGGTAAGCAGCAGCAGCGCACAAACAATTATGAAGTGTTTGTTTCAGTGCAACAAACGTGTTAATTCAAATGTTCTTGCTGAGTTGCATCTTGAAGGTGACTACTGTACATGTGTAGCAGCTAGTAGTCTTGTCCCCCCAGAGGCTTAGGAAAGACGGGATAGATTGAAAACCAGCTTTAGCTCCACAATGGAGACTCGCTTCCTCCTCCTCGCGCCTTTCCTCGTATTCTCATTTTATGCATTTGAGGAAAATTGGCACGAGAAAGAAATTGCTACAGCACACTTTCAGATGTGTCCCTATCTGAAGACATCCACATTTTCAGATCAGTGACGTTGAAGGACAGAATCAGAGACCAGATGAAAGGACACATTACATCGGTGGTTCTCACGTTTTTTCACATGAAGGACCCCTAAACTGACAACAATTAGAAATGTTTTTTTTTTTTTTTCATTGTGTTACTTATGAATGGAATATAGCAAAAATAAATGACCGCCCTTTTGGCTGGGGACCCCCTGGAAACACCTCAAGGACCCCCGGGGGTCCCCGGGGCCCCCATTTGAGAACCACTGCATTACATCACTGAGTGACTCAGTGACATGGAAAAACTAGACCACCTTCACCATGTTCTACCCATTCATGAGGTCAGGTCACAAGTGAGGTCAGGGCAGGCTTGTGTGGGGCTCTGTGTCAGCAGTTTTAAGAGGCAAAGTTCTCTGGAAACACACTGAGACATACCTAGAACTGGAAGGTCAAACACACACACATGTATGTACACACACACTCGTACGTACACACACTCGTGAGTCAGCTTCGAGCTCAGACCAGTAAAACATGAGACTATATAGTAGGCTGCAAAGTGACGCAGGGTCAGGATGCATCGTAAACCCACATTTTTGAAGTCTCTCTGCCCTGTTACCTAACACGTAATCCACCTCCACTCCGTTTTCTTGACCTACAATCGTAAAACTGTCAAATTAATCGCCGGAGTGCTATACATTACATATACATACATATACATATATATGTCGTTTGATTTATTCACTTCATTCTCATTCATGTTTAAAAACAGTGATCCTGTGTGACAAAGTGAACATTTGGAAGGTAAACAACAGAGGCCGACACGTGCTGTGTAGCCTACAGCAAATATACAACCAGTAAAACAACAAACAGAGCTGATCGAGGGGTTGGTAGGCTGTGATGAAAAACCCTAAACAAAGACATGCATTCTTCCTTTTCTCTCAAAGGCCAGATCAAACCTGCATCACATGCTGAAAAACAATTAGCACACACACGCATACACGCGCGCGCGCGCACACACACACACACACAGTGCTGACGGCTAGAGAGGGCTGCAGTAGCGTGTTGCCTATTGCATATCTGAGGGTTTGCTCAGAGTTCATCTTCCTATTTAAACATGTTACTGTCAGGGTTTTGGCTGCGTTCCCAGCTTTAATGGCCTACATTGTGACTATGGTATATATAGTCAGTGAAGTGCAGGGGCGTCATGCAAGCCAAAAATCTGAGGGGGCGAACTCTGGCGCCGCCCGGAGGGCGGCAAAAAATTTGGGGGGTTGGAAGCCAGATTTAGAGGAATATCTCATTTTAAATTAACAGACTGAGCAGGTGTAACCATAAGGCTATTTTCCAAACTGCTCAGCCTCCTGGAAAGATCCATAATCACCAGACTAAGTACATTGCCACTGCCCAGGCTCAATGGACTTGACAAAAAAGGGAGACCACATGTTTCAAAGCAATGTAACACAATGTTTATTTTGGCTGGTATTGCCTTTTCAGAAGGTAGAAATCTTTCCTCTAGAGCAGGGTTCCCAACCTTTTTTGTGCCAAGGACTGGTAGATACATGGGAAAAAAAAGTCGCGGACCGGTTGTCAATTCTAATGGTTTTAGTTATATATATTTACTCACCAGGTGGCGACAAAGGGTAAATAACAGCCTTTTGTGTTGTACTGTATGTAGCCTATACAGTATTTATGTTTTTGTTTTAACTACAAACATACATAAACGTAAACTTGAAACTATGTTTCAACTACCATACACAGCCTATAATAATATAGCCTATGTTTATAAAAAAAAAAAAAAAAAAAAAATTTTTTTTTTTTTTTTTACCTCTCAAAAATCTGAGGGGGCAATTGCCCCCTCAGTTACAATGGGCATGACGCTTCTGGTGAAGTGTGTGTGTGTGTGTGTGTGTGTGTGTGTGTGTGTGTGTGTGTGTGTGTGTGTGTGTGTGTGTGTGTGTGTGTGTGTGTGTGTGTGTGTGTGTGTGTGTGTGTGCGCGTGTGTGTGTGTGTGTGTGTGTGTGTGTGTGGGAGGGAGGGAGGGAGGGAGGGAGGAAGAGATTTGCTTTGCCCTTACATAGACATTGCACATATGGTTTTGCTGGTTTCAGTCTGGTAGCTGGTGAGAGTGTGTAGACCACTTCCTCTCCTTGAGCTCCTGACACATGAGGCATCAGACTGAACTGGCTTCCATAATAGACATCGCCTGTGGGACCACGGAGCGCCGTGATTGGCCAGAAAGATCACCTCACTGCGTCTGACTGATGCGCTGACTTCAAAGCGATGCGCTGACGTAGCGCCGAACGGTTCCCAAGTCAAATGTCGTGAACTTTTTACTCTAGCTGGACTTTTGGTCATTTTACACTGTAGCGTGAACTTACAACAATGTAACATTCAGCTCAAATATCAAATAAAACCTCACGTAAAAATAAAGCATTGGCTATATAAACTAGGCAATACATAAATTAAATTAAAATTAAAATGAATGAAAACTAACTTGTGAAACAAAGTTTATAGCCTATTACCTGAAGACCAGATAATCCCCACTACTACTTTGAGAATTAGGGCAGTCACCAGTTTGCAACAACGCAAGTGGCTGCAAAACAACCTTGTTGCCACAGTGGCAGCAGCTCCAGCGCTGCGTTTAACAACGGAACAACTCAATGCTGATTGGTCAGCAGCCTGGCTTTGCGTGCACGTGATGTCATCGCTCGAAAGGCTCCGAGAGAGAGAGAGAGAGAGAGAGAGAGAGAGAGAGAGAGCGCGAGCGAGAGAGAGAGAGAGAGCGAGAGAGAGAGAGAGAGAGAGAGAGAGAGAGAGAGAATGTCAATATTGCGCTTAAAATAGTCACTATGTGCTGCTGCTGCTGCTGCTGCTGACAGGCGAAGACAGCGAGGTGTAGTTTCTATGATGTCCGTGTCTATTGTTGTCATTCATACGACAGTCTCGGTGTGTTGGTGAAGAAGACTATCAACTTGTCCTGCTTAGAAGGTAGGGTTGTTGTTTTTTGTCATTTTGCTGCATCTGTCTGTTTGATGAAATGGGCGGCTATTTAAATGGACTCACTCAGCTGTCCAATATGTCTGTCAAACTATTTTCAATACTATCCTACCTGGGCGGTAGGCTATAGTCATTTATCATTCATCATTTTGTTCATTGATGTTATCATAGTAGGCTATCTAAGCCATAATTTATTCGCCAACATATTATTGGGTCGTCTAGTTGTTTATTTCCACAGCTATGGCTCTTCTTTTTGCTACATTTATTGTAATGTAAACTGATGATTCATCACTTAAATTTGACATTTATAGTAAGATTCAGTCACCTACTATCATCAACTACTGGGTCTTTTCTATATGTCTTTCCATAGAGCTTTGACTGGGAAAAGTGTTTTGTAAGGCTTATGTAGGCTATTATAATGCCTATGCGAATTAATCTAAGACTGAGATTTAAAATGAAGACTCATAGTGAAAATTAAAGCCTCAGTTGCAAGACATCATCTATCTGAGTGAACCCAACCTGATTCATGTGCAAAGGAAATCTTCATACTTGCAGCTTGTAAATCTATGAGACTATAGTTAAGTGAAGCACAGGTCATTTACTTGTGATTTCTCAATGGGTTTTGTAATGCTCATGGGTGCTGTTTTATCTGTCGTAACTATTACCAAGCTGGCGTCAGTGTTGTTGTGACACACTGTTCCTCTTTCTGCTTTGTCTGACGTGAGAATCTGTTGAGGGGGAAGTTTACTCTGCTGCACCGTGTGCTTCTGAAACCACACAAACAGCCCACCTGCATTCAGATTTCAAAATCAGCTGGCAGTGCACAGCCTCATTGAGGAATGAAACTAATAAATGTAACATGGTGAAGGCATCATGGTACCGAGTAGACTAGCTGCTGCTCAGATTCTGAGGCGTCATCATGTTATTATCCCT
This sequence comes from Poromitra crassiceps, assembly GCF_964638095.1. Lineage (NCBI taxonomy): Eukaryota > Metazoa > Chordata > Actinopteri > Beryciformes > Melamphaidae > Poromitra > Poromitra crassiceps. Next base: position 53,590,264 of record NC_139630.1, on the reverse strand, counting down.
AAACTGAGAGAGACCATGTGCTTTAGTAAGAGAGCCGGGGGCTCCTCTACTGGCCCGCACAGGCTCCGAGAGGATGGGCACGTTGGCATCGATCCATCCCTATCTTCCCTGGTGCTGTAGACGTCTTTCAGGCCAACTGCCAACTGGCTGAAGGTCAGACCCCCACTCCCCACCTCCTTCTCTGCCTCACACACACCTCCGACCCCCCCCCCCCCTCCCCACCTCCTTCTCTGCCTCACACACACCACCGACCCCCCCCCCCTCCCCACCTCCTTCTCTGCCTCACACACACCTCCGACCCCCCCCCCCCTCCCCACCTCTTTCTCTGCCTCACACACACCACCGACCCCTCCCCACCTCCTTCTCTGCCTCACACACACCACCGACCCCCCCCTCCCTCCCCACCTCCTTCTCTGCCTCACACTCACTACCGACCCCTCCCCCCTCCCCACCTCCTTCTCTGCCTCACACTCACCACCGACCCCTCCCCCCTCCCCACCTCCTTCTCTGCCTCACACACACCACCGACCCCCCCCCCCTCCCCACCTCCTTCTCTGCCTCACACACACCTCCGACCCCCCCCCCTCCCCACCTCTTTCTCTGCCTCACACACACCACCGACCCCTCCCCACCTCCTTCTCTGCCTCACACACACCACCGACCCCCCCCCCCCTCCCCACCTCCTTCTCTGCCTCACACTCACTACCGACCCCTCCCCCCTCCCCACCTCCTTCTCTGCCTCACACACACCACCGACCCCCCCCTCCCTCCCCACCTCCTTCTCTGCCTCACACACACCACCGACCCCCCCCCCCTCCCCACCTCCTTCTCTGCCTCACACTCACCACCGACCCCCCCCCCCTCCCCACCTCCTTCTCTGCCTCACACACACCACCGACCCCCCCCTCCCTCCCCACCTCCTTCTCTGCCTCACACACACCACCGACCCCCCCCCCCTCCCCACCTCCTTCTCTGCCTCACACTCACCACCGACCCCTCCCCACCTCCTTCTCTGCCTCACACACACCACCGACCCCCCCCTCCCTCCCCACCTCCTTCTCTGCCTCACACACACCACCGACCCCCCCCACCTCCTTCTCTGCCTCACACACACCACCGACCCCCCCCTCCCTCCCCACCTCCTTCTCTGCCTCACACACACCACCGACCCCCCCCACCTCCTTCTCTGCCTCACACACACCTCCGACCCCCCCCCCTCCCCACCTCCTTCTCTGCCTCACACACACCACCTCCCCCCCTTCCCCACCTCCTTCTCTGCCTCACACACACCACCGACCCCCCCCCCCTCCCCACCTCCTTCTCTGCCTCACACTCACCACCGACCCCCCCCCCCCCTCCCCACCTCCTTCTCTGCCTCACACACACCACCGACCCCCCCCTCCCTCCCCACCTCCTCTCTGCCTCACACACACCACCGACCCCCCCCTCCCTCCCCACCTCCTTCTCTGCCTCACACACACCACCGACCCCCCCCCCTCCCCACCTCCTTCTCTGCCTCACACACACCACCGACCCCCCCCACTCCCCACCTCTTTCAATGCCTCACACCCCCCCCCCCCTCCCCACCTCCTTCTCTGCCTCACACACACCACCGACCCCCCCCTCCCCACCTCCTTCTCTGCCTCACACACACCACCGACCCCCCCCCTCCCTCCCCACCTCCTTCTCTGCCTCACACACTAAACCGACCCCCCTCCCCACCTCCTTCTCTGCCTCACACACACCACGACCCCCCCCCCCCCTCCCCACCTCCTTCTCTGCCTCACACACACCACGACCCCCCCCCCTCCCCACCTCCTTCTCTGCCTCACACACACCACGACCCCCCCCCCCTCCCCACCTCCTTCTCTGCCTCACACACACCACGACCCCCCCCCCCTCCCCACCTCCTCTGCCTCACACACACCACCGACCCCCCCTCCCCACCTCCTTCTCTGCCTCACACACACCTCCGACCCCCCCCACCCCCCACCTCCTTCTCTGCCTCACACACACCACCGACCCCCCCCCCTCCCCACCTCCTTCTCTGCCTCACACACACCTCCGACCCCCCCCACCCCCCACCTCCTTCTCTGCCTCACACACACCACCGACCCCCCCCCCTCCCCACCTCCTTCTCTGCCTCACACACACCTCCGACCCCCCCCACCCCCCACCTCCTTCTCTGCCTCACACACACCACCGACCCCCCCCCCCTCCCCACCTCCTTCTCTGCCTCACACACACCACCGACCCCCCCCCCCCCTCCCCACCTCCTTCTCTGCCTCACACACACCACCGACCCCCCCCCCTCCCCACCTCCTTCTCTGCCTCACACACACCACCGACCCCCCCCCCCCTCCCCACCTCCTTCTCTGCCTCACACACACCTCCGACCCCCCCCCCTCCCCACCTCTTTCTCTGCCTCACACACACCACCGACCCCTCCCCACCTCCTTCTCTGCCTCACACACACCACGACCCCCCCCCCCTCCCCACCTCCTTCTCTGCCTCACACACACCACGACCCCCCCCCCCTCCCCACCTCCTCTGCCTCACACACACCACCGACCCCCCCTCCCCACCTCCTTCTCTGCCTCACACACACCTCCGACCCCCCCCACCCCCCACCTCCTTCTCTGCCTCACACACACCACCGACCCCCCCCCCTCCCCACCTCCTTCTCTGCCTCACACACACCACCGACCCCCCCCCCCCTCCCCACCTCCTTCTCTGCCTCACACACACCACCGACCCCCCCCCCTCCCCACCTCCTTCTCTGCCTCACACACACCACCGACCCCCCCCCCCCTCCCCACCTCCTTCTCTGCCTCACACACACCACCGACCCCCCCCCCCCTCCCCACCTCCTTCTCTGCCTCACACACACCACCGACCCCCCCCCCTCCCCACCTCCTTCTCTGCCTCACACACACCACCGACCCCCCCCCCCCCTCCCCACCTCCTTCTCTGCCTCACACACTAAACCGACCCCCCTCCCCACCTCCTTCTCTGCCTCACACACACCACGACCCCTCCCCACCTCCTTCTCTGCCTCACACACACCACGACCCCCCCCTCCCTCCCCACCTCCTTCTCTGCCTCACACACACCACGACCCCCCCCCTCCCCACCTCCTTCTCTGCCTCACACACACCACGACCCCCCCCCCCCTCCCCACCTCCTTCTCTGCCTCACACACACCACGACCCCCCCCCCTCCCCACCTCCTCTGCCTCACACACACCACCGACCCCCCCTCCCCACCTCCTTCTCTGCCTCACACACACCTCCGACCCCCCACCCCCCACCTCCTTCTCTGCCTCACACACACCACCGACCCCCCCCCCCCCTCCCCACCTCCTTCTCTGCCTCACACACACCTCCGACCCCCCCCACCTCCTTCTCTGCCTCACACACACCACCGACCCCCCCCCCCTCCCCACCTCCTTCTCTGCCTCACACACACCACCGACCCCCCCCCCTCCCCACCTCCTTCTCTGCCTCACACACACCACCGACCCCCCCCCCCTCCCCACCTCCTTCTCTGCCTCACACACACCACCGACCCCCCCCTCCCCACCTCCTTCTCTGCCTCACACACACCACCGACCCCCCCCTCCCTCCCCACCTCCTTCTCTGCCTCACACACACCACCGTCTGAGGGAATGGCACATCATCACTTCTGAACCTCATACTCATCCACTGAGGGTGGTGTTTGCATCACAGAAACCTAAAGAATCTGATTGACAACTCGGCAGCAGCAATGATCAAATCTATTTTCTTTTTCCGTTTGGAGCATGAAGTCAGTAGATTTTGCATTGGGTGCGCACAATATTTGGCTTCTCATATGTATTGATATATCACAGAAGATATGCTTGATGCCACACCAGTGCTGATGCGGTGAAAGCCTTTATCAAGCTGGCTGGTGGCTGACACCCTCTTTGCATTGAGCAATCATCAGTTCACAGTTAAAATGACTTGAATAACATTTATTTACTTACCAGGCTGCTTACGCTTTAAGCTAAATATAGGCAAAAATACATAAAAATTCCACTTGCTTGCCCAAGACTGTTTGTAGTAAGAGAAGTTTATCTGTACCTGCTAACTATATAACAGAGACGTGTGGCAGTCATATTTGTATTGCATTTTTTTTCTTTTTTGTGTGTGGATGCTCTAGTGCAGTGGTTCTCAAATTTGTTCACATGAAGGACCCCTAAACTGACAAAAATTAGACCACTGACCCCCATTTGATAGGATTTTGTCCCACGGTCCAGAAAGTGTATAAAACCCATGTCCAAAATAGTCATTGTGTTACTTATGAATGGAATTATAGCGCAAATAAATTACCGCCCTTTTGGCTGGGGACCCCCTGGAACACCCCCAAGGACCCCTGGGGGTCCACGGACCCCCATTTGAGAACCACTGCTCTAGTGATCTTTGAGCAGGACAAAAATAGGATTAAATGAGAAAGAACTGAAGTCGTTCGAATGAGTTGTGAAACATCTTCAAATCTTTATTTTAGGTGCAGTGGATTTTGAGAACGTGACAGACAGAAATAGAGACAGGAATGAAATGCATGCGTTTGCGTGGCGTTAAGTTAAGAGCTCAAACCGTGATGACTTTTCAAGTCCTTATCAAAGAGAACAAAACACCCTGATCTGTTCCAGCTGTTTTTGAAGCTTCACCATGAAAGCTGTTGGCTAGATAGCAAACCCCTCTTGGCTCAGAAACAGGAATGTGTATGAGGTGTATTTATATGTGTAGGAGTATTTATATAAAGTGTGAGAAAACAAAATATTGCAGCCTGAGTGAAGTGTGTGTGTGTGTGTGTGTGTGTGTGTGTGTGTGTGTGTGTGTGTGTGTGTGTGTGTGTGTGTGTGTGTGTGTGTGTGTGTGTGTGTGTGTGTGTGTGTGTGTGTGTGTGTGATTTATTTATGGGACTGACCTACATGAAATTCAATTTGTTCAACCCCTTTGTGTTATGTTTTGTTACTATTATTGTAATAATAATATTATTATTATTATTGTCAAGCCATAGTCTCCCATACTCTCTCTATACTCCCATACTCTTCCATACGCTCTCTCCTCTCCCACATTTCCAACTCTCTCCCCACCTCCTCCCTCCCCCTGCTCTCTTCTCGCCCACACACTCTCTCACAATGAAAACTAACATGAAATTATTAGAAAATGGCTGGGGGCCACTCTGCACCCTGTCGCGGGCCGCATCTGGCCCCCGGGCCGCATGTTGAGTATCACTGCCTTAGATACTGTTGCACACACTAGCCTTAGAGTCTAAGCCAGAGTCTAAGGCTAGTGTTTGCAACAGTATCCTTGACCCTTTCCAGCACCCTAACATTCACGGCGTCCCAGAAGAAACCATCTCCGTTGTCTCTGAAAACTTTGCCTAGGCCCTTTAGATCAGTGGTCCCCAACCACCGGGCTGCGGTCTGGTACCGAGCCGAAACGCATTTGGTACCGGGCCGCGAGCCTGGTAAAAAAAAAAAAAAATAATAATAATAATAATAATAATAATAATAATAATAATAATAATAATAATAATAATAATAAACATAGGCTATAAAATTATAGGCTGTGTGCTAGTTGAAACATAGTTTCAAGTTGACGTTTATTTATGTTTGTAGTTTAAACAAAAACATAAATACTGTAGGCTTAGGCTACATACAGTAAAACACAAAAGGCTGTTGTTTACCCTTTGTCGCCACCTGGTAAGTAAATATATATGTATGTAACTAAAACCATTAAAATTGACAACTGGTCCGTGACTTTTTTTTTCATGTATCTACTTGGGACAAAAAAGGTTGGGAACCCCTGCTTTAGATGATCTCATTACACCTTTGGTTTAAATCAGCCCATCAACACCATGCCAAGTTCTGATATCGCCTTCAGTGCTGATTGGTCTAACTGTGCTTCACCTTTGACCTCTGGGGCCCAGTTTTGCTGTGAATGGAAAACAGTTGGAGAGGATTTCCGGAATTATCTGGAAGGGGGCAGGAAGGGGTGGGTGGGGGGGGTGGGGGGTCAAGGTAGGAGCAGGTTCTTCCTACACTATGTAGGCCACAGACTGTCCTGCAGTATCCAGGGTGAAATGTACTGTACCCGCCTTGACCACTGAATAGGAATCAGCTTCCCTGTCCACTTAGCAATGGTGCCATTCAGAAACTGACCTCAGATCAGTTATTTCACTCCATTGACGCCGGACAGTTATGGCAGCTCATACGTCATCAGCGGTTTGAGTGACAGACTGAAGGTGGCAGCAGGTGGCAGTTCGTAAACACCTCATCCTTTCAAGGTTGAGCGAGGTGTGAGGCGCCGTTATGTCTGTGTGGTTGTCTGTATTAGTAAAGTGGAATCTACTGGCAGCATTCGATTTCAGCCTCACTGCACTGTTGCTTTTAGCGTAATGATTCCTTGAATGATGACCGTATGCGTTGTACTTGCAGTTTGCGCTTGCGAATGAATCAATAATTTATTTCCTGCTTCTGTCTCTTATTTTCCTGTTTTATTCCCCCCTTTCCCTCCATCAGACCCGTCAGACCATGAACTACGTGGGCCAGTTGGCGGGCCAGGTGTTTGTCCAGGTCAAGGAGCTGTACCGGGGGCTGAACCCCGCCACCCTGTCCGGCTGCATCGACGTCATCGTAGTGCAGCAGCCCGATGGCACCCTGCAGTGCTCGCCCTTCCACGTTCGCTTCGGGAAGATGGGCGTCCTCCGCTCCAAAGAGAAAGTGGTGAGGAGATGAAAGACAGCAGTGTTTGTGTGGGAGGGAGGTGTGAAGTTCTGGCTTGCTTGATTTGTTTTTCTTTTCTTCAGAGTGTGTATTCTTGTAGATCCTTGGGGACTGATGAGGCAAGATCTTCTCATCTCCTGTCCTCTCCTCTCATTTCTTCTCCTCTCATTTCTCTCCTCTGTCTCCTCCAGGTGGACATAGAGATCAATGGGGAACCAGTGGATCTCCAAATGAAGCTGGGGGACAATGGAGAGGCATTCTTTGTCCAGGAAACAGAAAATGATCAGGTATAGAAATAAATGCTTCACATTAGCAGGGATAAAGAAGGCCAAATGAAGGAATGCGTGCCCGTCCGCATGTCCTCGAGTGCCCACCGCCCGGGTGGGGTCGTCAAAAGGGCCTTTCTGTGTGGAGTTTGCATGTTCTCCCCGTGCCTCCCGGGGGTTTCCTTCATATAGGAACCCCCTTCACCAAAACATGCAATATCATGGTTGCTAATGTGGTTCCTCCTCTGGTCGTTAAGGGCGCCTGTTCAGAGGGAGGGGAACTGGTTGGAATAGCGTGAACCTCCCACGTGCTATGTGCTACCGGTGAAGCTTCCCCTGTCAGGTGAAAAGAAGCGGCTGGCTAACTGCCCATGTCTCGGAGGAAGCATGGAGCCAGTTTTGGCTCTCCCCAGATCGACAGAGGGTGGAGCAGCAACCAGGATAAATAAATTAAATAGCACTAATGGGGGATAAAAATGGGATCAAAAATCGGGGGGGGGGGGAAGAAGGCCAAATGGCGTCAGGGTTTTGGTAGAACGCAAGATGGATTTGAATGGATTTGATTTCAAAAGTTTTGCTCCTGCACTAGCGCCTGGTCGGTCCTGCCGGTGAAGCTCCCCGTTGTCAGGTGAAAAGTAGTCGCGGCTCCCAGACGTTTGGGAGAACGTCTGGGAGCGTCAGAACCTGTCTCTTCGAGCCCGGCGAGAACCGCTGGCAGCAGACACGCCTACATTTATTATTAGAATTTTATTTGGTAGCGGCAATGCCATTTATCATAGTCCTAACACAGAGCATGAAGCTGATATGCTCCAAACAAAATTTATAGCTGTGGTTTATTTTACAATAATTTTCCCTACCCGGAAGTGGTCCGCTTGCTACTGTGAGTCATCAGCAGGCTCTGAAACGTTAGCCTCGGGAGTCGGGTTTATCGCTGGGGGAAAGACCTCTAGCCGCCGGGGCCGGATGAAACATGTCCTATTAACAGGTTATGTTTGTTTCTAAGTGATTAATATGTTTCTCCGCAAATGCGACGGTGTTTTGCGAGACACCGGTTCTGCATGAGAACTGCCCCCAGAAAGCAGGCCCGCCCACAACACTCATGATTGGTTCTCCGATGCAAGGCTTCCAACAGCGCCACCTAACGTTATGCAAAGATTTAAATAGTAATATTCTCAGTCTTACAGGAGTGAAACGGATTAAGACTGAGGGCTGAGTCTAGAGTGAAAAGAAGCGGCTGGCAAACTGTGCATGTGTCGGAGGAAGCATGATGCTAGTCTACAGCTCTCCCCAGATCATCAGAGGGTGGAGCAGCGACCGGGGCAGCAGGGGGGGAAATTGGCCAAGTACAATTGGGGAGAAAATGGGGGGCATCAGGAAAAAAAAATGCTCCTAGTCCTAATAAGTAACTTATTGTAGCTCCTAACCAGGAGTTGCTGTGTGAGACAACAGGTGAAAAACAGAGAAGATAGTGCTATTTGTGAGTTGGCTCTGAGTCTTTTAGGGGAGTAAAGTAGGTAAAGTGTAACACTTTGAATGTTTTCAAATGAAAACCTGGTTCAAATGAAAACACACACCTGGCTCCACCTCCTCGATACGCAGAAAGTCCCCACACACCCATTGTTTACCTCTCTACACTGTCGTAGTTTGAACAAGGTCCCTCAGTGTACAGACTTGGCACAGAGGGCAAGACGTTTCCAAGAAGTTTCCCTTTGCTCTGCTGAACAGCATTCCTCTCTATTCAGTAGTGAATGTGAGTCTTGAATGAAGCATTTAGCAACCCTCTGCCAGTGCCTTCTGACCTACATTAAATGCTGTCCCCACTGCCGTTTCCTGCCAAAGACACACCCTTATGTCAGACTAGATGTAAAGTAGCTCAACTATAAGAGAGTTGGTTGAAACATTGTAAAGTCAGGAATCTTTTTTTAAGTGCATGAAAACCATCCATAACTTAGTTTAAACATGCATGGAAGTCATAAAAACTCAATTCTTGGCAAGTTGACTTATTGAAGATCCAACTTTTTCCATGTGGTTTTCCTAGGTTTATATCATCCAAATTGAAAGAGCTGATTTGTTCGGAATGTTACGATACGATGCTATGTTCATATGCTGTTGTATCGTAACGTTACCATACGATGATATGTTCATATGCTATTCTATCGTAACGTTACCATACGATGCTATGTTCGTAATGCTATTGTATCGTAACGACACCATACGATGCTATGTTCATATGCTATTGTATCGTAACGTTACCATACGATCATATGTTCATATGCTATTGTATCGTAACGTTACCATACGATCATATGTTCATATGCTATTGTATCGTAACGTTACCATGTGATGCTATGTTCATATGCTATTGTATCGTAACGTTACCATACGATCATATGTTCATATGCTATTGTATCGTAACGTTACCATACGATGCTATGTTCGTAATGCTGTTGTATCGTAACGTTACCATACGATCATATGTTCATATGCTGTTGTATCGTAACGTTACCATACGATGCTATGATCATATGCTATTGTATCGTAACGTTACCATACGATGCTATGTTCATATGCTATTGTATCGTAACGTTACCATACGATCATATGTTCATATGCTATTGTATCGTAACGTTACCATACGATGCTATGTTCGTAATGCTGTTGTATCGTAACGTTACCATACGATCATATGTTCATATGCTGTTGTATCGTAACGTTACCATACGATGCTATGATCATATGCTATTGTATCGTAACGTTACCATACGATGCTATGATCATATGCTATTGTATCGTAACGTTACCATACGATGCTATGATCATATGCTATTGTATCGTAACGTTACCATACGATGCTATGATCATATGCTATTGTATCGTAACGTTACCATACGATGCTATGATCATATGCTATTGTATCGTAACGTTACCATACGATGCTATGATCATATGCTATTGTATCGTAACATTACCATACGATGCTATGATCATATGCTGTTGTATCGTAACGTTACCATACGATGATATGTTCATATGCTGTTGTATCGTAACGTTACCATACGATGCTATGATCATATGCTATTGTATCGTAACGTTACCATACGATGATATGTTCATATGCTATTGTATCGTAACGTTACCATAAGATGCTATGTTCATATGCTATTGTATCGTAACGTTACCATACGATGCTATGTTCGTAATGCTGTTGTATCGTAACGTTACCATACGATCATATGTTCATATGCTATTGTATCGTAACGTTACCATACGATGATATGTTCATATGCTGTTGTATCGTAACGTTACCATACGATGCTATGTTCATATGCTATTGTATCGTAACGTTACCATACGATGATATGTTCATATGCTATTGTATCGTAACGTTACCATACGATGATATGTTCATATGCTATTGTATCGTAACGTTACCATACGATGATATGTTCATATGCTATTCTATCGTAACGTTACCATACGATGATATGTTCATATGCTATTCTATCGTAACGTTACCATACGATGCTATGTTCGTAATGCTGTTGTATCGTAACGTTACCATACGATGATATGTTCATATGCTATTGTATCGTAACGTTACCATACGATGATATGTTCATATGCTATTCTATCGTAACGTTACCATACGATGCTATGTTCATATGCTATTGTATCGTAACGTTACCATACGATGCTATGTTCATATGCTATTGTATCGTAACGTTACCATACGATGCTATGTTCATATGCTATTGTATCGTAACGTTACCATACGATGCTATGTTCATATGCTATTGTATCGTAACGTTACCATACGATCATATGTTCATATGCTATTGTATCGTAACGTTACCATACGATGCTATGTTCATATGCTATTGTATCGTAACGTTACCATACGATGATATGTTCATATGCTGTTGTATCGTAACGACACCATACGATGCTATGTTCATATGCTATTGTATCGTAACGTTACCATACGATGCTATGTTCATATGCTATTGTATCGTAACGTTACCATACGATGCTATGTTCATATGCTATTGTATCGTAACGTTACCATACGATGCTATGTTCATATGCTATTGTATCGTAACGTTACCATACGATGCTATGTTCATATGCTGTTGTATCGTAACGTTACCATACGATGCTATGTTCATATGCTATTGTATCGTAACGTTACCATACGATGCTATGTTCATATGCTATTGTATCGTAACGTTACCATACGAGGATATGTTCATATGCTATTGTATCGTAACGTTACCATACGATGCTATGTTCATATGCTATTGTATCGTAACGTTACCATACGATGCTATGTTCATATGCTATTCTATCGTAACGTTACCATACGATGATATGTTCATATGCTATTGTATCGTAACGTTACCATACGATGCTATGTTCATATGCTATTGTATCGTAACGTTACCATACAATGATATGTTCATATGCTATTCTATCGTAACGTTACCATACGATGCTATGTTCGTAATGCTGTTGTATCGTAACGACACCATAAGATGCTATGTTCATATGCTATTGTATCGTAACGTCACCATACGATGCTATGTTCATATGCTATTGTATCGTAACGTCACCATACGATGCTATGTTCATATGCTATTGTATCGTAACGTTACCATACGATGTTATGTTCATATGCTATTGTATCGTAACGTTACCATAAGATGCTATGTTCATATGCTATTGTATCGTAACGTCACCATACGATGCTATGTTCATATGCTATTGTATCGTAACGTCACCATACGATGCTATGTTCATATGCTATTGTATCGTAACGTCACCATACGATGCTATGTTCATATGCTATTGTATCGTAACGTTACCATAAGATGCTATGTTCATATGCTATTGTATCGTAACGACACCATACGATGCTATGTTCATATGCTATTGTATCGTAACGTTACCATAAGATGCTATGTTCATATGCTATTGTATCGTAACGTCACCATACGATGCTATGTTCATATGCTATTGTATCGTAACGTTACCATACGATGCTATGTTCATATGCTATTGTATCGTAACGTCACCATACGATGCTATGTTCATATGCTATTGTATCGTAACGTCACCATACGATGCTATGTTCATATGCTATTGTATCGTAACGTCACCATACGATGCTATGTTCATATGCTATTGTATCGTAACGTTACCATACGATGCTATGTTCATATGCTGTTGTATCGTAACGTTACCATACGATGCTATGTTCATATGCTATTGTATCGTAACGTCACCATACGATGCTATGTTCATATGCTATTGTATCGTAACGTCACCATACGATGCTATGTTCATATGCTATTGTATCGTAACGTTACCATACGATGCTATGTTCATATGCTATTGTATCGTAACGTCACCATAAGATGCTATGTTCATATGCTATTGTATCGTAACGTCACCATACGATGCTATGTTCATATGCTATTGTATCGTAACGTCACCATACGATGCTATGTTCATATGCTATTGTATCGTAACGTTACCATACGATGCTATGTTCATATGCTATTGTATCGTAACGTTACCATAAGATGCTATGTTCATATGCTATTGTATCGTAACGTCACCATACGATGCTATGTTCATATGCTATTGTATCGTAACGTTACCATAAGATGCTATGTTCATATGCTATTGTATCGTAACGTCACCATACGATGCTATGTTCATATGCTATTGTATGCATCAGAGGATGTGAGCAGCTATAGAAAGCATAAACAAGCCGTGGAGCTACTGAGGCTGGAGGACCGCAGTGAAACAGGAAGTGGGTGATTTATTCCCCTCAGAGCGGTGTCAGATTCTCAGGCACGTTTGAGGAAGGAGGAGGAGGAAGAGACTGTGTCTTTGAACCGTTTCTTGGCACAGAGAGGAAAAACGTGAGGTCGTGCTGTCACATCACTAATCATCTGCTTCCACATCTTTTTTCTTTTTTATCAATTCTTTATTGAGCCAAAAAAAATTAAAAGGAAAGAGAAATACCAAAAAACAAGACATAAACATTGACAAAAAACCTATACAAACACATACACAACCAGACTCTTTTTTCTTTATCTCTCTTGCTTCACTCTCTCTCTTTCTGTCTCTCTCTCTCTCTCTCTCTCTTTCTCTCTTTCTCTCTCTCTCTCTTTGTCTCTCTCCCTCACTTTCCTCGGCTCCGACATGTCAGGCTCATTACTCCGGTGAGTCATGCACAGAGAATGCAGATTGTTTTCGACCATCTCTTCTCATGGTTTGCTGGAGAGAAAGTGTGTGCACACTTATCTATGTGCGCACACACACACACACACACACACACACACACACACACACACACACACACACACACACACACACACACACACACAATCCCCTGCATTGAAAGTAGGTTACTCCTCCTGGAAAGCTGTATCGTTTCCTAGAAAGAGGGAGTGTGGGACGGGCTCCTTTCCCAGAGTTGGGGAACAACACACGTACGCTCTTTTGGATTGGCTGTTCTTCTTGAACTCAACGCCTCTGCTCACAGAGGAACCGGTTTCTGCCAACATGTCTGCCACACATTAGTTTAACTCTTTCACTCTTGGCCCAGATTGTGCAAAGCACTAACAGCGGAATAGAATTTCAGTATTCCCAGCGGACATGTTGCCAGCAAAATCTAGTTTGAACTTGTGTTACAGATATTGCATGATACCAGAGAAGATGTCGCGGTGTGATATTTTGTTTTTCAGAGTGAATATTTGATGGTTTAATGTTCGAAACCAACAAACCGCAGAGACCATACAGTCAAAATAACTCTAGTAATCTTAACCTGTTCAAAGAAATGCTCGTGTCACATTCGACCCAAATACAAATATATGTTGCTAATGTCTTCATGAAGCTCATCTGGTTAAAGATAGGCAGCCAGAGAGACAATATTCAAAGTTCTGCCTCTCTCCTTTCACGTCGCTTACCGGCAGCATTAAAGAGGGCATCCTGTTTTGACTTTCTGTTTCCTGTCCAAACAGGAAGTGGTTCCCTCCTACCTGGCCACCTCTCCCATCCCCTCATCAGATGGGGCCGGCCTGATGAGCGCCTCCTTCATGGGCAAGATGTCCGGCGGACCGCCCATACAGACCCTGGGCTCCGCGGGGTGCAACGGAGAGAGCGGCAGCGGCACCGTGCTGATGAAGAAGAGGAGGAAGAGGAGGAGGAAGGCTCGGGCAGACAGCGTGAGGAGGGAGGGGAGCGGAGACTACCCGGAGGACGACGACATGTTCACCATCGACATCAGCTCAGACGAAGGCAACGAGATGGACAGCACCAGGTGAGAACCAAGGGAATGGAGAGAGGAAAGACAGGAAAGAGAAGGTCAAATAAAAGCAAAAGAAAGACCCAAAAAAGGGTTAAAAATTTGAATAAATGGTGTAGAGGTAGATTCCCTGCCTACCAACATGAGGGTCGCAGGTTCGAGTCCCGTGAGAAGAAGCAGCTGGCAACTGCACATGTATCAGAGGAAGCATGTGCTAGACTACAACTAGCAACCCAGATTGCCAAAGGGGGTGGAGCACTGAGCGGAACAGCCTGGCAGGGGGAATTCGCCAAGAACAACTGGGGATAAAACCGGGGGATTTGATGGGATTTGGAAAAAGTGGCGAAGTGTACATCATAACTAAAGGGAATGGCGTGCAAACAAAGAGACAAGAAAAAGGATAGAAGAGCCAGAGTGAGGGATGAAAAAAAGAGGGTGGAGAGCGAGGCAGACAGAGATAAACCTCTCATCACACAAATGAGCTTTGGGAGCAGCTGTAATGGGATTGGGGTCTGGCAGGCAAGAATCAACAGAGCAGCGTCGTCACGTGTTCTAGAGCAGCTTCTAGCCACAGCCTTGGCGCGCACGTGTGTGCGCGCACACACACACACACACACACACACACATTGACAGAACACACTAAGCCATATGGAAACATTCACGTCAGCACGATGCTTTTTGCCTCGAGGAACAGACTCGCTTCACCGCAACTCTGGATGTGATAGGAAAAGCTTTACATGTGAAAAGTGGAAATAGGTTCTGTGTGTGTGTGTGTGTGTGTGTGTGTGTGTGTGTGCGTGTGCGTGTGCGTGTGTGTGTGTGTGTGTGCGTGCGTGTGTGCGTGCGTGCGTGCGTGCGTGCGTGTACGACTGTGCGTGTGCGTGTGTGTGTGTGATTGTGAGTTTGTGCGTGCGCGACTGTGCATGTGTGTGTGTGATTGTGAATGTGTGTATGTTTGATTCTGTGCATACATGTGTGCATAGGGGCCTCTGGTGTGCGGTGCAGTATTCAGTCCAAAGCGGTCGAGTATGTCCAGTATGCAGGTCAGGGACACATTAGGAGCCGTGTCCCATATGTCCTGTTGTTGTGGTTGATGAATGTCTTCAGCAGCAGTTGCAAATAACTGCCTTCAGTAGTGACTGATGATGATGATGATGATGATGATGATGATGATGATTAGCACCTTTGCACGTGTGTGGAGATTATATTACATCTAAACTTGAATGCAACTTACTACAGATAGGCTGACTCTACTAACCTCGCAACCACGATTCTCTCAATATCGCCCCCATCTGGCAATGTCAGGTTACAACTCTACCATACACAACTGTAAAACGACACCATGCCAGGGCCGCTGGAAGTCATTTTAAGCAGGGGGTGCTGGGAGGAAGGGACTTGCGGCCCGCCAAAAAAAATTTGGACGTTTTTTTTTACATTTTTTTGCCATATTTAGAGGAACATCTCATTTTAAATTAACATTAGGATACTGTTGTGATGTAATTATTCAGTATTTTCTCCTTTTCTCACTCATTCAGAGCAAAGAGGGAGATATATAGCATGATGACAATGCTCTATATCTCCCTATTTGCTCTGAATACACCAGTTAACATGACACAGACTTAACATGATAGAAATATTATCAGCAAACTTAATGACTAGACTAATTATTCTGATCTGAATGGCATATATCAAGAAACATTGACTCCTCTCTTTGCTGTATAGTGGGAGGTGCATTTTTGAGTAGGCTATTAAAATAGCATGTCAAGTTCACATTTCTTTATTGCCAGATTAAACAATTCGTATTGGTTGTTGGTTGGTTCAACACAACATGTGCGTGCATGCGTGCTTCTTCTTCTTCTCTAGCCTACAAGCATGTAACTTCCTTGATTGTTATTGTTGATAATTCTATTTAAATAGGCTACATTTTCATTTCCCGAAACATTCTTAAACAAGAAAGGAACATAGTGCACTGCAAAATATTTTTAATTACATTTGTAAAAAAAAAAAAAAAAAAAAAAAATGGGAAAAAATCTAGGCACCCCTACTTCCCGCGGCGCTGCACCATGCAGGCTTTGTCATTCACACAAGCCTACGGTAGAGTGCTGTATTTATTGGCCTATGATCATGAAGAGGGGAGTCTACATCCAAACAAAGTGTTGGACTATGATGCATGTTGAGTCAAGGGCACAACTCTTACTTCTGTCTCCTTCTTTACGTGTGTGTGTGTGTGTGTGTGTGTGTGTGTGTGTGTGTGTGTGTGTGTGTGTGTGTGTGTGTGTGTGTGTGTGTGTGTGTGTGTGTGTGTGTGTGTGTGTGTGTGTGTGTGTGCTTCAGGCCTTCATCTCGTGATGTCTTCAGAGAGGAGGCAACAGCCAGCGGCTCCTACAAACAGACTGTCTACGCTCGCTCCGACGGAGACTGGAGCCCCATCCAGAGGTACCAGACACACAAATGAACACACACACACACACACACACACACACACACACACACACACACACACACACACACACACACACACACACACACACACACACACACACACACACACACACACACACTCTGTATGCTGTGAAGCTGTGTGTTACTCATAGTCTCTTCCTCTCCCAGCCCGAGCGGGTCTCGTCCCCACACTCCCAAGAGCGACTCTGAGCTGATGAGCAAGCCGTCGGACGCAGACCGTCAGAATCCAGCCATGCTGTGGGCGTGGGGGGAGCTGCCACAGGCTGCCACGCTATCCAAGGTATAGCTCCACACACATGTTCACAAACACACACGCACATACACACACATGCAAACATGCAGATAATCACACATACACACACACACACACACACACATACACACACACACACACACACACACACACACACACACACACACACACACACACAGAAGACTCATATTTGCAATGAATATGTTTTTGGTATGTTCCAGTTGTATGTTTCCTGGCAGTGTCCAGTGTTGTATTCAGTCCACAGTCAGTGTATGGTCCTGCTCTCCCCTCCCTCTCCAGCCATCCTTCCTTCCAGTGAAGTCCGATCCACCGGCCGTCTGTCCCGTGTCCATCCCCGTGTCTGAGAGCACCCACTTCCGTGTGATTCCTCACGAGTCCGAACCGCACGAAACCTGCTCTGAAATGTCCTCGCTCAGACTGCTCATGCCCGACGAAGACACTTCAGCCAATGAGGCGGCCGTCGTCACGATCGGGGCGGAGTCAGACGAACCCATGACGATGGACTCCCAGCCAATAGCGGTGGAGACGCAGGTGTGCGACTCCTCGCCTACGGGAGCAGCGGAAGCTGCTATGGTGACAGACATGGAGGAGAGCAACGCAGTGCCTCACCCGCAAGCCAAGACGGACTCTCCGTCCAAGAGGAAAGGTAGCGTCATTGGTTCTTCTTCATGAATGTATTTTGTGTAGAAATCATATACTTTGCAATAGAATGAATGCATCACACTGCTTGAGCGTGGAACTCAATAATTCAGTTATGAAAATATGAAAAGGGCAGGAGATTGGAGTTCTTGCACTACCAGAAGCAGTGACCCAAGCTGTCAAATGCATCAATCAAATATCAATAAGAAGCAATAATAAGAAGCGATGTATTGATTTGCTCGAGTCATTGCTCCGTTACAGACAAGAGGAGCCGCCATCTTGGTTCTGATGGAATTTACCTGGATGACATCACAGAGCTGGAGCCTGAAGTGGCAGCACTGTATTTCCCCAAGAGGTATGTGGACACACACACACACACACACACACACACACACACACACACACACACACACACACACACACACAGAAACGCACATGCACACATAATGGTGGAATAAACCCTGTATTATCAGTATCTTTACTGAGTGTGTGTGTGTGTGTGTGTGTGTGTGTGTGTGTGTGTGTGTGTGTGTGTGTGTGTGTGTGTGTGTGTGTGCGTGTGTGTGCGTGCGTGCGTCCGTGTGTGTGTGTTTAGTACACTCAGTGCTAACCAGCCTCCTCTCTCCTTCAGTGACAGTGGAGCAGTAGTGAGGAGCTGCTCAGACCCGGGCCTCTGCAGTCTCTCTCCCAGTCTGTCCCCGCAGTTGGTCAGCTCTGGAGGAGACAGCGGGGTGGACAGCAACTTTGACCCCATGTCCGACCTGCCCTCTATCGCCATCTCTCTGTGTGGAGGACTCACTGACAACAGGGAGATCACCAAAGGTGAGCCACCTCAGGCAGACACAAAAGCGGGGCGCAAGACACATCGTACATATACTGTATGGAAGACAGTGAGGAAATGAGGGAAAACTCACATATTTTATGCAATGTGTGTGTGTGTGCGTGTGCGTGTGCGTGTGGTGTGTGTGTGTGTGTGTGTGTGTGTGTCTGTGCGTGCGCGTGCGTGTGTGTGTGTGTGTGTGTGTGTGTGTGTGTGTGTGTGTGTGTGCGTGTGTGTGTGTGTGTGTTTGTGCGCGTGCGTGTGTGTGTGTGCCCTTACAGAGCAGTTCCATGAGAAGGCCATCTCCTACCAGCAGTTTGCAGAGTGCCCCTCCATCATCGACGACCCCAATCTAGTAGTCAAAATCGGCTCCAAGTAAGACATTCACACCGTTAGAATGTCACTAATATGTACGTCACGTGTTTGTGTTGAAATACTAAGCTGTGTACCATAATAGTGTATGTTGTACGGCTTTCGTTGCCAAACACTGCAGAGAGGAAGGGGGGGATGAGGCAGATTTGTCTGACCAAGTGGTTTAGCTACGTTTTTGGAATTGCTATAAATAGATTTTGTTATCTCCCCACAGGTACTATAATTGGAGCACTGCGGCTCCACTTATGCTGGCTATGCAAGCCTTTCAGAAACCTCTGCCAAAAGTAAGAAAATGATACACACACACACACACACACACACGCACAGCATACTGTAGATATTAATAGAATACCACTCCCCCTTCTGATTGAAACTGGTACTGCACTGTGTGTATCACTGTCTTTATCCCTCTCACCTTGTCCCGTATTACATTACACACAGCTTAATCAACTGATGCATTCACTGAAATCTTGTGAACAGATCCCCTGAATCGCTCTTGTAAATCAGTTGTACATGGGCACTGACGTTCAACTTTGTCTTCCCCTACGGCCTATGTTCTCTCCATCATGTTATCACTCCTTCCTTCTTTACTCCATCTATCCATCCATCATCCATCCGTTCGTTTGTTCAGTATTCTTGCTTTGGTTATATTTATTCAGCCTTGGAGTTTCTCCTCTGTTGTCTGACTGGTGCATTTGGCTACAGCCCCGTATGTCAGGAACACCTATATCTCATTTTCTCCTCGCAGGACTGTCACTCTTGCTTGTCTGCTTCTCTTCCTCTATTTCTCTATCTTGTCTTCTTAATTTTGACCTCCCTCACTCTTTCAATGACTCCCTCATTCATTCTTCTCCATCAACCTCCTAAACTACCAAACACTGCATACCCACATGCCTTCACTCACTCCACAACTTTATTTTACCATTCCAACCACAGACACATCGCTGTTCTGTTACAGTCTGTTTGTTGATTTCTGGTCTGGTTTTTGCCTCAGTTCCTTAAATGTCTTTATTGTGTTGTGTTGTGTTGTGTTGTGTTGTGTTGTGTTGTGTTGTGTTGTGTTGTGTGGGCTGTGTGTGCTTTGCTCCAGGCCACGATGGAGAACATCATGAAGGAGAAGATGCCCAAGAAAGGAGGGAGGTGGTGGTTCTCCTGGAGAGGCAGGAACAGCAGCACGAAGTCGGTACGTTGCATCTACAATATCACCGTATCATCTTTTTCTTTCATACCGATTGATTGGACTGAAGTCTCATCAATATACAGATATATATATATAGGCTGAATCACTGTCTGGATCACAGTACTGTTAAATCATTCGGCAAATAGGGAGAAGCAAAATATTTATTTATATGAAAATGCCATTAATGATTACTTAATGTCATATTTTTTCATGTAATTTGTAAAGTCAATGAGTGTAATAGATGAACACTATGTCTCTCTATGTAGGATTCAGTCTCTGAGCTCGGGGCCTGTGGCCCTGCTGAGCAGGTGGCGAAAATGTCTTCCATGAACAGGTGAGGAACATCAAAACGTATCTCTTGATATTCGAGGATGAAATGAAAAATGATTTGCCCCAAAGAGTTGGTGGAGTAGCAACCCTGCATTGAACTTGTGTGTTTGCAGACATAAAGAAGAGTCATCCTCCAGTGATGAAGACCCCAGGCAGAGCTCTTCCTCTGTCCAATCAGAATCTGTGCTCAACCTGGGAGGCGTGTCTTATAAGAAGACGCTCCGCCTCACATCAGAGCAGCTGGTGAGAACACTGGAACACTGGCAGTTCAACCACTGGACTGAATCCAGTGCTTCAAAGTTTTTAAACTAGCTGCCACGCGGCCATGTGTTACACATCCTCTTATTCAATGATTTTCTCCTCCACAAAACTCTCAGATGTCTCTCCAGTTGAAGGAGGGTCCTAACGACGTTGCCTTCAGTGTGACCACTCAGTACCAGGGAACCTGTCGCTGCCAGGGAACCATCTACCTCTGGAAATGGGACGATAAGATAGTTATCTCTGACATCGATGGAACCATCACCAGGTATGTGCACAAGGAGGTGCGTGTGATCGGGTGTGTGTGTGGTTGTTGGGTGGGTGGGTTGGGGTACTTTGGAGAGACTACCTCCATGTACATTTTTGGACACTCAGACTTGACAATGTGTAGGTACTATGTATTTAGTTTCTTTTGAGACTCTTACCACTAGGCAACTTTGCACTTTGGCGCCCCCAAGTGGCAGCATGAGATAACTTTTAAAAAAAAATTATATTTGAAGCACTTTATTGCCCAGAATTGCTCACTCGATGTTCCACTTTCCGTCAGTGACCATTCCGGATACCTGACATTCATTTGGGCAAATAGGGCCTCCCAGGTCTAGATTAGTCAGGATGCGACTTAGGCTGTATTTTTTGCATAAAATCTTTCTAATAAATGCAACTTTTAACCTTTCAAGCTGAAGCAAGCGCACTTGTAGCTACTTTAAAATGTACTTTTCCAAGATTTTAAGCGCCGGCTGTACTCACATATCTCAATGCTCAATGTGGCTTCTCTCTGTGTTTGTCTTCAGGTCAGATACCCTGGGCCACATCCTGCCCACCCTGGGGAAAGACTGGACCCACCAGGGCATCGCTCACCTCTACCACAAAGTCAGCCAGTAAGTACTACTTTGTTACCATAATGAGCAGACCAGAGTTGCTGCTTCAAATGGTTTGAATCTCTATTCAACAAATGATTTCTCGAGGCACAAAGGAACCAATCAGATTGCTAGAAATTCCTGTCCATATTGTACTCCACACAGGCAAAGGCAAACGCTCAAATAGCAGAAATTTCCAGTAATAACCTCTAAAATACTACATTCTATTTTATAGTAAGATTAATTGTGGTTGTTTCCACCAAGTAGTTTATAATACTAATTGACCTGCCCCCCCCTCTCTCTCTTTCTCTCTCTCTCTCTCTCCCCATCAGGAATGGCTACAAGTTCCTGTACTGTTCGGCGAGAGCTATCGGCATGGCTGACATGACCAGAGGTTACCTGCACTGGGTCAATGAGAGAGGCACCATGCTCCCTATGGGCCCTGTCCTGCTCAGCCCCAGCAGCCTCTTCTCAGCCCTGCACAGGTCGGTCTCTCTCTCTCTCTCTCTCTCTCTCTCTCTCTCTCTCTCTCTCTCTCTCTCTCTCTCTCTCTCTCTCTCTCTCTCTCTCTCTCTCTCTCTCTCTCTTCTCTCTCTCTCTCTCTCTCTCTCTCCTCTCTCTCTCTCTCTCTCTCTCTCTCTCTCTCTCTCTCTCTCTCTCTCTCACACACACACACACACACACACACACACACACACAGTCTCTAAATTAGCCTTTCACAAACACTCCATCATTACAAAACGATGTGTCGGTCTTCCTCACACAGCAGATACTGCGATTTGAGCATCGCTGTGCTGTACTGATGCTGTGTGTATTCACAGGGAGGTGATTGAGAAGAAGCAGAGAAGTTCAAGGTGGAGTGTCTCACCGATATCAAGAACCTCTTCTACCCCAACCTGCAGCCCCTTCTACGCCGCCTTCGGCAACAGACCTACGGTACATCTGACTCACATCTTCACATATCTGGAGATTTGATTCAATTATTGCACGGTTACTGCATGCATTTCTCAAACACTGGGTCAGCTGAAGCCAACAGAATTTTGTCCAGCTAAAGCTTTTAAAAACACTCATACTGTGGATATTTACACAGTATATTAGGGTGTGGAGCTATTTAAATAAAGGATAATTTACATGGATGTTATCTCTAATATTAGTTCCCATGCGCTCCTAATATTTGCAGGATGTATACTCCTATAAAGAAGTCGGGGTCCCACTGAACAGGATCTTCACAGTCAACCCTAAAGGCGAGCTCGTACAGGAACACGCCAAGACCAACATCTCATCGTAAGTCTTGAGCCCAGTTTGCCTTTTCTATTCTGGGTGAAGACGTCCTAATCATGTTAGAGAAAATGTTCATGTAATTTAGTTACTGTCTCCTCTCCTCTCCTCTCCTCTCCTCTCCTCTCCTCTCCTCTCCTCTCCTCTCCTCTCCTCTCCTCTCCTCTCCTCTCCTCTCCTCCCCTCCCTCCCCTCCCCTCCCTCCCCTCCCCTCCCTCCTCCCTCTCCTCTCCTCCCTCCCCTCCCATCCCCTCCCCTCCCATCCCATCCCATCCTCTCCTCTCCTCTCCTCAGCTATGTGCGTCTGGGTGAGGTGGTGGACCATGTGTTTCCTCTGAAGATGCGAGCCAGCTCCTCCGACTTCCCCTGCTCCGACACCTACAGCCACTTCACCTACTGGAGGGAGCAGCTCCCCCTGGTGGAGCATCAGGAAATGACGCCTCCACATAGTCCCAGCGTCAGTGGCAACAGCAGCTGACTGTCAGCGGGCGAGCACTGAGTGTGTTCACTGTCACCATGTGCTTGGGATGTAGCAGGCATTTGATGGTGATGTCACATGTGTGTGATATGATATATTATTGTAGATTTGTAAGAGGGAGCACCTTCAGAGCACAGCAGAGAGTGAATCTGCTGTGGAATAGTCTTATAACGCACAAAGTTGGATGTAGACGCACTTTTTTCAAAAGATAACCCTCTGTGGCTGTCTGAAATATTGTATGTATATGAGAAAGGACAGTTATTTATTCAGGCAGCTTATTCCATGTAGTATTTTGTAGTGAGTGTTGATATCATTTGAATAGCTAGCCTCTCTGGCATATTTAGTGCTGTACACATACAGCTGTATACACTATTTAGCAAACAATATGTTCAGAAATGCATCTTACAGACCACAAACCATACTGGCCATCTGTGCATACATCGGAGAACAAGGTGCTTAAACTTGTGCCAAATACTCAATGTAGAATTTATTTTCTTACTCCTAACCTTTTCAAGCAAAAGGCTCTTTATAGATTATTCAATCTACATGGAAATGCAAATGTTCAAGTAGGCTAGTGATATCAACATACTTGTGTGTAAAATGTTGCCCTGGTATCTCTTGAAAGAAAACAGATCAGATACTGTAGTTCATTTACAGTACATCGAGCTTTATTACGTAGCACAATGCATACGAATGGATGTCTGTGTACGTTTATATTTAAGAGACAAATGCAATGTCAGCAGGAGAAGAGCAAGCACAACAGTTTGACAGTTCAGTTTTGACAGTTCACCCTCTCTGCGTCTGACAATGGGATGAGATGTTGAATCACAGAGTCCATTTTATTTTTCTATCCGAATGAGTTATGTGTGGATGATGTAAATTCTGTCATTTCTTTGGTGGCCTTCACAATATAGACTAATTTATTTGTAGCAACATCCAGGAACATGGATCATCCGACCCATGGTCAGGAGATGTTCCAGCTACTCTTTAGGATTATTTGCTAAGTGCCATAAAGTATATTTTATTGATTTTCTTTGACAGTATGATCCACCTAAATAGGAAAAACGGAGCTTACCATTGTGTGTATTAATCCTGAACCCAATGCTGTATTGTAATTGAGTGTTGTACTGCCTTACCTTATTGCACTATCTATAGGGTGGCAGCATAGATTGCATGGTAGGCCTAAGTATCAAACATTTAGACCTTAAAATGAATGAATGTTCCTATAATCTTTTACGAGAACTTGGTTTCTGAGTTAAGAACATTTGAAGAGGCCTCTTTATGTTTCACAGTAATATGTAGCACATGGATGAGTTTTTGTTGTTATTGTTGTTAGGAGATGCTGTCATGGCGACTCTAGCCTATTGTTTTATGACACATTATACAAGCCACTGAATGTAGAGTATCATTACAGCAGGTGTGAGTATATGTCTAATATGAGAGAAGTACATACCTTGCTATTATTCTTTCTATGAAAGAGGTAAAATAGCCCAATAGCTTATTTTGCCTTAACCGTGGAAGTGTTGTTGATCATTGTTTGTTTTACTTTACGCCCTCCATCTCCCCTCACCCCTTTTTTTCGACCAGTTCACTGTTAAATTGCTGTAATCAAACTCAATAAAAAAATGCCTTTGAATCAAACCGTTTGAGGCCATCTAGGATCAGATGTGACCCATTGACTGTTTGTGACCACAGAGTCTGCCTTTTCAGCCTTTCATCAAACTGCCCTAGATAGACTGGTGCCATCACTGCCATGGGACTTGAATTGAATACAACAATACATTCCTATGGGGACGTATTGTATGTTTTTGGTATCCAAAAGTGAATTTATAGCTGCCTTTTATTTGATTAAGCCTATGCCTTTCTCCTATTATGATGTCAATGGTTTCTCTATAATATTCCAATAACACGTATTTGTAGGTTGATTACTACATGTCTTTTTCGTGGAGGTCACACAGACAGACAGGGCAGTGGAGCCCCTCTAGCAGGCTGCAGCCCTGCCGTCATCCACTGGGGGGTTATTTGAGAGCAGCAGTTAGATCTATTATTGAAGAGGCTGTGCAGTACAATGTGAGGGAGGAGTTTCCTAAATCCAGCCACACGATTGGCTAGGGCCGCAGGGTGCTGCACCCTAGCGAGGGTGTCCCGGGTAGCGGTGAAACAAGTGAGGAGAGCCGGAGCCGAAGGGTATGAGGACAGGCTGGACAGCACCTGCTACGGAATGGATCTGGCCCTTTTCTGGTAAAGAATGGCGGATACGGTAAGCCTGCGCGCCCGTATGTTTTATAACGGAAATATGTTTGCTTTTATCTAGTCGCTGCATCATTTCAACCCGCTCTTGCTTACAGCTTCAAAGACTGGTCAACAACATCATAGACTGTATGTAGCCTATATATTTTTACATGCACGAACCTTACCCCGCTCGCCGGACGCTTCTGGCTCATACTGAGCGCATTAGCGCCCGGCGAATGCAACCCATTTCACATATTAAATTTTGCCATTTGCACGTCTGGGTCTAAAATGCCCTGCTCCTACCTGAGTCTTCACGTGAAGTGAAGACGCTATCCGATGTCCAACATCCTCTTCTTTTAATAACACCTAGTTGTTGCATCCAAAATGTTGCATAAAATCCACTTTTCTGTCGCTCAAAAACCGAAAACCATATATCTGGAGCAACCCGGAACAACGACTCACTGTTTACTCAACAATGCCCCCCACACTTCCGAAATGGTATTGCACCTCCCATTTCTGCATTTGTGCAGAAACGGAGGTGCAATACCATTGCGGAAGTGTGGGGGGCATTAGTGAGTAAACAGTGAGTTGTTGTTCCGAGTTGCTTCAGATCAGAGAAGAAGAAGGAGCGGTGCTCCAAATCCATGGTTTTCGGTTTTTGAGCGACAGAAAAGTGGATTTTATGCAACATTTTGGATGCAACAACTAGGTGTTATTAAAAGAAGAGGATGTTGGACATCGGATAGCGTCTTCACTTCACGTGAAGACTCAGGTAGGAGCAGGGCATTTTAGACCCAGACGTGCAAATGGCAAAATTTAATATGTGAAATGGGTTGCATTCGCCGGGCGCTAATGCGCTCAGTATGAGCCAGAAGCGTCCGGCGAGCGGGGTAAGCACGAACCCAGAGTTAAACCTTTGTGAAGATTTGGATCGAGATTAATTGATCGGTTTTCTATTATCGGTGTCCTCGGTCCACAGTCCAAGGAGCTAAGGCCGTTACACAAGGAGTTGAGATGGAACTTTGGCCTAGTTGGACACATCAGTTTGTTGCTTAATATGAATCGCTTACTTTGTAATAATAAATACCACTGTTGCCATCAGCTCACTAAACTGGCTGTATAGATAGAATAGACCTACAATAATGGATCAAACTGAGTTTGACAACAGAATTGGAAAGAGACTAACAATGCAGATAGTGGTTTCTAATTGTGTTAGCCTATTCTATGATCTATTCTTCTATTATTCATTCGATTACATTTTTCAATTCAGATTGTCTTTATTGGCATTACAAGAGAAGAGAAGGTTGTGTTGCCAAAGCATTCAGTGTGAACTCAGTAGGCTAATCAGTGTTCGGAAATATAGAATCATAGGTCACTATTTACTTTATTCAATTATCATTCTAACATTTCAGTCCCTCCCACAGCCTGGTGGTTGGGGTCGATTGGGTGCACCTGGGCCTGTGTACTCCTTGGGATTTAGAAGACCTTCAGACCATTCAGTCTCTCTCCTCTTCAACAATGCATCTTTTGTCATGTTATTTTGGTTTATAATAGTAGTTTGTGTTGTTTAAGTCTTTATGCTAATACAAACTAGTACAAACTGACTGAACAACAAGGTGCACACATGCAGGTGCAAGACAGGGCCAGGAGTGGGAGGGTTGAGTGTGTGTGTGTGTGAGACACTCAAGACAGCAAAATAAACTAAGTGTCATATCTCTCAGTTCAAACCAATTGCCACTGACAAGCATGCACAGCAAGCCCAGCAAAATAGATTTTTTTTTCAGCCATCAACTTAAACTCTCTCTCTCTCTCTCTCTCTCTCTCTCTCTCTCTCTCTCTCTCTCTCTCTCTCTCTCTCTCTCTCTCTCTCTCTCTCTCTCTCTCAGTACAGGGACTCAGGCGCAGCAGGCCTGGAAGATGAGGAGTTTGTGGATATCTTGGAGGAGAGGAGGCGCAGTAGTGATCTTGGCCATGCCCTCAGGACCTTTAAGCCCCACCCCTACAGAGGTGCCCCACCCTGCTCCACCACTGACCTCAACAAAGCTGTGCTGGAGTCCCAGTACCTGCGCTATGTGACCAAGGAGGTGTGTGTGTGTGCGTGTGTGCGTGCGCGCGCGCGGTTTGAACAGATACAGTATAACACACAAGACTTTCACAAATCAACTTCAACATTAAATCTGTCTCCTCCCCTCAATCAAGGAGTAGAGAAGGCAACAGCGTTACTGCCATTTTGGCCTGAAAACGCCTCCTTGCACCATGAGAGAGAGATATAGAGACACACGCAATTTGCCCTTTTCACCTCCGCCATATTGTGTCTATAGGACAAGAAGTAACACAGGTGCAACCAAAACATTAACGAGGGCCCCGGCACTGGAACACCTACTGTAAATTAGCCTATTTCACTTCCCACCCAATTCACCCATTTTGTGTCTAAAATGCAGGAAGTAACACAGGTGCAAGCAAAACAGTAATGAGGGCCCTGGCACTGGATCACCTAATGGATTGGAAGTTGGAAACCCTCATTAATGTTTGCACCTGTTTGCACCTGTGTTACTTCCTGCCTTTTAGACACAAAATCTGTGAATTGGGTGGGAAGTTAAATAGGCGAATTGATTGGAAGGTGGAAGCCCTCATTAATGTTTTGCTTGCACCTGTGTTACTTTCTGCCTTTTAGGCACAAAATGGCTGCTGGTGAAAAAGGTCAATGACCAGAAACAACACAGGCCATTTCGGTATAGATATTTGATAGATATAGATAGATAGCCCACAAAATGTTACTATGGCTGGCGCGCGAGTGGGGTAAAACCCCCATATATCTCAATGGACTGACTCACCAAAGGATGGTGCTGCGGCTCTACACTACATGATTGGGGATTCTAGAGCAGGTACATAGACGTCTGTTCAGATGTGCGTTTACTGCAGTGGTTGAATCACCGATCCTGTCTGCCTGGGCTGGGCTAGCAGCTAAATGCTAACTATGCTGAGCCAGCATCTACGACGAGACATTGCCTGTATCTATTGTACTTTGTAGGCGGGACGCCATCATTACAGTCGTCTCCTTCAGGCCAAAATGGCGGAGGCGTAGCTCTGCTGCTGCGTGCAGATGTTGCAGTGGTGAAAGCTATTAGGTTTCACTTCTTATCAATGTAAGTTCTTTGCCTCACTTCTCCTCAGGTTGCCATGGAAACGGGGTTGTCGGTGGAGGCGGTGAAGCAGGAGGCTTGTGGGATCCTGGAGGAAATGTCTCAGAACCTGCAGCTGGGCTTCATCAGGCTGATGGGCTTCACCCTCACCAAGGTGATGAAGAGACTCTTCACCAGCGTCCAGGTCAACATGGAGGGACTCAACAGGGTCAGCACACACTTCACATTCATACTGTACATTGAAATACAGCATGATATTATATAGAGTACGGTACTGCTTATATTTACGCAGGTTAGAAGCAATTATTTATTGGCTAAAATGTATGATAGCTAAATCATTGTTGTATTTAGGCTTCATGTGCATTTACAAAAACTGTATGTAGGGATGCACCGATTGCAAAATTCTGGTCCGATACCGATGTTTAAAACACCAATTCGGCTAATAGTCAAACAGGGAAACAAATAAATCTTCATTATAAACAAATAACTTAACAGTTTTAAAGTCTTTTGAACCTTTCATCACACTATCTTTGAATGAGCACAAATTCAATCATATACAAATGTACTGTATATGAAACAAACGACCTATAACCTTTTCACATGAAAAAAGATTATTTTGTGGAAAAATAACAGTTTCAAAAGCCTTTTTTAGCCTGCTATACAACTATCTACTCAATGAGAAGAATTTGAGGTGGCCGTTGCTCGGTGTGTGAGTAGCCAGACAGAAATGATGTGACACACTGATTGATTTACTGACTGTAAATCCTTTTAAGATCATGCATCCACCTGACAGATGTGGCATATCACAGCATGATTACTGCACAGGTGTGCCTTGGGCTGGTCACAATAAAAGGCTGCTCTAAAATGTGCAGTTTTATCACACACAACACAACGCCACAGATGTCACACGTTTTGAGGAAGCGGGCAATTGGCATCATGCTGACTGCAGGAATGTCCACCAGATGTGGTCATGACTTCCCATGTCTGAACCATCATCGACATAAAGACATATGTCATATATCTCATTGGTCGTAGGAGGAGAAAACGACAAAGTGGCACAAGAAAGCTCAGCAAGCCAAAGTAGAACAATCCAGAGAAAAAGGGACCTTCTTGGATATATAGGAGCAACAATCTAATACAGAAGTATTGTACATGTGTAACGGCGTTGTGTAGGTGGTACTTGCAGCAACCCATGTTAAGGGCTTGTCCAGGGGTGGATTCGAACTGCCGACCCTCGGCTTGGGGGGCCAACATGTTAACCGCAACACCAAGAGAGCTAGCCCCGTTGGCGGAGCTGGTTAACATGCCTTTATACCTGGGGAGTGAGTTTAACCAATCCACTCGCTACCACTCGGGACTCACGAGGAATCCGCGCTGATTCAACTCGGTTACACATGTGTAGCCTGGGAAAACCCAGCCTCCACGTGACCTCTATCTATGTGCTATCAGTCACAATATCAGCTGGGTTTACCCAGGCTACACATGTACATGTGTAGCCTATCAGTCACAAGTTGTGACTGATAGGCTACACATGTACATGTGTACTGAAAAAG
The DNA here is from genome assembly GCF_964638095.1 of Poromitra crassiceps. Classification (NCBI taxonomy): domain Eukaryota; kingdom Metazoa; phylum Chordata; class Actinopteri; order Beryciformes; family Melamphaidae; genus Poromitra; species Poromitra crassiceps. The sequence continues at coordinate 53,560,055 of NC_139630.1, read as the reverse complement.
TTTACCAGCAATGTACATCTTCCCACGTTGTGACCACGAGCTCACGAGTTCCGTTTGAAGGCAGCCTAACACAGTGGAGACGGCTATGGTAGTGAGATGAACATTCAATTCAGGTGCAACAGCCCTGGTGGACATTCCTGCAGTCAGCGTGCCAATTTGCATGCTTCCTCAAAATTAGTTTAACATAACATTTTACGATAATATTTTTTGAACAGCGTTCCACTGCTATCCTCAGAATGTGACTGCTACAGCATCATACTGTACATCTCTCTCTTCTCATCATTGATTTACTACAGGACAGGTCATTTTTTTGTTCTGCTCCCTGCAGCTCCAACAAGCCATTCAGGAGAGTCCGGTGATCCTGATGCCCAATCACAGGAGCTACATGGACTTCCTGGTGATCTCCTACCTCCTGTTCACCTACGACCTCCCAATCCCTGTTATTGCTGCTGGAGTTCGCAAGTATCTATTTCAAACGATAGGATGTTTTTTTTACAGATACGGATTACAAGATGTATAGATCTGCAGTAGATATTACTGTACAACATGAACACACTTTCATGAATTATTCATGTTTTTGTCTGTGTGCAGACATTCATGTCTCTTTTACTTTTCCAGTTTTTTACTGTCTCTCTCTCTCTTTAATGATACCTTCCCCCAGCTCTTGCAGGCATGAAGATGATCGGAGAGATACTCCGGCGCTCTGGAGCCTTCTTTATCCGACGTGCCATCGGCACTGACAAGTTGTACTGGGCTGTGCTGTCAGAATATGTCAAAACCATAGTCAGGGTAAGATACAGGAAATATTCTGCACCATCAGCTATCCTGAACTATAACGGTTATACCTGTTCTGTGTTAATTATGACCTGAGGAAAATAACTTCTATACCTGAACTTCTCTTGAATACAGAATTTTCATAACCGCAATAAATAAATAAAAATAAAATAAACATAGATATGTTAGACAACAAAACATGTTCTAGTATTCCTTAAATCATCTGTGATCATCAGCCAACTTATTTGCCCCTCTGTAATGTGTGCATCAGTCAGTGATCAATAGCTGTGCTTTGTACAGAGAGGATTTGCTCCTGTGGAGTTCTATGTGGAGGGCCTGCGCAGTCGCACACTCAAGTCTCTGACGCCCAAATTAGGTGAGTGTCCACATGTCACTACTGTGTGTGTTTGCGCGTCCCAAGAAATTCACTTTTTTCAGAGGGCATTTGTTGCAATGTTATTGATCTACCATTGAAATAGTCAATAAATTGCGCTGCATATTGCCAAGTCAATACTCAATTTGCACTTTTGAGATTTGTTATACGTTTGTTCCCACTGCTGTAAACTGGTGGCAGGCCTTACAGAAGGGGATGGTGCTGTTTTCCACACTCTCTGTCTGCAAACAGTCCATCTTTTACCCATCGAATTTTGAGTTTTTTACAATATTTATTTATTTATTTATTTATTGTTTGATGTAGTGGTTTGTGGGGAGTTTGCAATTTGCTTCTACTGGTGTATATTATATATATACGTATATATCAATATTTCCAACTGCTTCAGGCTGTGTAGTTGGTTGTTTTCTGATCAAACACCGACACCCAGACAGCACTGGAGTCTCTACTCACATGAATCATCTACAGTGGCCCACAGGGGGCAGTAGTCACATTCACATGATTAACACAACAAATAAATGTGAACGGGCAGGCGGGTGAAATGCAAAATGCTACTCCTAATTATTGGGGTCATTTTGTGCATATATGTAGAGTGTGTGTGTGTGTGTGTGTGTGTGAGAGAGAGAGAGAGAGAGAGAGATGTGTGTGTGTGTGTGTGTCTGTCTGTCTGTCTGTCTGTCTGTCTGTCTGTCTGTCTGTGCGTGTGTGTGTGTGTGTGTGTGTGTGTGTGTGTGTGTGTGTGTGTGTGTGTGTGTGTGTGTGTGTGTGTGTGTGTGTGTGTGTGTGTGTGCGTGCGTGCGTGCGTGCGTGCATGCGTGTGCATCTGTGATGTATCTCTGTACATGTGCAGGTATGATGCACATGGTGCTGGAGCCCTTCTTTAAAGGTGAGGTGTATGACATCACGCTGGTGCCCATCAGCATCAGCTACGACCGCGTGCTGGAAGAGTCACTGCTCGCCCAGGAGTTACTGGGCGTCCCCAAGCCCAAAGAAAGCACCATGGTAACGTCCCACCACATAGCACTCACATTAGCACACATTATTTCAACGCAACACTAATCCAGCCTTTCTGCCACGTGAGAGCGATCAACTCAGCAATGTCCCAATCAGGAAAGAGCATTCAGATCTTTTATTTCGTCACCAAAATAAACTTCTGTTGAGTTGAGGGTTCATTGGCTGCAGGTGGACCTCATTTTCCCCTCATTGCTAAGAAGCGAAAACGACAGAAAAGTATGAAATATCACGCTTTCTAAAGCGACAACAATCTGTAACACATGCAAACTCTTTTTCCTGCATTTTGGATCTCTTGACTTGACAAAGAAAGCTATTTCGGGTCACTCCTAGTCTTACTAGTCTCTGTGTCTCTCTCCCTGCAGGGTCTGCTGAAGGCGAGCAGAGTGCTGCAGGAGGACTATGGCACCATGCACGTGAACTTTGGCCGCCCTCTGTCAGTCAGACAGTTGTCTCAGGGCAAGATCAACCGCTGCCACTACAACCTCCTACCCAGGTAGAAAACATGTTCCATGTTTCAAAAAGATGTATAGGATATTTCTCCATCATTTTTATTTGACATAGGCACAGTATACATCTCTTTTCCCATCTGACGGCAACACAACCTCCATTTACATTTCAGAGGAAATGGGTGAAATGCAGATTATACATACAGTATATCAGACCATATATTAGTACCGGTATATGCTTCAAAATAATTCTGTCAGTTATATACAACATTGACTCCTTACAATATATGACACATGCAGTTAAATGCCTTTGATGATTAAAATAAAAGATTGGACCGCATATTGTTTCCTGGCGGTCTAACCTCTTGTACATTTTCTGTTCTTCTCTGTTCACTCCCGTCTCCTCTCCTCCCTTTGTATCTGTCCACAGAGACCTTCCGCAGAAGCCCTCTGCAGAGGCCCAGGCCTGTGCGAGTTGGCTGGCTCATCTGGTGTTGCGTGTCCAGGAGGGGGGCTCTGTCCTCAGCCCCTGGTCCCTCATCGCCTGCCTGTTGCTTCAGGTTCCCACCGCCAGCCTCATAGAAGACGGCCTGGCGTGGGACCAACTCACACAAAAAACCCTCTGGCTCAGGAAGCTGGCGCTCGGCTTTGGGGCTCATCTCAACTGGCCTGGTGGGCGACATTACATTTACTCACGCACTGTACTTATTAAGTACAATTTTGAGGTGCTGGTACTTTGAGTATTTCCATTTTGCCAGAGTATTACTTCTACTCCAGTGCATTTCAGAGGGAAATATTGTACTTTTTACTCCACCACATTCATCGGATGGCTGTAGTTACTAGTTACTTTGCAGAAGAAGGGTTTACATGCAACACATACAATAAGCTCATAAAAGATGTTGCTTTGTTGGAGTTTAAACTCCCCAACAGTATATGGAGCACGTAGACGTACGTTATTAAAATACTTCTTACAGGTTAATACTTCAATCATTTAAAGTTTCATATTTATATAGCACATTTCATACACAGAGGGAATTCAAAGTGCTTTACATAAAATGGATCAAAAGAAAAGAGCCGAGTGTGTTACAAGGTCAAATATAAGATCCAAAAGGTCACAGTGCAAAATTTATTCGCGTATTTTTTACTTTGGGAGTGTTTATAATAATCCTCTCTTTTTCCTAAATCTTCTTTGAAAGAGACCGTTCTTCAGAATGAGTACTTTTACTGCTAATACTTAGTTCTATCTACTTATTTTAAAATTGTTAATGCACGAGTTACTTTCATTGTGGTATTGCTACTTGCTACTATGGCTTTGCTAGGATTTGAGAAAAAATGTGGACCACTGGGTCTATGGGTGGATGGATGGATGGGTTTGATACATTAGCTACATGGCATATCATGCCTGTTTCACTCACTGTCGGGTGTAGCATGGAATTCAGGGCCCCAAATAAGCGGTCTCTGTGGGCCCCCTTCCTCTCTTGATCCATGTCTCTCATGCATTCCAGGCTTTTCGAGGGCCCTCCCCGCATTGGGGCCCTCGGTAGTCAGTCCCACTCAGCAACCCCCCCTCCCCACACACACACACACACACACACACACACACACACTACGATGCCCCCTGCTCACCCTCGCTACATTTAGCACAAAAGCAGCTGCTGCACGCTGGAGCACATGCCTGGGATAGACTGGGAGAAGCCCCGCACAATGGGAGTTTGTCACAGTCATCTCTAAGCTGAGGCTTACTTTCACTTCCCCTGAGTGACCAGCAGGTGGCATTGTAATGGACTGCACCAGACAGAAAAGTATTTGAGTGCTTTTTCCCTTGAGTTGAGTCTGCCAGGCAGCGTCTCGCCATGGGACACCGACTGCTATGTTGACCCAGTCTGTGGTAGAGCAGACAGATTAGAGATGAATGTAAGTTGGCACAAGCGTTCAGATTCACTTGGGAGTGGATCTTCAGTGGAGTAATGCACTGTAGTAACCTAACTTCACTGAACTGAAAACAAACTGCCTCTTAAATAGATAAAACAGACGTATAAACTGCACTGTTTCCTTCCTCCATCTCTTCCTCACTCCGTAGGTCAAGTCCCGGAGTCAGATGTGATGTCATCCAGCATGGCCCTGCATCGCTCCGTGGTTCGCCGTAAAGCCGGGCGTGTCCACCTGGTTCTGGAGGAGGAGTCTGCGGGGACACAGCCAATCAGCGCAGAGGAAGGTGTGGTCAGGAGGGCGGTGCCGCTGCTCATGGTGGCTTCTTATAGGAATCAGGCGCTGCACGTTTTTCTCCGTCCAGCCATGCTCGCCATAGCCATACACACCACCAAGAGCACACACAGAGGTGAGTTTTGTAGTACACACAACATATATAATTTTTTTCCTACTTTGTGATATAAACCACAAACACACAACTGGGTGGGCAGTGGTGGCCTAAAGGTTACAGAAGGTTGTCCGTTCAATCCCCGGGGCCGGCAGGATAAATCTGCTTCAGTGGAGTGAAAAGGTAGCGCTTGCACCTCCCTCATTACCACCACTGAGGTGCCCTTGAGCAAGGCCCTTAACCCCAACCGCTCCAGTGGGGCTGCTCAGTGGCCAGCAGATCAGACTGTGGTTGTACTGGTCAGCGTCCAGGTGTGAATGTGAACAGGGCATTCCTGAAAAAGAGAGTATTGCTGTCAGTGAGACCAACCCTGTATAAATAAAGGTAACAAAAAAGCGTCCCTCTTTCTTCTCGCTTGGTCATGATCTACCCTTCTGTTCACAGATGAGCTGTTTACCTTCTTCTGCTTCCTGCAGGACATCTTGTCCAATGAATTCATCTTTGTCCCTGGCAGGTCCACTCAGGTACAAAGCTGCCTCTGTCAGGGCCTGGCTTCCAAAAAACATCTCGTGGGGGGGAAAAAAATCAAAATCATTGTAAATTGATAGTCATCTCTGTAATAAAATCTATTGTGTAAACGTGATTACTACTTCTACTTCTCTTATATCATGCGTGCTCGATGATTTTAAAGAGTAGGATCCCACACCTACGAGAACTCATTGATATTGTGTTTAACGTCCATCGATCAGGACTTTGAGGAGTCGTGCTCCCTGCTGAAGAAATGTGGAGCCATCCAGGTCAGCCAACAGGAAGTGAGCGAGTCCGAGGCGGGACCGCAGACCCTGTCCTTCCTGCTGGAGCTACTGCAGCCCTTCATAGACTCTTATCAGGTGCCGTTGACTCTTACCTACTTTGATCTCACACATGCACTAGGCAACTTTGCACATTGGCACCCCCAAATGGCAGAAAGAGGTAATGGTTTCATTTGTAAGGACTTTAATACCCAGAAATCATGGCAACACTTTACAATAAGGGTACATGAATTAACGGTTAGTTAATGCTTAATAACTAACCCTAAATAAGCATTAACTAACCCTTGGTTAATGCTTATTGATGATTATTTAGTAAATGATTACTAGACACATTAGTTAACTGTTAATTAACACATTCAGTGCCAGCGACGCCATATGGCGTCATTAGAAATTTACCGTACAGTGCCAGCGACGCCAAATGGCGTCAGTACCTCCAAATTGTTTTTTTGACGGGGGGGTGTCGATCTAAGCTTCTTACGTCGCCTCTAACAATATTGTAGCTATTGGAGGTCGATAACCTATTTTACAAACCCATTAGGTGGCGACAGCACTCTCCTGATCAGAGAAAAAGGAGCCAAACACACAGAAATAGTCACTGGGGAAAATGAGGAAATCGCATCGCATCCGTCCGTATGCATCGACGTGCCTCCATAAACGAGCACAACGCCAGCTGTGCCCCCAGCAGCAGCATCCGCTGTCACAACTGAGCACCTTCATGTACGCTGCAAACAGCACATTCACATAATCAGCCTTATTATTCCGAACTGGAAGCATGCCAGCCCGTGACAAACACACGCGGAACCAAAAAGCTGAATGTCGCGCACCATTCACTGTGTGTGCGCAGCAAACTCAGCAGAGACTGAGAGCCACCAGACACATAAGACACACCCAGGAGGCGTGTGCAGTTGAGGGGGGGGGGGGGGGGCACGCAGAGCAGCATACACTTCACCCAGACAGACCCAGACATCAGAAAATTAGCTTCAGAGTCAGTGATGTGCTTGAAATGTTTAATTTCACAAAAGGCTCATTATCTCAGCTCGTAGAAAGAAAGGGATGTTTTTGCTTCAATCAAGCTATCTTCTCCGGCTCATAACTAAAGAACGGAAAATGGGATCAATAAACTTTTTTTTGCAGGTGATAGAAGAGAGTCTCATCGTTATTTGTGCGTGTTCAGTGTTTACATAGTAATTATTAAAAAAATTATATGACTGTTTTAAAATGCATCGCGGCCTATGTGGCACAGCAAGCAACCTTTTGCCCAAGGGCCGTGGCACTGAAAGTGTTAAGGTTAGTTAATGCATATACCCTTATTATAAAGTGAAATCATGTAATGTGACGTCAGACGTTCCTAAAATTCTTCTTCTTAGTGTTTGGTAGAGGGGGTGGTATTTCAGTTAACTTCACTCACTCATCACACACTTAAATCACACAGGCTCATTACTGATGTGGCCTTTCCAGGTGGTGTTCAGGTACCTGTGTGAGGAGGAGGTTCACGTGTTCTCAGAGAAACGGCTCTTCCCTGCCATACGAAGCCTGGCCACCAGGCTCATCCTCTCAGGTAAAACATGAAAAGGGAGAAATGTCCCCCATGGGTCCTTCCATCTCCTCCTGAACTCTCATCAGTGAATCAGCTCCACATTTTCTCACCTGTATCATCGACTTTGTGTCTCACAGGAGAGCTTCACTCCTATGAAGCCCTTTCATCAGACACACACAAAAACGTTTTGTCGGCACTGCAGAGACTGGACGCTGTGACAAAGTTGAGGGTGTAAGTAATAAGAAACCTGTTTGGTACTGTATGAAGCTGATCTTCTGAGATGGTTGAGAAGCTGTCTGTATTATTACCGATGCCTAAGTTAAAAGTTTATGTGTGTGTTTTGTGATTGCAGGGCTGAGCAGAATGAGTACAGAGTGAACAAAGCAGCTGTCAGGAGAATCGGAGACATTCTCTGTAAGTCAGATCATTTCAAATATGAATAGGACTGGTTTTGAGAGAGCACAAAACATGAACTTTGTGTCAGATATGGTTTTGTTTTATGGAAATTTTGAACTAGTTTGTATTGTTTTGAATAATTTATACATGGGTGTCACCTTGCTTCCTTAAAAATCTTTAACTTAAATGCCCTCACTACAGTCATATGTCAGTTTTGTTATGTTTTGTTGGTCCTTGCTTATGGCTTTTCCCCTTCCTCTCTCACTGTAGCTGGTAAAATCCCACCCCAGATGCTCATCACTGCACCTGATGCGAGACTTTAGTCCTGATTGGAACAGATCCATCTTCAGTACCAGTCAGGATACTCCTCCTTCTCTTCTTCTCTGTCTCTTTCTCTGTAGAGGAACTCTGAGCTCTCAGAAAAGAATTAGGGCTAACACCTGACATGGTAACGCTCAGGTGACAATATCGCTGATTCATCCTGATGGCTATAATCAATACCTTTTGATTGCTATATTGTTTACAGTAATTGAGAGGTTATTTTATGAAGTAAGAGATCAAGCAACTATTTAGAATAAAACAAGATTCTGGCCTCATGTGCCTTCGGTTGTCTGTGAATTCAGATACTGACCTACAATATAATAGTATTTTAACCAGCTACACTGTATATTAACAAGATATTTTAACATAATGTCCTCGATTTAATGTGTTGTTGACAAGAATGATTTATTAATGATTTATTGAATGAATGAATGAATGAATGAATGAATGAACGAATGGTCGAGTCATAAGGCACAATCTTTGAAATAGTGAAAAGAAATTGCAATTAGAAAAGTGAAAGAGTAACTCTCCTTTGCACAGTGAAAACAGCCTTAATACTGAATCAAGTACATTTGACTGTATATGCATTAATTTGTCAATAAATGTCTAAATCCCATAACAGTGTCAAATGCTGTAATAACTCATCAGATGTGAGGTTTTATTAGGAATATTAGAGACATTTGAGCATGTAATAAAAAACGAAACTATTGTTTTTCCCACTTAAATATTGTTTCACAATCAGTGTTTTGCTACTCGTGCTCTTTTTGCTTTCTGCCTTTTGTGCAGTTCAGAGGTCATCTTACATTCATGATTCCAAACCAATCAATTTGTCTGCACTTGTAACCAGTGTTGGGGGTAACTCATTACAAAAATAACATATTACATGTAATATGTTACTTTTAGTAGTAACTCAGTAATATAACTTATTACTTATAGGATTTCACTAATATTATACCAGTTACTTTAACTCAAGTTACAAATTGAGTTACATTTTATTAAATCAAAGCACATATTTCCTAATCAAACTGTGTGTTTTTATGCAAATATAACCACTATAGATGGCAATAACAAACGAAAAGAATAACATTTAGAATTTTGGATTGTTTACACTGACTTCAAGGCAGTTGAAATTATTTTTCGGGATGGGTCCGGGGCTGCGATGTTATTCTGCTGCTGCTGTTGTTTTGGTAAAAGTAATGCAAAAGTAGTGTAATAAGTAACAAGTTACACAGAAAGTAATATTGTAAAGTAACTTATTACTTTCAAATGAAAGTAACTAGTAATATGTAGTATATTACATTTTTTGTAAGTAACTTGCCCAACACTGCTTGTAACTCTCAAATGATGGTCTCTTATATGCCAATTAGCCAATTTATCGCATCACTTTACAAGGACACAGGTGGCAGGTCACGTAGGCCACCACTTTTGCATTCAACTTTTTCTCGTTCTCTTTGGCTCTTCGCAACTCTTCCTGCCATCTCTGCTTGTCGATGTGGGAGAGCAGGTTGAGCCGGATGCTATGCAGGTTGGCTGCTACCACATAAAAAAGTCCCTGCGTCATGTGGCAGAAGGCGGCGACCACACTTTGCACGGCGTCAATCAGGTGTGGCACCGTTTCACACACCAAGCACAGGAACTCCACCACACTGGTTTGCTGGGGATGGGTGGGGTTACTGGAGTAGAGTTGCACACAGGGTGACCTATCATGTGCCTTCGGTTGGGTGAAGTGGCTGCCAGCGCGGCCGCGGCGCCGGCGCAGTGGGAGCAGAGCCAGGTACAGGTGACAAACAGCTTTGGAAAGATCTTGGAAGACCAGCTGCAGCTTAAGCACGGCATTGCCTGCAGATGAAAGTGTAACGGCGTCAGCTGAAGTCTAATTTAAAAATCTGGCTACTGTCAGCAACCGTTACACACAGGGTCTACCACTGGATTAAGTTGGTGACCAGCCATGGGGGTGGCAAGTATCATGTCATGCTAAGCACACAAAGCGGGGAAAAGTGGATGAGTTTGGCGCATCCATGCCTAACCCCTGCATCCCTCCTGGAACCAAATTACTGCACACATATCCATCTTTACAAGTAATTTAGTCGCATATGTGTAGTAGTTTCACTTCTCAGCAATTGTCTAGTAATAAAGCGTCAATATCTTGAATCAAAACAAAAAGTGCCACTTCACTACGAAAATAATGACACTGAATTCAACAAAAAAGGGTAATTTACATTGGAAACAAACATTATTTCATCCCAGTGACAGATTATCTTTCGCCTGTTTTACGAAACAAGATTTTAAGACTCAAGGACATTAAAAGCCTTGTTAAAGTCATTGGAAACCAAAAAATAAAATGTTTTAAGTTTGTCACACATCAGAAAAATGTGTTATTAGGCACCCAGCCAAATTTGAACATTTAAAAATGTCACCAAGTAGTATATAAAATTAGGTTTCAAAATCATGAAAAACTAAGCAGTATTGTTTGCTCTGAAAGTCCAAATCTCTAACTGTCTCTTACCGTCTATAAAAAAGAGAAGCCATACTATAAAACAGAGCCAGAGTGCAAAACAGAGTACCAACAAAGGCCAGAAATCCATGTAGTCCTCTCTCCCTGTGGTGGAATCGACAATAAAAATAAAGTCAAGAAAGCAAATATATTCCCAAGTTAATGCTCTGGCCAAGCTCTCCTTGTAACGCTGTGTGTCTGCGTGTGTGTGCATGCACAGCTAAATAGTCCATCACACAGGTTGTTGAAATAGGCCGCAGATGAAGCACTATGCGGCCTAAATGTTACGGCTTAGCTCATGAGTCACCAAGGCCGCGGAGCCAATCTGTCCGTTGCGCCATAGGCATTCAGCAGAATGGACATTGCAGCCAAAAAGCAGAAGTATGGAACTCACAAATATAAGGTCTTAAGTCATGTGAAATGATTGGTTATAATTAACAAACTAAGCAATGCATAAGGATTTATGATTGACATGAATAATAATCTCTATCTGTCATAAATCATATCATATCATGTATCATCTAAATCATACGTTTAATCTTTGAGAATGAAATGTATCAGGGTAATCAAGAAATGTGTTGATGAAATATGTATTACAAGTGATTCAATGAGCCGTGTTACCTGGTAATGGAATATAGGTTACGAGGGATTAAATGATTGAGAGATGTAGTGATTGATTGTGACGACAGTCGATCAGTACATGTTACAATCAATGAGCCATTATTACAATCAGTAGTGATAATGATCATTATTAATGATAAGCTGTTGTTGATGATTGAGCCAGTATTAATTGTCAATTATCGAGAGATGAATTGACTAGGTGTGATTGACATGAGTATTGAAACCAAGGTAAAAGGTTAAAGATGTTAGTGCTATGTGAAATGTTCATTAAGCAGAGTGAATAGAAATCATGTAGTCTTGTGATCTTGTGATGACTATTACACAAGAGACACCAGTCATGTGACTTCTGAGCGAATTTCCATCAATTGCGAAATCAAGACAGAGCGATAACCATATATGGACAGAGGCGAGGTGGAGCGATGGTGAATGGCCAGCATTTGAACAGGCCTCTCTGTACATGGGTCACACAAACATTATAAAAGTAATTGGCTCAAATACATCGTGGCCAGTCTGCATCGAAGAGGATCCCACACAGAAGAGGATCTTACTCTGGACCCAACTAAGGACTAGACTTGTGAGCCGCACATCGGGAGGTGCGCGAGGATCTATCTCAGTGACCCACGGGCAGAGCTACAAAAGAGACTGGACATTTCCCCACACTGAGGTAGTGTATTGGACTTTGCCTGTACCTTCCAGGCTCACCACCACAGCGAGAAGAGGAGACTGAGCCTATATCGAGAGGACGCACAGGATGGATTTATAGTGATGTTTGTGGATTAATAAGTTGCTTGAGAGGAGGAGGCAGAAGTGAGCTCAGCGGACCTAGGAATGACCATGCACCGAGGCTCTATGGCACTTCCCCATTCGACACTGGACGCGGGCGTTCAGTGAGTCACAGGCTGGAGGAGAAAGGGCCCACTGGCTCATGCTGAAACTCAGTAGGCCACATCAATCAATCCTCTTTTTATCCATCACCACTCCGAAAGGACGCAGCACCTCCGTGCTCAGCCATACCGCTCAACGTTGACGGTGAAGAGGAAGTTTCTTGACGAAGAAACAACTTCAGTCTATCCCCACCATAGCAAATTGGATAAGTACTTCCCAATTAGTGAAGAAGCTCATTAGCAACCATAATATGTAATTGTATTATCATGAAATTGTATTATTAATCAATGCTAATGCTGCACCTTGCTAAACTCTATAAATAAAACAAATCAATTGGATTTAAAGTTTAGGAGTGGACAATGATTTATGTGTTATTCCCCTTGATGGTAATCATATGGTTAAAAGGTGCGTGTGACACACTAATGGTTACTGGTTGAAATAGCAGCGCCCCTACGACTTATATAGCCGTTAAACATTACCTAGTCGATAACAAGTGCAAGATTCAGAGGAACAAGCTGCCATAATAACAGACTTGACCAGTTTTAGCGCCCGTCTCCTGGCTGGTCGGACAAGACCGCTAAAGCTGGTGGTAGCGGGGTGAGAAGTCTGGAACACCATTCCGGCAGTTAGCGCTAGGCGAATTGTTCCCACCTAACTGCTTAATCAAAGTGCAGAAGCTAGTTGGAGTTATACACAACTGAGCTGCACTTTCTAACCCTTATAACGGAGAGCAGTTTCTACCAATTAGTGATCGGTCTTCACTGGATTGAGAACAATTGGCAGAGAATCAAGACAAGGTGCAGGTGATTACATGAGGATTAGAGACCAGGAAGCGTTGTGTTACAATCGCTCACATGAGTTGTCATGCAGCCTCTCCTCTCTCTCCCAGGAGTGTTTTCATAATCCACTTCCCTGGCTGATTCCAACTCTGCTCAGGTGTGCTCCTCCACTCAGGTATGCTCCATAAGTAGCTAATGAATGGATAATTAGCCATCTTTGCCCATTTAGTCAGCCCAAATGAAAAATCCGGCTCTGTAGGTCACCAGCAGGGGGAGGGCGGTGTGTGTGTGCTTTTTACACTTCCTGAAAGATTAAGAGTGATTGCACATAACATAGCTGTGGGCAAACCCCGTAAAAACAGCCCTGTCCAGTTATAGTGAGCACTTTGAGGCCCCACCTTTAGAGGCTGGTAAATTTCCCATAACCTTCACACGGATGGCTGCTCAGTAAACAATCGTATCACCCTCCCTATGGCATGAACACACTCTCATGGGAAACGAAACTGCAAAGTGCTGAGTCATCCAAACAGTTCACCAGACAGAGGTGTGGTGAGAGAGGGCTGCTCGTCAACATTGAGCACACTCAAGATTGATCAGTCAATCAATCAATCAATCGATCAATAATTTTTCACTCACAGCTTCCCAGACCTAATAAGGTTAACCTTATTAACAAGCACAAACCTTTAAGCCCACGGCGCAGTGATGTGGCCATTCAGCTTTATGGCAGTATGCCCACTCCCACCACCCATATCCCTCTAGCCACTCCCCCTACATGAATCTGAATCTTCTTCCTATCCCTATAGCTATGGCCCATTTTCCCTAAACTCACTAAACGTCCATGACTGACTCAGTGACTGAGTGTCCTGACTTTTCCATCTTCTGACCCTGGCACGGCCTGCTGGCCCAGCGCCGTGGGAAAAAATAACTGAGGACCACAATGGAAATAAGCCTTTCTAATATTTATAATATAATAATAATAATATAAGTAATAGAGTAAGTCCTTCAGCCTTTCAAATTACTCATATGGGGTAGTTTATGTTTAACTATTGATACTTTTTCCCCCACATCTCTTTGAATCTATATTTATTCTGGAAACCACCCTGCTTCAAATTCATATAAATAGCCTACATTTTGCTCCTGCCAAGTACAACCAGTCATTAACTGCTGAGCAGCTCCTATGGAGCAATTTGGGGTTTAATGCCTTGCTCAAGGACACTACAATGGTTATTAAGTGGGCCTATTAAGGGAAGACTGTTCACTTTCCCTGCCAGGATTATTGCATTTACCAATTTACATTGGGCTGTAGTTCTGTTGATTAGGGGCCAGTTTAGGATCCAATACTCGTACCCCTCCCTCCTCTCGTCACACACACACACACACACACACACACACACACACACACACACACACACACACACACACACACACACACACACACACACACACACACACACACACACACGCACGCACCTGTTCTCCTTTTGCAGCAGTAGTGAAACTGTGGACTCTTGCCAACTAATAATTTATCACCAGTCTTTTATAGCACAGAGGCAGTAGTGTGTCTGCACCTTAGCCAGACCTGCTCACTTGGCAGGGGGTCTGCATGCCTGTCTGCCCTCTCTCTCTCCTCTCTGTCTGGATGCTGTAACATCTGAATGCACAATGCTGAAATCTCAGGGTCTCTAGACTAGAAGGATGAATGTAAAGGTTTCAGATGACTTTGATTGACAGATACAGTGGGCGGGACGTTCTACCTGCATCACTTCACTGAGGACAACAGAAAGTAAAAGGAAATGAGATCAGGTGAACTATAATAGAACAAACCAAGAAGCCAAACCAAGGCAGAAAGCTGCCACCTCTTACATGGCTGCCACAGTTGCCAAGTCAAGTGAGACAAAACAAAGTCCATGGCACATTAGTTAACTGTTAATTAAGGGTTAGTTAATGCTCATACCATTATTGTAAAGTGAAATCATGTAATGTGACGTCAGTCGTTCCTAAAATTCTTCTTCTTAGTGTTTGATAGAGGGGGTGGAGCTAGTACATTTTTATGGAGATGATTTCCTGTCAGCGGTCACACCCAGCACCTGAAGGTTGAGCAGTAAGGTGTAGACCATCTCAATGACAGCAGATGGGTTGTGCTTCTCTCTGCTGTATTTCACTTCACTTCACTCACTCATCACACACTTAAATCACACAGGCTCATTTCTGATGTGGCCTTTCTATCCAGGTGGTGTTCAGGTACCTGTGTGAGGAGGAGGTTCACGTGTTCTCAGAGAAACAGGTCTTCCCTGCCATATGGAGTTAGCTTGATAACTGAGGTTCAGGAACACAAGATCACACCAGGTCCGCATCATATCTCACCGCCACCTACTCTAATCCATCACCCATTCACCTGCGCTCCTCCAATCCAATCACCGAGCCACACCGGCTTTCTATCAGCTCAATCACCTGTAGCCTTTATATACTCACTGGCATACCACTTCTCTCCCGTTTGTCATGTCTTCACGACCCCCCCCTCCACACCCCTTAGTTCACATCTCGCTACGGGCAGCACGAGCGGAGTCGCAGGTTTTCTCCCCGTGCTGCGCGGGTTTTCCCCGGGCACTCCGGTTTCCTCCCGCAGACTGTTAAAGATATGTTTTGCACATGCCTAATCTGCTTCTCTGTCCTCTGAACACAGGAACCAGGGGGGGTAGGTGGAGATCGTACGTTATCCTGGGACACCGAGCCCAGCGGGCTCCCACCCAGGATGCGGTCTCCATCCCGGGCGCAGGACCTAGCAGGCTACGCCCGGGCGCAGGACCTAGCAGGCTACGCCCAGAGACGTACCCCCACTCAGAGTCTCAACCCCCGGGTTCCTGGTTCCTGACACGGCCGTGCCGCGTACTAGATGAGTCTCCAAGCAATCCTGGTTCCGGACACGGCCGTGCCGTGTACTAGAAGGGTCTCCAAGCAATCGCACCACACTCACTTATCAATAAACATATATTCATTCTAACCATGGTGTGATCTGTGTTAGTGAAACGAAGCCTGGCCACCAGGCTCATCCTCTCAGGTAAAACATGAAAAGGGAGAAATGTCCCCTATGGGTCCTTCCATCTCCTCCTGAACTCTCATCAGTGAATCAGCTCCACATTTTCTCACCTGTATCATCGACTTTGTGTCTCACAGGAGAGCTTCACTCCTATGAAGCCCTTTCATCAGACACACACAAAAACGTTTTGTCGGCACTGCAGAGACTGGACGCTGTGACAAAGTTGAGGGTGTAAGTAATAAGAGTAGCCCCTAGAAACCTGTTGAATGATTTATTAATGAATCTTTGAAATAGTGAAAAAAAGTGCAATTAGAAAAGTGAAAGAGTAACTCTTTTGCACAGTGAAAACAGCCTTAATACTGAATCAAGTACATTTGACTGCATTAATTTGTCAATAAATATCTAAATCCCATAACAGTGTCAAATGCTGTAATAACCCATCAGATGTGAGGTTTTATTAGGAATATTAGAGACATTTGAGCATGTAATAAAAAACGAATTGCACCAAAAACTATTGTTTTTCCCACTTAAATATTGTTTCACAATCAGTGTTTTGCTACTCGTGCTCTTTTTGCTTTCTGCCTTTTGTGCAGTTCAGAGGTCATCTCATCTTACATTCATTATTCTAAATCAATCCATTTGTCTGCACTTGTAACTCTCAAATGAAGGCCTATTATATGCCAATTAGCCAATGTATGACATCACTTTACAAGGACACAGGTGGCACGTCGTCAACCTTTGCTTTGGACACGTAGGCCACCACTTTTGCATTCAACTTTTTCTCGTTCTCTCTGGCTCTTTGCAACGCTTCCTGCCATCTCTGCATGTTGACTTCGGAGAGCAGGTCGAGCCAGATGCCATGCACCATGGCTGCTACCACGTAAAAAAGTCCCTGCATCATGTGGAGGAAGGCGGCGCACACACTTTGCGCGGCGTCAATTAGGTGTGGCATCGCTTCACACACCAAGCGCAGGAGCCCCGCCAGAGTGGTTTGCTCGGCATAGAGTTGCACACGTGACCTCTCAATCTCATCTGCCTTCGGTTGGTTGAAGCGTATGCCACCACGGCGCAGTGGGAGCAGAGCCAGGTACAGGTGACAAACAGCTTGGGAAAGATCTTGGAAGACCAGCAGCAGCTTAAGCACGGCATTGCCTGCAGATGAAAGTGTAACGGCGTCAGCTGAAGTCTAATTTAAAAATCTGGCTACTGTCAGCAACCGTTACACACAGCGTCTACCACTGGATTAAGTCAGTGCACCAGCCATGGGGGTGGCACGTGGCAGGTATCATGTCATGCTAAACACACAAAGCGGGGAAAAGTGGATGGGTTTGGTGCATCCATGCCTAACCCCTGCATCCCCCCTGGAACCAAATTACCAGGGCCGCGGGAAGTAGGGAGATTTTTTCCAAAAAAAAAAAAAATTATAATTACAAATGTAATTAAAAATATTTTGCAGTGCACTATGTTCCTTTCTTGTTTAAGAATGTTTCGGGAAATGAAAATGTAGCCTATTTAAATAGAATTATCAACAATAACAATGAAGGAAGTTACATGCTTGTAGGCTAGAGAATAAGAAGAAGCGCGCATACACGCACATGTTGTGTTGAACCAACCAACAACCAATACGAATTGTTTAATCTGGCAATAAAGAAATGTGAACTTCACATGCTATTTTAATATCCTACTCGAAAATGCACCTCCCACTATACAGCAAAGAGAGGAGTCAATGTTTCTTGATATATGCCATTCAGATCAGAATAATTACCGTAGTCTAGTCATTAAGTTTGCTGATAATATTTCTATCATGTTAAGTCTGTGTCATGTTAACTGGTGTATTCAGAGCAAATAGGGAGATATAGAGCATTATCATCATGCTATATATCTCCCTCTTTGCTCTGAATGAGTGAGAAAAGGAGAAAATACTGAATAATTACATCACAACAGTATCCTAATGTTAATTTAAAATGAGATATTCCTCTAAATATGGCAAAAAAAATAAAAAATAAAACGTAAAAAAAAAATTCGGCGGGGCCCTTGCGGGCCCCATCCGAGAGTCCCTTCCTTAAAATGACTTCCAGCGGCCCTGCAAATTACTGCTCACATGTCCATCTTTACAAGCCATTTAGTCGCATATGTGTAGTAGTTTCACTTCTCAGCAATTGTCTAGTAATAAAGCGTCAATATCTTGAAACTAAACAAAAAGTGCCACTCCACTACTAAAATAATGACACTGAATTCAACAAAAACGGGTAGGCTAATTTACATTGGAAACAAACATTATTTCATCCCAGTGACAGATTAACTTTCGCCTGTTTTAAGAAACAAGATTTTAAGACTCAAGGACATTAAAAGCCTTGTTAAAGTCCTTGGAAACAAAAAAATAAAATATTTTAAGTTTGTCACACATCAGAAAAATGTGTTATTAGGCACCCAGTCAAATTTGAACAGTTAAAAATGTCACCAAGTAGTAGGCTATATAAAAAATCAGAAATAACGCGCTCAACTCCTTACTTATAGCCGGTTGTGTAAACTGGGTGCTGGATCCAAATCCTAATTCAAAAAAATGAAAAGGACAGCACTCCAAGTTTAAAGGTTTTATTGCCACACAATGGACGTTTGGAGCAGCAGCCCTTCTTCAGCCTGTAGCCTACACGCTGAAACGTCCATTGTGTGGCAATAAAACCTTTAAACTGGGGAGTGCTGTCCTTTTCATTTTTTTGAACCAAGTAGTATATAAAATTAGGTTTCAAAATCATGAAAAACTAAGCAGTATTGTTTGCTCTAAAAGTCCAAATCTCTAACTGTCTCTTACCGTCTGTAAAACAGAGAAGCCAGAATATAAAACAGAGGCAGAGTACAAAACAGAGTACCAACGAAGGCCAGAAATCCATGTAGTCCTCTCTCCCTGTGGTGGACTTGACAATAAAAATAAGCAAATATATTCCCAAGTTAAGGCTCTGGACAAGCTCTCCTTGTAACGCTGTGTGTCTGTGTGTGTGTCTCTGTGTGTCTGTGTGTGTGCACGCACAGCTAAATAGTCCATCACACAGGTGCAGGTGATTACGTAAGGGATAATGGATAGTGAGCCGGTGATTACTGGCGAAATAATGACCGACAGGTGATATTGAGCCCGACGCGCAGCGGAGGGCTTAATCATTCACCTGAAGGTCATTATTTCCAGTAATCACCGGCTCACTATCCATTATCCCACTTAGAACACGGCCTACAACTAAATCATTCAATAATCGGGGCTTCCCTGGCTGATTCCAACTCTGCTCAGGTGTGCTCCTCCACTCAGGTATGCTCCATAAGTAGCTAATGAATGGAGCTCTCCATGGTGCTGAACCTGTGTTGACTCATTTTGTTCACTAATTAGCCATCTTTGCCCATTTAGTCAGCCCAAATGAAAAATCAGGCTCTGTAGGTCACCCGCAGGGGGAGGGCGGTGTGTGTGCTTTTTACACTTCCTGAAAGATTAAGAGTGATTGCACATAACATAGCTGTGGGCAAACCCCTTAAAAACAGCCCTGTCCAGTTATAGTGAGCACTTTGAGGCCCCACCTTTAGAGGCTGGTAAATGTCCCATAACTTTCACATGGATGGCTCCTCAGTAAACAATCTTATCACCCTCCCTATCGCATGAACACACTCTCATGGGAAATGAAACTGCAAAGTGCCGAATTATCCAAACAGTTCACCAGACAGAGGTTTGGTGAGAGAGGTCTGCTCGTCAACATTGAGCACACTCAAGATTGATCAGTCAATCAATCGATCAATAATTTTTCACTCACAGCTTCGCCAGACCTAATAAGGTTAACCTTATTAACAAGCACAAACCTTTAAGCCCACGGCGCAGTGATGTGGCCATTCAGCTTTATGGCAGTATGCACGCTCCCACCCAGGGCCGATTTTACCAACGGGCTTACCCGGGCTGAAGCCCGGGGCCCGGGACATCAAGGGGCCCAAAAAAAAAAAAAAAAAAAAAAATTTATTTTTTATTTTTTTGGGGACCCTTGATGGGGTTTTTTTGGGCCCCCTGTCCAGGGTCTTCGCAAAAAATGCTTTTTTTACTGTGCTTCTGGAGAGCGCTCCTTTTCAAAACTTGGGCTTGTCAAGAACAGGATACGGTCTACTATGGGACAAGAAAGGCTCACCCACTTGACATTGATGTCATTGGAAAGTGACATTGTTAGAACATTGGACTTCACCACTCTAGTCAAACGCTTTGCCATGGCAAAAATCAGGAAGAAGACATTTCAGGTACGAACAGACTTGAATACTGCTTGATTGATTTGTGCAATAATTGTGAGAATGTGTGTGTGCACTGTAATAATAACAGCAATAATAAATAATAAATAATAATAATAAAAGTGCTTGTTGTGACATCTCCGTGGCAATGTTTTCTTTCCAATCAGGCTGTTTATGAAAGAACATGATGGCTAAACCTACAGTTTGTGTTTGTAAGTTAGAATGCTGACAGGAGAGCAGGTGGTGACATGAAAGTTAGTGAGAAAAGGAGAAGATACTGAATAATGACATCACAACAGTATAATCCTAATGGTGATTTAAAATGAGATATTCCTTTAAATACGGCTAAAAAAGGTTAAAAAAAAACACTAAAAAAAATGAGTTTATGTGTGTGTTTTGTGATTGCAGGGCTGAGCAGAATGAGTACAAAGTGAACAAAGCAGCCATCAGGAGAATCGAAGACATTTGTCAGAGTAAAATGATTGAGTGACAGCTTATTGATTGGTTGTTGAACTTTGTTGACTCTGTTTAATTATGATCTATAACGCATAACTGACACGCATAGCTGACATCTCAGACACTCACTTTACATCAGAGGTTCTCAAATGTTTTTCAGCCAAGGACCCCTTACAAGATAGAAAATATACCGGGGACCCCCTCATTCTGATTTGTGATTTTGGGCTAAGCTTAATTGTTTGCACGGTAACGTGCTTGACTTTTAATTTGATAGGTTTGTTATTAGAATGTAATCCATGAACCATTTTAGATTTAAAGCATAAACTATTTTCGTTGAACTATGAAGATTTTGCAAAAAAAAAAAATTTTTTTTTTTTTTATTACATTACATTTACATTACGTCATTTAGCAGACACTTTTGTTTTATCCAAAGCGACTTACAATATCACAATTTGTCAACAGTACAGAAAACCACTATGCAACACAATCAATGACAGCCAAGATATTTTGATAGACTAGCACCATGTAGGAAGTAGTTTGAGAAGGAATAAGTAGCATGTAGCATTTTATTAAAAAAACAAAAAAAAAAAAAAAAAAAAAAAAAAATTTACTTGAAAACTTTTCGCGGACCCCCTGGCAAAGTGCCACGGACCCCTGGGGGTCCGCGGACCCCCATTTGAGAACCACTGCTTTACATGTCTTTTCTCCTCTGTTATGAGAGCTGTGTTGTTATGTCGAAGAGCCACCCCACCTGGAGAGGAGGGGATAACATAGTGTTTTGTCTTTCTGGCTTATAGAAGGTTTTGTTTTGGCTTGTTGTAAAGATCAGGGTCCTATTTTGTCTCCTTGAGAAGCATCCGATGGAATTGTACCAGCGACCAGACATCGGGGGCGCTGGGGTTAGGTATGATTGAACTGTGATGTTGATGTTCGGGGCACAATAATTCTAATTGTGACACTCTGAAGGTTCTGATGATGAAATAAACAAATCCTTATTCATTACAAACAAGCAACTCATTTATTGATGGATCAACAAGGCATTTCATTTATTTTTCCACAACACATTCTCTGTAAGTCAGATCATTTCAAATATGAATAGGACTGGTTTTGAGAGAGCACAAAACATGAACTTTGTGTCAGATATGGTTTTGTTTTATGGACATTTTGAACTAGTTTGTATTGTTTTGAATAATGTATGCATGGGTGTCACATTGCTTCCTTAAAAAGCCTTCCTTAAAAAGCTTTTGTTATGTTTTTGTGGTCCTTGCTTATGGCTTTTCCCCTTCCTCTCTCACAGTAGCTGGTAAAATCCCACCCCAGATGCTCATCACTGCACCTGATGCGAGACTTTAGTCCTGATTGGAACAGATCCATCTTCAGTACCAGTCAGTCTCCTCCTCCTTCTCTTCTTCTCTGTCTCTTTCTCTGTAGAGGAACTCTGAGCTCTCAGAAAAAAAATAGGGCTAACACCTGACATGGTAACACTCAGGTGACAATATCGCTGATTCATCCTGATGGCTATAATCAATACCTTTTGATTGCTATATTGTTTACAGTAATTGAGAGGTTATTTTATGAAGTAAGAGATCAAGGAACTATTTAGAATAAAACAAGATTCTGGCCTCTCATGTGCCTTCGGTTGTCTGTGAATTCAGATACTGACCTACAATATAACAGTATTTTAACCAGCTACACTGTATATTAACAAGATATTTTAACATAATGTCCTCGATTTCATGTGTTGACAAGAATGATTTATTAATGATTTATTGAATGAATGAACAAACGAACAAAGGAATGGGTGAGTCATAAGGCACAATCTTTGAAATAGTGAAAATAAATTGCAATTTGAAAAGTGAAAGAGTAACTCTCCTTTGCACAGTGAAAACAGCCTTAATACTGAATCAAGTACATTTGACTGAATATGCATTAATTTGTCAATAAATATCTAAATCCCATAACAGTGTCAAATGCTGTAATAACTCATCAGACGTGAGGTTTTATTAGGAATATTAGAGACATTTGAGCATGTAATAAAAAACTAATTGCACCAAAAACTATTGTTTTTCCCACTTAAATATTGTTTCACGGTCAGTGTTTTGCTACTCGTGCTCTTTTTGCTTTCTGCCTTTTGTGCAGTTCAGAGGTCATCTTACATTCATGATTCCAAACCAATCAATTTATCTACACTTGTAACTCTCAAATGAAGGCCTCTTATATGCCAATTAGCCAATGTATGACATCACTTTACAAGGACACAGGTGGCACGTCGTCAACCTTTGGTCACGTACTGTAGGCCACCACTTTTGCATTCAACTTCTCGTTCTCTTTGGCTCTTTGCAACTCTTCCTGCCATCTCTGCTTGTCGGTGTGGGAGAGCCGGTTGAGCACAGGAGCTCCACCACACTGGTGACCAGCTGCAGCTTAAGCACGGCATTGCCTGCAGATGAAAGGGTAATGGCGTCAGCTCAAGTCTAATTAGAAAATCTGGCTACTGTCAGCAACCGTTACACACAGGTTATACCACTGGATTAAGTCAGTGCACCAGCCAAGTATCATGTCATGCTAAGCACACAAAAGTGGATGGGTTTGGCACATCCATGCCTAACCCCTGCATCCCCCCTGGAACCAAATTACTGCACACATGTCCATCTTTACAAGTCATTTAGTCCCATATGTGTAGTAGTTTCACTTCTTAGCAATTGTCTAGTAATAAAGCGTCAATATCTTGAAACAAAACAAAAAGTGCCACTCCACTACTAAAATAATGACACTGAATTCAACAAAAAAGGGTAATTTACATTGGAAACAAACATTATTTCATTCCAGTGACAGATTATCTTTCGCCTGTTTTAAGAACCAAGATTTTAAGACTCAAGGACATTAAAAGCCTTGTTAAAGTCCTTGGAAACCAAAAAATAAAATGTTTTAAGTTTGTCACACATCAGAAAAATGTGTTATTAGGCACCCAGCCAAATTTGAACAGTTAAAAATGTCACCAAGTATATACAATTAGGTTTCAAAATCATGAAAAACTAAGCAGTATTGTTTGCTCTGAAAGTCCAAATAACTCTAACTGTCTCTTACCGTCTACATAACAGAAAACAGAGCCAGAGTACAAAACAGAGTACCAACAAAGGCCAGGAATCCATGTAGTCCTCTCTCCCTGTGGTGGAATCGACAATAAAAAATAGTCAAGAAAGCAAATATATTCCCAAGTTAATGCTCTGGCCAAGCTCTCCTTGTAACGCTGTGTGTCTGCGTGTGTGTGCACGCACAGCTAAATAGTCCATCACACAGGTGCAGGTGATGACATGAGGATTAGAGACCAGGAAGCATTGTGTTACAATCGCTCACATGAGTTGTCATGCAGCCTCTCCTCTCTCTCCCAGGAGTGTTTTCATAATCCACTTCCCTGGCTGATTCCAACTCTAGACTCAACAAACTGATCCGTAAGGCCAGGGACATTGTGGGGCTGGAGCTCCCTACTGCATGAACACACTCTCATGGGAAATTAAACTGCAAAGTGCCGAGTTATCCAAACAGTTCACTAGACAGAGGTTTGGTGAGAGAGGGCTGCTCGTCAACATTGAGCACACTCAAGATTGATCAGTCAATCAATCGATCAATAATTTTTCACTCACAGTTTGGCCAGACCTAATAAGGTTAACCTTATTAACAAGCACAAACCTTTAAGCCCACAGCGCAGTGATGTGGCCATTCAGCTTTATGGCAGTATGCCCGCTCCCACCACCCATATCCCTCTAGCCACTCCCCCTACATGAATCTGACTCTCTCCTCTAACACCTTCCTATCCCTATAGCTATGGCCCATTTTCCCTAAACTCAGTAAACGTCCATGACTGACTCAGTGACTGAGTGTCCTGACTTTTCCATCTTCTGACCCCGGCAGGGCCTGCTGGCCCAGCGCCGTGGGAAAAAAACGTAAAATAAGCCTAAAGTTTTAGTGAATTGACGGCCTTTCTTTGGTCTTGACACAGTGAAAAGCTGCGTCCGTCCTGAGAATGTCTTGCTCCCCCGTCTCCGTCATGCTTGCTTGTGTGCCGGTGCCATGGCAACGGAAAACCTCCAGACGGTAGGAGGACACCTGAGGCCTGGAGGAGGAGAGGAGAGCAAACTGCAGAGTGTGGACCCGCCTCTCTCTCTCTCTCTCTCTCTCTCTCTCTCTCTCTCTCTCTCTGTCTCTCTCTCTCTCTCTCTCTGTCTCTCTCTCTCTCTCTCTCTCTCTCTCTCTCTCTCTCTCTCTCTCTCTCTCTTTCCAAATACTGGCTCTGTTGTCGGCTGAAGCTGGTTGGAGGCCGTGCTGGTAATTGCTGTACTGTAGTCTAGGCTATTATATTCTTTATGTTTATTAGAAAAATAATTCACTGTCCAGAGTGAGTTCCTGGATTCAAACTGGCAAGCAACCAAAAGTAAGGAATTTCCATCATGTTATAGTGTTAGGCTTCTGCACGTTTGTTAGGTGTAACTCTACCCAACTTCCTCAAGTCAACAAAGGTAAGAAAATCCATAGCATTGCATTGTGTTAACCTTCAGCCTTTAACAAAGATTATAAGCACTCTGCTAAATACTCAATTACAAGGCTCAAATTACAAGTGTGGATTGGAGGGTCTTGGCTTTAAATCGTATCCTTACTTTGTATAGCCTTCGAGTGAGACTGATATAGGCCCTTTCTAGATTCAGATGTAATACATGGGGCCTCCTCCCCAAGATTGTTATAAGTAGGTTATTATCACTGATGATTCATAAATCCAAATATGCCCCCCCCCTCATAAAATAGGCATGTCGCTCAAGAAGAAACAGACTGCAGATGATGTCATCTTCCACACTCCTTTTCATCTCAGCTGTTTGAAATCTAAGGTAAAGAAGTTCCATGCATACTGACAAATCCATGTAGATGATTGCCCATTAGGAAAAGGTGGCCTACATAATATTTATAATATAATAATATAAGTAATATAGTAAGTCCTTCAGCCTTTCAAATGACTCATGGGGTAGTTTATGTTGAACTATTGATACATTTCCCCCCACATCTCTTTGAATCTTTATTTATTCTGGAAAACACCCTGCTTCAAATTCATATAAATAGCCTACATTTTACTCCTGCCAAGTACAACCAGTCATTAACTGCTGAGCAATTTGTGGTTTAATGCCTTGCTCAAGGACACTACAATGGTTATTAAGTGGGCCTATTAAGGGAAGACTGTTCACTTTCCCTGCCAGGATTACTGCATTTATCAATTTACATTGGGCTGTAGTTCTGTTGATTAGGAGCCAGTTTAGGGTCCAATACTTCTACCCCTCCCACCTCTCGTCACACACACACACACACACACACACACACACACACACACACACACACACACACACACACACACACACACACACACACACACACACACACACACACACACACACACACACACACACACACACACACACACACACACCTGTTCTCCTTTTGGCAGCAGTAGTGAAACTGTGGACTCTTGCCAACTAATAATTTATCACCAGTCTTTTATAGCACGGAGGCAGTAGTGTGTCTGCACACTAGCCAAACCTGCTCACTTGGCAGGGGGTCTGCATGCCTGTCTGCCCTCTCTCTCTCCTCTCTGTCTGGATGCTGTAACATCTGAACGCACAATGCTGAAATCTCTGGGTCTCTAGAAGGATGAATGTAAAGGTTTCAGATTACTTTGATTGACAGATACAGTGGGCGGGACGTTCTACCTGCATCACTTCACTGAGGACAACAGAAAGTAAAAGGAAATGAGATCAGGTGGACTATAATAGAACAAACCAAGAAGCCAAACCAAGGCAGAAAGCTGCCACCTCTTACATGGCCGCCACAGTTGCCAAGTCAAGTGAGACCATTGAGACAAAACAAAGTACATTGCACACCGACATGTCCTACATACTGTGTGTGTGTGTGTGTGTGTGTGTGTGTGTGTGTGTGTGTGTGTGTGTGTGTGTGTGTGTGTCACGGTGATCAGCAGCTCAGGTTTCCAGGTAGTGACACGATCTCTCACCGCCTGTTGTGCTGGACTCTGCTGCCTTCTGTACACCTGCTACAGGACTGTCTGCTCTGTCTGTGAACTACAGGACTGTCTGCTCTGTCTGAACTCGAGCTGGGATTTGAAAAAGAGTTCACAATTCCCATTTCTCTTTTTCTGCATTTTCTAATACTTACATCTGCAGTAACATTCACCATAACAGTGCTGTATGAAGCAACGCATAGGTAGAATTCTGTATTTAGAAGCCTCATTTTGATTATTGAGGAAATTGAAATAACCAGTTATGGATCATATTGGTGAATGGCTTATTTATGTTTCAGGAGACCATGGTAAATGTGGATGGAGCTTCAGGTGCATCAGAGAGCAGGAGGAGTTGTGGAGGTGTGAAGATGAGCAGCAGCAGCGGGGGAGTCAGAGCTGGGAACAGGGCCTCATCTCAGGGTCCTCAGCTGGACTGGCTCTCTCACACCTCCCTCAGACGGCTGCAGGTACTGCATACACCCAACCACATGCATGATCAGAGAGATGACTTTTCTCACCTCTCACTGCATGTTATACCATTTAGGCAAAGGGGGAGGCTGAAAATCAACAGGCAAGAGCAATTATCCAACCTCTACTGGACACTGAGAAGATTATCCAACCTCTACTGGACACCGAGAAGGACTTTCTGAAGGTAGCTTGTTGGATGTTGTGTCATTTACTGATTTTTCTTGTGCATTACAAGTGTATATGCATATTACCATTGTCAATTCTGTATTCTCTTTCTGGATTCCATATTATGTAGAGATTGTTCTGTTTTTTGTTTTTTTTACTTTGTGTGGTGTTATCAGTAAAAAAGTATATGTCCCAGAAAGTATAGTGCCTTTTTGTGTCTGATTCCCTTGCTATGTGATGTTAATTAACGTGTTGTGTCTGTGGTGTAACAACACGCTATGTGTCTGCGTTGAGGGGTTGGAGAGTTTCCTGATCCGGCGCGATGCAGCAGAGCTGAGGAAGAGGGAGCTGCTGCACAGGCGCTGGACGCAGCGTGTGTGGACGCCCCTCCAGAAGAGGGTGCAGGAGCGCGTGTCCAGCCGCTGCTATGAGGAGGCCAAGAGGCGCCAGCAGAGCTTGTACAGTCACTACATCCATCACTGCAACGCCAAGGTAGTGGCTATCGCTACGAGTGCGTTTTGTCTCGAGCTGAACTGTGATCCAGATTTTTCTTTAGCTTAATTTTGTATCTTTGTTTGTACTCATTTGATCATCAGTGCAATAGACACTCACACAACATTCAAAGAAAGTGAGCTGTGTAATTATCTTTCTCTAACCAGCTGTAACCTCTCTTATCTTCAGGGTTTTGTGTTTCTGGAAAGCTATGATCCACAGGAGTACAACCCTTTCCTCCTCAACAGCCAACAACCACACTGCATCAAGGTCAGACTTTGTGACTTAAATATTACATATTTGACTTTACATATTTATGCATAATATATACATAAACATATAGCCTATATTTAAATATAACAATCGCAACTACTCTGTCTCAATTCATCTGCCATAAAGGGCCCGCTGTGCCTTCAGTCAGAAAGGGGGAAAGAAAAGAGAACGGCCCTTTCTTGTGAAACAGGTATGTGGGTAGTTTTCCTTTTTACCATAAGGAACTATGAGACCTATATCTATAGATCTATGTTCTACAGTAAGTTTGAGAGAAATGACCTGCACTGCTGAGGAAAAGCTGCCAAAATAAAACCTCTTAAGTTATAAACTGATTTGTCCTCTGATTTAGGACGCAAATATACAAGGAGACAAGCAGAGCGGTTACTTCAGAGTCCGGAGGCAGACATGTCCCTGCTGGCTTCACCTCATTATCCAGTCTCTGCCTCCAGTCAGCCTCTAGCAGAGGTTGAGACTGAGCTACGGAAGCCAAACAGGTACAAATATATAGAGTTCTGAACACACATTTGCCATGTGTATAAAGCTACAGGATCATTGATGGCTTATGTGAGTAATAAGTTGTGCAGGTGACAATGACTACAATGCAAAAAGTTGAGTTTTACACAATCTTGTCTTATCCAGGCTCAATACGATACCGTACCACATCAGAGTAAGTGCCACACCAGATGGAAGATGTCGTCAGTCTAGCTGCTGGTCCTTCAGAAGATGACGCGGGCACCAACTTCACTCCTTGCCTACATGCAAACGATTAATTCCCCCCCCCTGTTAAACACAGTGCTTATCTCTATGCAATCTATATCCCATAGATATAAACACAAGTGTTTATCTCTATGGTCGGGCCCGCTGACTTAAAGATGGATGCAGTCAGATTATTTAAACAATCTTTGAGCAACAGTTGTACCAAAGGTTTGTGGCTTTGTGTTGTTATTGTTGTGGAGGAATCTTACAAATTGGACCTTGATGGTATGAAAATGCCCATGGATTCTGTTACCATTAGTCTACATAAAACAATGTAAGATAAATCAAAGTCCAAATGATTGCAGTAGGTTTGAATTTAGAAACTGAGATAGATCCATGGTCTTAATGAGATTATTTTAGACTAGGGTTTCAGCCCCGAGCGCAGCCCAGCTCGTGTGGCCTCGCCTGCTCTATTGGCATGCACAGTGCACAATTGGTCAACTTCACATCACTGATGACATCACAATTGCTCGAGTGACATCGCTGATGATTTCATGGACAGTGTGACATCATCAGTGACATCGC
The DNA here is from genome assembly GCF_964638095.1 of Poromitra crassiceps. Classification (NCBI taxonomy): domain Eukaryota; kingdom Metazoa; phylum Chordata; class Actinopteri; order Beryciformes; family Melamphaidae; genus Poromitra; species Poromitra crassiceps. The sequence continues at coordinate 53,530,793 of NC_139630.1, read as the reverse complement.
AATTGCTCGAGTGACCATCACTGATGCCATCATCGAGTGCTCCAGTGACATCATTACTGACCAAAATCATCACAAATCTCACAATGTGGGATGAAAAACGTGACCAAAATCACAGACAGTTGGCACACTTTGGCAATTTTATGTAAAGATTACTTCATTCAACAGCCAATCAGAAACAATCCTCTTAACAACAGACAGGCAGGTCTGTGGGTTTGTCTGTGTGGTCAGTGCAGTCGTCTGTGTTCTGGTAGACCAGGGGTCAAAAGAACCCGCTGTGGAAACCCTCCTTTGCAGTATAGTTTGTTTTAACACTTTAATATCTTCAATTAATTAGAAGTGTAATAAAAACAAAAAATGGGTTGTGACTGTATGCCTATTGCCACTTTTATTTAAATACAACTCTTTTTGCTACCCAAGAATATGTGCACACCCCGGGCTTGAACTCACGAGTCTTACCTCAGTATGCAACTGACATACACAGTGTGCCACCAAGGCACCACCACTGCTGCTGTGTTTCTCCTCTGTTGTTGAGCAATTTGAGCAATTAATCACCAGAAATGGCTGTAATGTAATTGAGCTTCTAGTGAACTTAGTAAGCTGATTTAAGAGTCTAAGTCCATGTGTGTGATGTTCATAGTGCAGCCATGCAGCATCTCCTCAGCAGCAGGGCTGCTGTAGCTCAGAGGGTTGAGTGAGGAGCGTATCAGGTTCTATGCATGTATGTAATATGAAGGTAGTTGAGCTACCAGCAAGTTTACTGCAAAATGTAGTTCAACTACATGTAGTAAACTAGTCCCCAACACTGCTCATACCCCACCGGCTTCCCACCCGCAGACACGGCCACTTGTGTCTGCAGGAACATTTGACCAATATGTAAACAATTGTTATAGCCTAGTAATGACTGCAAATCTGACCAACTATCCCCTTCTAACTACCTCACAGAGAAACTCTACTACACCGCCTGGCTTACATTGGCTGGGTGCCAATCAACAGATCTGCCTCTCCTCTTCTACCACTTCAAGGTTGTGAGGATAGGAGATGCAGAGAGCAAATGATGTTAACGGGCAGACGTGCTTGAATGATTTAACAACTTTGGAAGTGCATGACTCAATAAACCCAGTTGAGACTCAATTAACCCAGTGTGAGTGGTGGATATTTGAGGTTGACTTCTGTAAAACTCATTATGCTGAAGGTGATATAGTCAAACACTCACAAGTCACAATGCAGAAAAAAAACACTTTTTGATGAATTTTATTCATGTCACTTCCAGGGTTTAAAGGCATACCTAACATCAGACCTCACGGCTAGACCATGAGGTTCACCTGGGACATTACATTTTACAGTAGTGTGCAACAGTTGAAAGAGACGTGTGTGTAGTAGTAGTGTCTGACAGTTCAGATGGAGCTGTATAGTAAATATGCCACAGCTCATTTGGTATACAGTATATGTAACAGGGCATTTGAGGCTTGTATCCACTTTAAGCAAATTAAGACATTATGATGGCTGTATCCCCCCATTAAGAGGGAAATAGTAATGTGTACATATTTGTAAAAAATAATATAAAACCTCTTTACCAATTAGCAGATTTTTAATTGATTGAAAGTTGAGGAACATTTGTCTAACTGTATTTCTAACTTTGTGAATAAGGAAAGTATTAGCACTTATACTGACATCTTTAACTCACTCGAGCTCATGGCTTGTTGGTGGCGAGACATCTTCGCCTTGTTCTCAAATAAATCACTCCTTTTGAAGAGCGTTCATCAGCTTGTCAGTCTACATTTTGGCAAGGTCTTTCTTCTCCAACTTGAGAAGGTCCGGAAGGCTCAGAACAGAACATGGCAGTCAGTGAGAACAAATTCCCTTTTTCATGGCATCAGTTGCACTGGAATAAATAGGCACTTTTAAGTGTGTGTGTGTGTGTGTGTGTGTGTGTGTGTGTGTGTGTGTGTGTGTGTGTGTGTGTGTGAGCG
>NC_139630.1:53508823-53523823 GCF_964638095.1 Poromitra crassiceps | reverse complement strand
GGTACCTTTCGTTCAAGGTCTCAGTCTTGAGTGTGTAGACACGGTCGATGTGCGAGACGTGGAACAGTGGCTCGTCGCTGGACGGGTCGGAAGGCATTTTCACCAGAACCTCGTTCAGAAACAGCGGCTGGAGGTGACAATGGGGTGACGGACAAATGTATGGGTGGACAATCGGACATATGGCCAGAGGAAGGAGAAGATCAAAGAAAGGATTTAAGCCATCTAGTAAAAAAATATACAAGAAAAAAGCCACAAAATAATATAAAAAAGAGAAGAAAAAAAGAGTTCATATCAGTGGTTCATATCTGCACATAGCCTCTCTGCTCACCGCCTTATACATCTTGAGCTGGACGTTGGTCTTGGGGCTGAACAGCCTGTCTGGTCCTGAGGAGGAGGAGGAGGAGAAGGGCTTGGCGCTGTGTGTGAGGAGGAGCATATCGTTGAAGAGGAACGCCCACAGCTCCCGGCTGCTTTTGGTCTTGTGCAGCCGGCCGCTGTGGATCAACTTGCGAGGCCCGAGGCAGTTAGTCAACGAGTTGAAGACCAAGTGCTGAATGAACGAGAGAAGAAGAAAGAGAAGGAAGGGAGGAGTGAGGAGAAATGAAGGGAAGAGGGAAGGAGCGAGTCAGGTGGATGAGGGAAGTTACTTTTTGGTGTTTTGGTGTCATGTATTGCATTATATTATTTTGTGTGGGTGTGTGTGTTTACCTCTATGAGCCCCTCACACTGGATGTGGATCTGAATCCACTCCAGCCGGTCAGAGTTCTCCTTCTCCCTGACCCCCTCGTTGACCTGGGAGCACAGCTCTTCTGCCTGGTCCAAGGCTTCTCTCAGGGGGCCGCGGTCCGTGTGGCCGTCCGGGGTGTGCTCCAGGATCTGACCAACAGGAAGACAAAAGCATGGGAGAGAGAGAGAGAGGGGGGGAGAGAGAGATGGGGTAAGGAATCAATTTCTTTTGGATCATGCTGCCAACATCAGTAACAAAGGGGGGCATGTTTTTGAATGAATGGGTAGAGAAACCTTAGTGTATTCACCTTATGTTGCCACGCCCACTTTTTCTCCTCCGTGTCAGACGCAATTGTATTTGTTCTTCCGGTTCAGCGTTAACCGGCCGGCCGGTTGCATTGTAAACTGTAAACTATGGATGAAGTTTGGCAACAGCCGATGGCTGTACCCGGTCGCCATTTAACGTTAGTTACTGTAGAAAAGGGTCCATAATGGCCCACCATCAGGCCTGTTCTTGGGGCAGTCGATGCCCATGAGCCGGCGCGCCAACGACGTAATGATGATGACATCATCAATGATGATGTCAGAGTTCACCTGTGAGGTCATCGGCGACGTCAGGCGGTCTAGGCTGACTGTGACGGCAGACGGGACTTTACGGGGTCACCGATGATGTCATAGCATATGACATCATCGATGACCTGTGAGGTCATCGGCGATGTCAGACATAACATATATAAACAAGGTGTTCTGTGACGCTGTACTTCCTTATACTTCCGGTATTCCTACTTCCTCTCTATTCTACTTCATAATGTCTACCCTAAGCACGACCAAATCCGAACCCGAGCTGAATCCTGGCTATCTTACAACCAGCCAGGCCCTGGTGATCGACTGCCTTACAACCAGCCAGGTCACGAGTGGTATTCCTTCAACCGCGTCCGAGGACCGACATCTCGGTCCCCATCTCCATCTCTGTGATTCTGACCGATCACGGCCCGTGAGCCCTCATCTACGATCCAGCACACTTCACGAGGCAAGCCCACAAGCTTCGCTACAGTTACAAAAGCCAGTCGACAGTGTTTTCTCACTGCCAGTAGCCTACAGTTGGGGTTGACAGATAGTAGCATGTCCGAGACAGGATAAAGCTAGCAACTATTTGCTTGTGATGTTTTTAACTCTGTAGCACTCTGAGATTATTTCTGAATGAAGAGTGCACTACAAATAAAATGAATTATTATTATTATTATTTTGTTGGGTTAGGTTGTCTGACCAGTCTCACAGCCAGCACTCGTCCTCGCTGCTCGTTAAAAATTTCCAATAGGCGTTATTCTGATAAACTGGTCACATATTTGGAATGTTACGTTCTCATCCGGAAGAATATTAAAACTTTATAACAGTTTTTTTTTGCCTTGAAAACAGCTTTTTGGCAAGTCTAAAAACGATAAAGGCAGGAGTAATCTACTTCCGGGTCTAAAACGGAAGAACGATTACAAAATGTCATTATGCGGAAGCGTCCTTATATGGGCAAATGATAAGGTGAATAGAGTGTTGTGATGATGGAAGATGAATCCTCTTGATGGTATTTGTGCATGTATATGTGTGTACTGTATATGTGTGTTCACATACATTCTTTATGAGCAGGGGGTAGCGTGTGATCCTCTGCATGGGCTTGAGGAGGAAGCTGGACAGTGGCATTCCTTTACAACGGTAGTTAGTGGCAATCTTCTGCTCATGAGAGAGAGAGAGAGAGAGAGAGACAGACAGACAGAAAGAGAGCGAGAGAGATTTTATTCAATTTCACAGAAGAAAGACCACATGTGCTCTCTCATAAATCATTCCATGGTTAATGCACTTCAATAAAACAGTATTTCTCCACTGATGCCTAGGAGCTAAGATTTGAAAAATGAAAAAGAAAAAAGTGATTATGCTGCCCTCAACACACTGAATAATGATACCGAATCCAGTAATCCTGCAGAATAACATTTCCCACCGCCACGGCGTACCTTGAGGAAGTCCTTGAAGTCGGGCTGGTTGTGCGTCTTGCTCTGCAGCAGGGCGGCGGCGTTGAGCTGGCAGGAGCAGAAGCGGATGTAGGGCTGCATGTGGGCGAGCTCCGACGCCAGCAGGTCCCCGATCACCTGCACCGGCATGTTCTCGCCACCGGTCTTCTTACGGACACGCAGGGCCCTGCCACGCACAACAGGTTATGATGATGAAATTAATTAATTTGTATTTATTTTATTTTTATTTTTTTCACACACAAACATGTCACGCAGCATTATGGGTTCAAAGGGTTATGAAGGTGGTGTGCCGACGGTGCTTACTTGAGTAGTTTGGTGTTACACATGATCAGCTCCCTCCAGTTAACAAAGATCACTCCCATCTCAGCTTCTGTCAGACGGCCCGATTCTGACATGGGCTTGTGGAAGACCTGAGGGACACACACACACACACACACACACACACACACACACACACACACACACACACACACACACATGCAGAGAGAGAGAGAGAGTGAGAGATATGTATTATAAACAATGCAAGTGCTTTAACCCATTGATACCCGATGCAGGATTTGTGTGTACCGTAAATTCCGGACTATAAGGCGCACCGGTGTATAAGCCGCACCTGCAAAGTTGACTGTTTTTTACATATATAAGCCGCACCGGACTATAAGCCGCGGGTGTTTTAATGGGTTTTTTTTTTTTTTTTTTTATTGTGTTTTAATGTTTAATTACCATATGTAAGGGTTCATGCACAGAGGGGATTGTCGGGAAAGAGATGGCTGTTTGAGGAAGCTCCCATTTATTAACATTTCAACAAAACAACATAACACAACACCACCTGTGTTGTTTTTTTACAGTGCACACAGTGTCCGCGGTGTGGTGAAAAGAGGGCAAGAGAGGAAATTAAAACAGAAGTGGATTTATAGTTAGAAAGAGTGCTAAAAAAGAGAGATTTTTTTTTTATTTTTTTTTAAATCCATAGATAAGCCGCACCGTTATATAAGCCGCAGGGGCCAAAAAAGCCCAAAAAACGGGAAAAAAGGTGCGGCTTATAGTCCGGAATTTACGGTATATCCCTCATTTGTGTGTGTATCCCTTTAAGACCGTGTCACGCGGTTCACGGTCTTAAAGGGATACACACACAAATGCTGCATCAGGTATCAATGGGTTAAATCCGACAGAAAGGTTGAGGATCCCTGAATATGTGTGTACTGCAGAGTTTACCTCCAGCACCAGTTCCAGGTCCTCCAGGTAGATCTCTTCTGTCTGGATGAGCTCATGGATGTAGCCCTGCCTCTTCCTCTCCTGGGGTGTCATGGTGTCCAGCGTCATCAGGTCAGCACACCCTAAAACACACGTGTGCACACACACACACACACACACACACACACACACACACACACACACACACACACACACACGCGCGCGCACACACACACACACACACACACACACAAGTGCATGTGCATTGCAAACACACGCACAAACACTTCAGAGGAAATACGCAACGCTACCGCATATGAATGAATAATTGCAAGGTCAAGGTCTTATCAAAAGCAATTGACACATGGCCATGTTAAAATCTCTCTTTATTATCAGTTCTGTGATATTTTATATACATTTAATGCACAGACAAGAGTGAGGCACGTTGTTTTTGCAGTACATGAACCTAGGGAATATGCCAAGCAATGCTACCGCTAACAATACTGCTACCAAAGTGAAGCACCTTTCGTGTGGTGGAGTGCTCACTCCAAATGATTGCATAGGTGTGGATGAGGAAAGTAGCCAATTAAAGGAACTATTTGCCACTTTTGAACCTTTTCTCTATCTCTATCCGAAATCGGGATATAGTGTGAAACACAACAACAGTTGTTTTCAATGTGCTCTGTGTCTCTGGGGGATCTTGAAGCTGTGCCGGAGCATTGCTGTTATTCGAGCTACAGATTGTGTTTAAACTCTTTTTTGTATGTGTGCATCCGGGGACACTGGATGGAGAGCCTTAACGAGCCTTAACGAGCCATACCAGCTGGCAGGGGCGGAGTTAAACATTCTTCATCTACATATACTACCGATTTAGTGATGATATAAAGCTGGTTGAAAAGTGGCAGATTTCCCCTTCAAAGTGTAGTGGAAGACTTGTTCGTGTTTTTTTGAGGTTCAAACTTGGCAAAACTTGGACGTGAGTTTCAGCAGGTGTTGTTGCGTCATATCTCTGAATCTACCTTTACAACACTGGTACGCTAAGAACAGCTGTTTTTGTTTTGTGTTTCTGCTGGTGATATTACAATTCAACACTGAACGAGTCTAAACCTTGCAAACAGCCCTACCGTATTATGGAAGTGTGCCTAACGAATTGAATAATAAAAATGAATCGTTTTTAATCCAAGCAATGCAATTAGCAAGCAGCGAGGTTATTTGTGATTAAGCAACACAGATAGAATGAATCAACTGAAATCTTTACATTGGTCCATATCTTAGCCAGGTTTAATGTTGTTAGTGCAAGAATGAGCGACCCTGTTCAAAACGTCTACATCATGTTGACTCATAGCCTTGAATTAGAAAACTAAACGACTTCATTAGTCAGGATGCCATTTTACATAATAATATATTTCAATGATAACCAAACTGTTATGATCCATATTTTCATTTGTCTATAACAGAAACTACACAGTCCATGCCTTTGACATTGTTGCAGAGGGACAAAAGCTTCTAAAACTCATAATCGTGTCTAGCTGCCTCTGCCTCACTCCTCTTGGTTAGTGGGTTAGAGAAAACATCAGAGGAGAGAAAAGAGAAATAAAGAAAAGAAAAAAGGGATTCAAATGAAAAGCAAGAGGAGCAGAGAACAGAACACCACAGTCCTAAACGAGAGGGAGGTGGAGAGCGGAAAGCCTCAGAGCCGGGCTGTTCTTGCTGGCAGCTGGGCTTCCTGATGCGACAGGGGCATTCTGAGCTCTGATTGGCTCAGGGCATTCTGAGCTCTGATTGGCTCAGGGAGGAGGGTGAGGAAGAGGAGGAGGAGGAGGAGGAGGAAGAGGAGAAAGGAAAGCCAGCACTACTGTCCTACAGAGGGAAGAACAAAGAGGGAGAGATGTAGTGGAGGACAGGGAGAGGAGGAGGCCAGTGAGATGGAGGAGAGGTGGATGGAGAGAGAAGGAGAGACAGCAGACATTAATACTCTTACACGGCTGACATGCAGGTGTGCATTCATATGGAAATGTTAATTATCGTTACAGCTGGAGCATGGTTGTAATTCTCGGATTTCTTTCCGCAGTGGGCCGCAGACCTCGTGTGCGTGTGCGTGCGTGTGTGCGCGTGTGTGTAAAAGTTGAAACATTTTCATCAGAATTACAGTTTCATTGTGTTTGTGTGTGTGCAGCGCTAATGAGTTTGTCCTAATTAAACGTACAGGGTGTTCACTCCTGTTAACAGAGTTACACTGCTGTGTGGAGACCAGACAACACTTGCTATGAATACGGATTAAACACACACACACACACACACACACACACACACACACACACACACACGCACACACACACACAAAGCGTGCCCATGCACACACACACACACACACACACACAAAGCGTGCCCGTGCACACACACACACGCACGCGCTCACTCACACACACACCCACCCACCCAAACCAGATCAGGTTATGCCCAAAGCCAAAGGTGAACTTTTCACTGTACTGTCCATAATTATACATGATAGCATGAAGTGCACAGTAGTCCATTTCGAAGGCCTCCTCCAGTGACCTCATTATCCTACCACCGCATTTGTATTCAGAAGCTGTGCCTTAGAATGTCTTCTCCTCACAAAGCGACCTAAGATCGTCTCCATCCGTCACATTCCCGGTCAAAGTGAAGCTCAGACATGCCGGAAGGGAATCAGCGTTGGGGGACGAACGCAAGTGGAACGGCGGCTTTGCTCCGTGACCGGATGATTTGCTGGCAAGGACAGCAATCAAGTTGCTGGTGCAGTCAACGCAGCGAGACTTGAAAGGCCCGGTCCAAACGCTATCAGGCAGACAGGCTTGGTTGAACTAATACTGTAGGAAATTGAACCGCTCAATTTTGTTCACAGTTAATTCAAGCACTCCCTGACTGGACCGGTCGGTATCTGAAGGCTGAATGCTACAGTATCTTTATACAGCATTATACAATTTAATTTAATATGCAGTGTTGGGGGTAACTCATTACAAAAGTAACCTATTACATATACTGTCAGCAGTAACTCAGTAATATAACTTATTACAATAGGATTTCAGTAGTATTATACCAGCTACTTTGTCAAGTGACAAGTTACAAATTGAGTTACATTCTTTTTGTCAAAGCAGATATTTAAATAAAGATACAATCATTTCCTAATACAATTGTGTGTTTTATGCAAATAGCCACTAAAGTAAATAGTAATATGTAGTATATTACATTTTGAAAGTAACTTGCCCAACACTGTTAATATATATCAAAGCACAGTATTATTATTATTATTAGGGAGTGAGCCTTTAAAGTGCACTGTGTTCAACTGTCCACCAGAGATCCCAGAGTGATCGACAGAAACCCACTCTTTTCTACTTACCATTTTTCTCACCATGCTCTGGCATGGATGAGGAATCTACTGGACCTGGAGTGAGCCAAGTCAACCGATCACATTATTCAGTGACAAGACAGAAGTGTCCTTCTACAACTGATGGTTTTCAAGTTATGTCCGTAACTGAATTCCTCTGCTTACTGCATATACAGTATGTGTGGATGAATTATTAATGTCACCGGTCAACGGGTGTGACAGAAAATATCATCCCTCTTTGAAAAGCTCTGACAGTGCAGCAATAGCAAAAAATGCCCGAGGCTGACTCACATTGCTGGCTGGGGTCCGATTCGGTGGTCATCTTGACATAATTGGTTGGCAGCAGGCCGGTGACCCCGTTGGTCTCTCCTTTCCACCAATCAGGGTTGGTCTTGTCCAGCACGTTGATCAGCTGACCCTTGGAGAAGCTCAGCTCGTCCTGATTGGCAGCCGTATAGTCGTACATGGCGATGACTTGGCACACTGTGTAACGAGGAGGTGAGAAGGAGAAAGTGACATGGAGCTGAACTGACAGTTGTGTCTGTTAATCAGTATGACGGTTCAGTGTGCTGAATCTAAAATAGGCAGCAGTTTTTCTGAAAATGCCAGGATTTTATAGCGTTCTCTGGGTTACTGACTGGACATTCTTACAGTGAAACTACCCAAACATAGAAAGATACAGCCAGACACATCAGCAATTGAGTGGGAGATTGCTTTGTATAAATGGCAGCGTTCTATATCTGTCTTCTTCTACCAACAAGAGACAGCAGACAGTATTTTATAAGCACACAACAAAACAATAAAAAAAAATAAGCTGAAAGTGAGACTTCCTGGTCAAAGTGGGGCAGCGTTACCTGGCAGAGGAGCGGGGGTGGACTTGCCGCTGGAAGGACCGAGCAGTTTGACGTGGGAGGACTGGAACCAGCCTCTCTGACGCTTCTTACCCCGAGCCTGGAGGGAAAGAGCCAGGAAAACTCAATATTTCACTAGGCTGATTCAAGTCTGCATTCTGCTCTGCATTCATGGTCGAATCCAATACGGTTCTCTCTTCCTCTGGGCACAAACGCTGTTGCTGAACCTCTTAGAGCAGCTGCGTTTCCCAACCTTTGCCCACTCATGGCCCACACATGGACATTTCAGAAATGTTTGCGGCCCACGTCCGACCGTACAGTGCAGAACAGAGGCCAGATCATGTGTTCTCAGAAGAGTTAAGGGAGCTGTCCATCAGCACCACACAGAAACCAGAAACTACAAATGAGAGGCTGTCTGCAATAGGGTAATTAATTAATAATTGGTTACAAATTAAATAACCAGTATCATTAAACAATGGAGGAATGCATTCTCTCATACATAATAATAATTACTTTTTTCCCCTGACAAAGACGAAGATGTTTTGCAAATGATTTTCAAATGATTTGGTGCCCAGTTGCAATAACTTTGAGGGTCACAGGTTGGGAACAGCTGCTATTCACCTTATGTAGCCCCGCCCACTTGACCCAGTTGTGTTATGACGTCCTGTTCAAAACACCGTCTGTTTTACCTGCTCACTAGTACTGTACTGTCACAGGAAGTGTCAACACAATAGGAAGTAACTGGCTGACCCCTCTGTTGGAACATAAAGGTGAATAGAGTCTCAGCATTGCAAGCAAGAATTGCATTGAAAAGTGCTTTACAGGGAATTTATATTCGGTGCCTTCAGAAAGATTTCAATCCCCCTTGAAGTGTTCTGCTTTCTGTGGTGTTACAGCCTCAATTGTAAATGGATTATATTGGGATTGTTCTCACTAATCCTCACACAAATACACCAATATGTCAGGGTGGATGTTAAATTCATTTTTCATTTATGTAGTAAAAAAAAATCAAAATGTTTTGAGTCAATAAGTATTTAACCAAAGACAGAGACACTCCAAATTGAGTGAAGACGGAACATCCAAATTGTTTGAGACGTCCTCGAGATGTCTCTCCAAATCGGTTTGATCTTGGTCTGGTCTTCCACACAAACGGAGCTACCAGGCAAGAAGGAACTTGGTTAGGGAGAAACCCCAATTACAGCTCGGAGCTGTGACAAGAGATCTTGCAGGAAGAACAGTCAGTGCAGCAGTCAGTGTAGAGTAGAGCGGCCAGAAAGAAGACACTGGTGAAAAACAGGCACCTGACAGTTTGCAAAGTTTTTGCCAAGTTTTTGCAAAAAAGTTTGCGAAAAGGCTCTGGAAAAAAGACTGGAGGCTGAAAAAGACTCTGAAAGCACGAGAGGAAAGATTATGTGGTCTGAAACAAAAAATGGAACTCATCAGCCGCCATGATGCAAAGCGTTCTGTCTGGCAGGGACTGGGAACATCTAACAGCAACCCCTACCACTAAGCATGATGACGGCAGCATCATGCAGTGGGGTGGTTTTCCAGCAGCAGGGACTGGAAGACTTGTAAGAACAGAGGGAACAATGACTGGAACCAAATACGGGCACATTCCTGAGGCGAAGCTGCTTCAGAAGGCCAAGAACCTTAGGCTGGGGTGGCCATTTATGTTCCAACATGACCCTACACACACACAGAGACAAATAAATACTCAAATGGCTCCAAAACAAGAATGTGAAGGTCTGTGAGTGGCCAAGAGGAAGTCCAGACTTGCATCATATTGAAAGATCTGTGGAATGACTTGAAGACAGCTGCTCAGATGCTCCCCGTCCATCTTGCAAGTTGTACAAAATCCCCCCACCAGCTCAGCCTCACCCAATCAGCCACACCTGGGGCCCTGATTGGGCCGCACCTGGGCTCAATAAAGGACGGCTGATTGGGTGAGGCTCAGTAGGCTCCAGACAGCAGTGGAGGAGGCTGCTTTGGCCTTCCCTTGATGTTCACCAATGTGCAGATGCATCATTGCCAGTAAGTCTTGTTATAGTTAGTTATTTCCTTTTGTATATTTGAATTAGATGTATTATTACTTTACAGTTGAATGTTTTCCCTTGTTTGTTTGAAACCTTTGTTAATACCTTTTTGTGTTTAGGTAAAATCATCTGTATCATCTGTTTACATCAATCTACACCTGTCGGATATTCCATCACACACCAAGGAATCTGTCTAAATAAAACCCTTGGCATATGTTCCTCTGGTCCTCCTCATTCTTACCGATGCCCCACTTGCTGAGGCTATACCTTTAACCAACACCTCAAGCAGTTTCTACATGGTCCTTCGAGCCGGATTGGCCTCAGCAAGTGGGAATGGACCAGAGGAACCAGCAACCAGCAGAGGGACCAAGGTGGGCAGCAGAGGGACCAAGGTGGGCACCTGGATACCATCAACAATATGGATATTATCCAGCCTTTTACTCTACTTCAGTAGCACAAACCTTCCAACCCCATCCCCCAACACAGTGTTGTTGCCATGTGGTCGGGCATACACCTGGGAGACAGCCTAGCCAACCTGCACCATATCAACTTGGTGAGCACCATAGACACCTATTGATGCAGGTTAGCAGGAGGCTTGACACGATAGAGCAGAGTGTGTACCGAAGAGGAGCGGCCCCTGCACCTCCTCTGCCTCATGTGTTCCAGGCGCCTCCTCCTCAGCCTCAGGTGTTCCCTGCACCTCCTCAGCCTCAGGTGCTCCCTGCACCTCCTCCGCCTCAGCTGTTCCAGGCGCCTCCTCAGCCTCAGGTGCTCCCTGCACCTCCTCAGCCTCAGGTGCTCCCTGCGCCACCTGCTCCGCCTCAGCTGTTCCAGGCGCCTCCTCCCCAGCCTCAGGTGCTCCCTGCACCTCCTCCGCCTCAGCTGTTCCAGGCGCCTCCTCCTCAGCCTCAGGTGCTCCCTGCGCCACCTCCTCCGGCTCAGCTGTTCCAGGCGCCTCCTCCTCAGCCTCAGGTGCTCCCTGCGCCACCTCCTCCGCCTCAGCTGTTCCAGGCGCCTCCTCAGCCTCAGGTGCTCCCTGCACCTCCTCCTCAGCCTCAGGTGCTCCCTGCACCTCCTCAGCCTCAGGTGCTCCCTGCACCTCCTCAGCCTCAGGTGCTCCCTGCGCCACCTCCTCCGCCTCAGCTGTTCCAGGCGCCTCCTCAGCCTCAGGTGCTCCCTGCACCTCCTCCTCAGCCTCGGGTGCTCCCTGCACCACCTCCTCCGCCTCAGCTGTTCCAGGCGCCTCCTCAGCCTCAGGTGCTCCCTGCACCTCCTCAGCCTCAGGTGCTCCCTGCGCCACCTGCTCCGCCTCAGCTGTTCCAGGCGCCTCCTCAGCCTCAGGTGCTCCCTGCACCTCCTCCGCCTCAGGTGCTCCCCGCACCTCATCAGTACCAGGTGCTCCCCGCACCTTCACAGCTCCAGGTGCCACCTGCACCTCCTCTGCTCCAGGTGCCTCCTTCATTCCAGGTTCCGCTAGCGCCTTTTCCATTCCAGTGGGCCCCGGCAACTGATCCTATGCAGGTAGGCCCAGCACCCCTAGGTTGGCCAGCCCAAGTAAGGCAACTCCAACAACGTTATGACCACCAGGCTTACCAATATGGTAATTACCTTCCTGGGGTGGCCCCCCTGGCTCCAGTCCCAGTGCCCCCTGCACTGCCAGTCCCGGTGCCCCCCGCACCGCCAGTCCCGGTGGCCCCCCTGGCTCCAGTCCCAGTGCCCCCCGCACTGCCAGTTCCGGTGCCCCCCGCACCGCCAGTCCCAGTGGGCCCTCTGGCTCCAGTCCCAGTGCCCCCCGCACTGCCAGTACCCGTGCCCCCCGCACCGTCAGTTCCGGTGCCCCCCGCACCGCCAGTCCTGGTGCCCCCCGCACCGCCAGTCCCGGTGGCCCCCCTGGCTCTGGTCCCAGTGCCCCCTGCACTGCCAGTCCCGGTGCCCCCCGCACCGCCAGTCCCGGTGGCCCCCCTGGCTCCAGTCCCAGTGCCCCCCGCACTGCCAGTTCCGGTGGCCCCCCTGGCTCCAGTCCCAGTGCCCCCCGCACTGCCAGTTCCGGTGCCCCCCGCACCGCCAGTCCCAGTGGCCCCCCTGGCTCCAGTCCCAGTGCCCCCCGCACTGCCAGTTCCGGTGCCCCCCGCACCACCAGTCCCAGTGCCCCCTGCACTGCCAGTTACGGTGCCCCCCGCACCGCTAGGCCCGGTGGCCCCCCTGGCTCCAGTCCCAGTGCCTCCCGCACTGCCAGTCCCGGTGCCCCCCGCACCGCCAGTCCCAGTGGCCCCCCTGGTGCCAGTTCCGGTGCCCCCTGCACCGCCAGTCACAGTGGCCCCCCTGGCTCCAGTCCCAGTGCCCCCCGCACTGCCAGTTCCGGTGCCCCCCGCACCGCCAGTCCCGGTGGCCCCCCTGACTCTAGTCCCAGTGCCCCCTGCACTGCCAGTCCCGGTGCCCCCCGCACCGCCAGTCCCGGTGGTGGCCCCCCTGGCTCCAGTCCCAGTGCCCCCCGCACTGCCAGTTCCGGTGGCCCCCCTGGCTCCAGTCCCAGTGCCCCCCGCACTGCCAGTCCTGGTGCCCCCCGCACCGCCAGTCCCGGTGGGCCCCCTGGCTCCAGTTCCGGTGCCCCCCGCACCGCCAGTCCCGGTGGCCCCCCTGGCTCTAGTCCCAGTGCCCCCTGCACTGCCAGTCCCGGTGCCCCCCGCACCGCCAGTCCCGGTGGCCCCCCTGGCTCCAGTCCCAGTGCCCCCCGCACTGCCAGTTCCGGTGCCCCCCGCACCGCCAGTCCCGGTGGCCCCCCTGGCTCTAGTCCCAGTGCCCCCTGCACTGCCAGTCCCGGTGCCCCCCGCACCGCCAGTCCTGGTGCCCCCCGCACCGCCAGTCCCGGTGGCCCCCCTGGCTCTAGTCCCGGTGCCCCCCGCACTGCCAGTTCCGGTGCCCCCCGCACCACCAGTCCCGGTGGCCCCCCTGGCTCTAGTCCCAGTGCCCCCTGCACTGCCAGTTCCGGTGCCCCCCGCACCGCCAGTCCCGGTGGCCCCCCTGGCTCCAGTCCCAGTGCCCCCCGCACTGCCAGATCCGGTGGCCCGCCTGGCTCCAGTTCCGGTGCCCCCCGCACTGCCAGTTCCGGTGCCCCCCGCACCGCCAGTCCCAGTGGGCCCCCTGGCTCCAGTCCCAGTGCCCCCTGCACTGCCAGTACCGGTGCCCCCCGCACCGTTAGTTCCGGTGCCCCCCGCACCGCCAGTCCTGGTGCCCCCCGCACCGCCAGCCCTGGTGGCCCCCCTGGCACCAGTCCCGGTGCCCCCTGCACCGGTGGCCCCCCCGGCTCTAGCCCCAGTGCCCCCTAGACCTCCTGCTCGGGCACCATTCCACCACCAGCATCCAGGTCGGCCTCCGGAAGGGTGCTGCTACCTGTGTCATCAGCGTCTGGGCCATCGTCCAGGGTTGCTCCACCCTACTGACCTGCCCCCTGGACGCCCTCCGGACCCGTGGTGCCCTTCAACCATACTGCCTGACCTGGAGCCTGTGAACCCAAAACTTGTTTTTCATGGGGCGGCGGGACGCCCATCTCCCTTGGGTGATCTAACCCTGGATTTTCTGGACCCTGACCTGAGTTTATTTATCAAATATAATGCTATATTTGAGGGGCGGCTGTACAAAATCCCCCCACCAGCTCAGCCTCACCCAATCAGCCACACCTGGGGCCCTGATTGGGCCGCACCTGGGCTCAATAAAGGACGGCTGATTGGGTGAGGCTCAGTAGGCTCCAGACAGCAGTGGAGGAGGCTGCTTTGGCCTTCCCTTGATGTTCACCAATGTGCAGATGCATCATTGCCAGTAAGTCTTGTTATAGTTAGTTATTTCCTTTTGTATATTTGAATTAGATGTATTATTACTTTACAGTTGAATGTTTTCCCTTGTTTGTTTGAAACCTTTGTTAATACCTTTTTGTGTTTAGGTAAAATCATCTGTATCATCTGTTTACATCAATCTACACCTGTCGGATATTCCATCACACACCAAGGAATCTGTCTAAATAAAACCCTTGGCATATGTTCCTCTGGTCCTCCTCATTCTTACCGATGCCCCACTTGCTGAGGCTATACCTTTAACCAACACCTCAAGCAGTTTCTACACAAGTCATGGGGGAAAATTCCAAAATCCAGATGAGCCAAGGTGATATGCAATGTCCAACTAGTAGACGCAAAGCTGTAATTGCTAAATAGCTAAAGTGTGTTCAACATATGGACTCAGAGGGTTTGTCACTTACGATATGCTATTTCTACATTTCATTTTCAATTAATTTGCAACATTTCTCAAAACACGTTTTCCTTTTGTCATGGGATATTTTGTCTAGGTTGTTAACAATAAATCCCCAAATTAATTATCCATTTTGTATTCAGTCTGCAACACCACAAACCCCCCCCAACATAGTACAATCCTACAAAAGAGTGCTAAATTCCATGCTACTGCAACAATGTAACTTTCCATTTGGACTGTCTTGTCTAAACTAGTGTCCTCTCTCTCTCGAGAGAGAGTGGCGTCAGCGGAGGACCAAAATGCGAGACTCATTAGCCAATGAACAGCCAGGAATGGGTCTCGCGCTACTTTTGCATGCTAAAATAAAGCTGATAATGTACAATTTGATTCAAGGGATGAAAAACCCTTTCAGAGTACAACACAAACTGTCTATTTTGCTGCAACTCGACAGTGCTGCTTAATCCAGGACCTTACTTCCTGGAACTCTTGAGAGTAAAAAACTGGTCCATTGGAGTGAATGGAGATGTCGGGTCTCTTCTATCTACACGGCTCTGGTCTAAACTATTGACCACTTG
>NC_139630.1:53498823-53503823 GCF_964638095.1 Poromitra crassiceps | reverse complement strand
AAATAGACCCCATGCCTCTATGAGACAGTCTGCGTCTAGACTAAAAATAGACCCCATACCTCTATGAGACAGTCTGCGTCTAGACTAAAAATAGAGCCCATACCTCTATGAGACAGTCTGCATCTAGACTAAAAATAGAGCCCATACCTCTATGAGACAGTCTGCGTCTAGACTAAAAATAGACCCCATACCTCTATGAGACCGTCTGCGTCTAGACTAAAAATAGACCCCATACCTCTATGAGACAGTCTGCGTCTAGACTAAAAATAGACCCCATGCCTCTATGAGACCGTCTGCGTCTAGACTAGAAATAGACCCCATGCCTCTATGAGACAGTCTGCGTCTAGACTAAAAATAGACCCCATACCTCTATGAGACAGTCTGCGTCTAGACTAAAAATAGACCCCATGCCTCTATGAGACAGTCTGTGTCTAGACTAAAAATAGACCCCATACCTCTATGAGACAGTCTGCGTCTAGACTAAAAATAGACCCCATACCTCTATGAGACAGTCTGCGTCTAGACTAAAAATAGACCCCATACCTCTATGAGACAGTCTGCGTCTAGACTAAAAATAGACCCCATGCCTCTATGAGACAGTCTGCGTCTAGACTAAAAATAGACCCCATACCTCTATGAGACAGTCTGCGTCTAGACTAAAAATAGACCCCATGCCTCTATGAGACAGTCTGCGTCTAGACTAAAAATAGACCCCATACCTCTATGAGACAGTCTGCGTCTAGACTAAAAATAGACCCCATGCCTCTATGAGACAGTCTGCGTCTAGACTAAAAATAGACCTCATACCTCTATGAGACAGTCTGCGTCTAGACTAAAAATAGACCTCATACCTCTATGAGACTGTCTGCGTCTAGACTAAAAATAGAGCCCATACCTCTATGAGACAGTCTGCGTCTAGACTAAAAATAGACCCCATACCTCTATGAGACTGTCTGCGTCTAGACTAGAAATAGACCCCATGCCTCTATGAGACAGTCTGCGTCTAGACTAAAAATAGACCCCATACCTCTATGAGACAGTCTGCGTCTAGACTAAAAATAGACCCCATGCCTCTATGAGACAGTCTGCATCTAGACTAAAAATAGACCCCATACCTCTATGAGACAGTCTGCGTCTAGACTAAAAATAGACCCCATACCTCTATGAGACAGTCTGCGTCTAGACTAGAAATAGACCCCATGCCTCTATGAGACAGTCTGCGTCTAGACTAAAAATAGACCCCATGCCTCTATGAGACAGTCTGCGTCTAGACTAAAAATAGACCCCATACCTCTATGAGACTGTCTGCGTCTAGACTAGAAATAGACCCCATGCCTCTATGAGACAGTCTGCGTCTAGACTAAAAATAGACCCCATACCTCTATTGGCTCATTTCCACCGCAGGTAGTAGCGCGATCCCGCTCCGCTCGACTCGATAAATTGTCTCATCCCACCGGTTTAAACTGTCCCAGCCCGGGTTGTATTGGAGTCGAGTCGTGCTACTTTTCGTACCTGCCTCGTCGGGGTTCTATTCTGTCAACCGGGGTTCATACGGTAACGTGAAAACATTGTAGACGACTGATTGGCCAGGCAGAATCGTGTTTACTCTATCTACTGACTGTCAATGCGCTGCATACCAGTTTAGTGGGCTTACATTCTCTTCTGTTATGTTATTTCCATCAGTCTTTGTGTTGCTGCCTTCGCCTTTGTGAAATAAAGTCGTGGCGGTGGTTTCAATTGTTTTCAGAGTGAAAAAAGTCCGCTGCTCAGCAAGCTCCTGTAGTTAGTTGAGCTGCAGCGCTCCGCTAGGCCGCAGCGGGTGTTTGGTGAAGCCGCGGTCTTGCCTGAGAGGCCGCGGGGTACAGGGCAGGCTTCACTCTGTTGCGCCTCTTCCATCCGTGCGCAGCGCAGCGCGTGCCTGAGTTTGACTAACTACAAAGTGATATCCATTTTCCTGGCCGATTGTCACATTCGCCCATGTCCACTGTAGGTCATTTAGAGGCACCAGTATTTCATAAACAGTTTAAAAGTTCTGTGGATGGATTTAATTGTAACGTTATGTCTACTTCGGCTATAAGCGAAGGACAGATATGCGGGGGCGGGGGTGGGTGGGGGCAGATGATCCGCGGTGGAAGCAAAACGTCCATCGAGCCGAAACGATTAGAGCCGAGTGGGGACGAGCTGTGCAGGGCTGTTAAATGTGGTGGAATTGAGCCATATGAGACAGTCTGCGTCTAGACTAAAAATAGACCCCATACCTCTATGAGACCGTCTGCGTCTAGACTAGAAATAGACCCCATACCTCTATGAGACCGTCTGCGTCTAGACTAAAAATAGACCCCATACCTCTATGAGACTGTCTGTGTCTAGACTAAAAATAGACCCCATACCTCTATGAGACAGTCTGCGTCTAGACTAAAAATAGACCCCATACCTCTATGAGACTGTCTGCGTCTAGACTAAAAATAGACCCCATACCTCTATGAGACAGTCTGCGTCTAGACTAAAAATAGACCCCATACCTCTATGAGACTGTCTGCGTCTAGACTAAAAATAGACCCCATACCTCTATGAGACTGTCTGCGTCTAGACTAAAAATAGACCCCATACCTCTATGAGACAGTCTGCATCTAGACTAAAAATAGACCCCATACCTCTATGAGACTGTCTGCGTCTAGACTAAAAATAGACCCCATACCTCTATGAGACTGTCTGCGTCTAGACTAAAAATAGACCCCATACCTCTATGAGACTGTCTGCGTCTAGACTAAAAATAGACCCCATACCTCTATGAGACAGTCTGTGTCTAGACTAAAAATAGACCCCATACCTCTATGAGACAGTCTGTGTCTAGACTAA
Organism: Poromitra crassiceps; assembly: GCF_964638095.1. Lineage (NCBI taxonomy): Eukaryota > Metazoa > Chordata > Actinopteri > Beryciformes > Melamphaidae > Poromitra > Poromitra crassiceps. Next base: position 53,500,964 of record NC_139630.1, on the reverse strand, counting down.
AAATAGACCCCATACCTCTATGAGACAGTCTGCGTCTAGACTAGAAATAGACCCCATACCTCTATGAGACAGTCTGCATCTAGACTAAAAATAGACCCCATACCTCTATGAGACAGTCTGTGTCTAGACTAAAAATAGACCCCATACCTCTATGAGACAGTCTGCGTCTAGACTAGAAATAGACCCCATACCTCTATGAGACAGTCTGCGTCTAGACTAAAAATAGACCCCATACCTCTATGAGACCGTCTGCGTCTAGACTAAAAATAGACCCCATACCTCTATGAGACAGTCTGCGTCTAGACTAAAAATAGACCCCATACCTCTATGAGACAGTCTGCGTCTAGACTAGAAATAGACCCCATACCTCTATGAGACAGTCTGCGTCTAGACTAAAAATAGACCCCATGCCTCTATGAGACAGTCTGCGTCTAGACTAAAAATAGACCCCATACCTCTATGAGACAGTCTGCGTCTAGACTAAAAATAGACCCCATACCTCTATGAGACAGTCTGCGTCTAGACTAAAAATAGACCCCCATACCTCTATGAGACAGTCTGCGTCTAGACTAAAAATAGACCCCATACCTCTATGAGACAGTCTGTGTCTAGACTAAAAATAGACCCCATACCTCTATGAGACAGTCTGCGTCTAGACTAAAAATAGACCCCATACCTCTATGAGACAGTCTGTGTCTAGACTAAAAATAGACCCCATACCTCTATGAGACAGTCTGCGTCTAGACTAAAAATAGACCCCATACCTCTATGAGACCGTCTGCGTCTAGACTAGAAATAGACCCCATACCTCTATGAGACCGTCTGCGTCTAGGCTCAGCTCGTCTGCGTTGCGGGCGACGAAGGGGTACAGGGCTCTGTAGGCGGTCGGGTTGGAGGATCCCTGGGCCATCAACAGCGGATGCTGTCCTCCTCTCTCCTGCTGCTCTCTCCCTCTCCTCTCCTCCTCCTCTGTCCGTTTCCTCTCCTCCTCTGCCTCCCTCTTCCTCTCCTCCTCCTCCTCCTCTGTCCGTCTCCTCTCCTCGTCCTCCCTGCGTCTCCTCTCCTCCTGTGACGATCATGTCTGTTATGCTTTATTTTCCAGTGTTTTCTTGTTGTTATTTGTGCCTGTGTTTTGTTTCCTTCCTGTCTGCGGTGGGGTGTGGGCGTGTCATCTCCCCCCCTGGCCCAGGCTCTCTGGCACAGCTGTTCACAATACTCCATCACCCACGCTGCTTCTCCTATCTCATCAACCTGCAAGCTACATCTACTCCGGTCTCCCATCAAGCTGTGCTGTGCCAGATCCTTGCAACTACTCCCCAGCGGTATATTGTGACTCTAGCCGAAACTCTCCCCGAGTGTTTTCCTTTGTGACTTTTTCCAGTGTTATTTTTGGACCCCAGAGCTAACTTTTGTTGATCTGTTCCTAAGATTCCTGTGTTCTGCCTCGTTGTCGATCTGCCAACCTGCCTGACAGCCCACACCACACACCCAGCCACATTCTTTACCAATAAATCCCGTGTGTTTTTTTCAACCAGCAGAGTCTGCATGCGAGTCTCACCTGGGTGCGTAACGCCTCCTCCTGGCTGCGTCTCCTCTCCTCGTCCTGGGCCTTCTCCTGGGCGGCCCGGAGGCGAGCCTGGGCCTCTCTCTCCTCCTCCTCCCTCTGCTTGGCTCTCTGCTCCTCCAGGAGCCTCCTCTGCCGGGCCTCCTCTTCCTCGCGCTCCCTCTGCTCCTGCTCCCGCTGCTCCTGCTCCCTCCTCTCTTGCTCTAGCTTCGCCTGTCTGGGAATTGTGAATGCAAAAGTACAGTCGATAAAACAGCTTTATCTTTATCTTTGACTTAACAGCTGTTAAGTCAGGATTACATGGATTTCATTGTTTTTTTGTATGTATTCTTGTGCAAGAGACATGACAATCATACATATGACACACACATCTATCACAGCCAAACACACACAAAAAAGCAGTTGTAATAATTGTTAGTTAGTAATATTAGTTAGTAATTAATTAAGACGATAAGAAGATAATGATAATGGCGACTGGGTGAGGCAGAGAGACTTAATACGGTCATAAAGTGCAGACACAGCTCCCTCGTTGTTGAGATTAATTTCCAGAATGGTGTCGAGGTGCGTTTGTAAACTG
>NC_139630.1:53488823-53491323 GCF_964638095.1 Poromitra crassiceps | reverse complement strand
CCCCCAGGTACGTTTCTTTCTTCTTCGTCTTCTTCTTCTACCGCATCACTGGGACATTCAAGCAAAGACGGAATCAATGAAATCAGATAGGACCACTGTCCTTTACCCAACCCACACAAAGCAGCGACGTGAAGAGGGATCGATGACACGAGATACCGCTGTTGTCTCGCTGCTGCTGCGTGGGGCTCCTGACGGAAACCAGCACACAGTTTTCTTCTGTAATCACTCCCAATTACGTTCCGCCATTGTAGCTACTCCGAGTAGAGGTGAAGTGCTTTGTGCAAAGGCACTGATGCAAGTTGGAGTGTACAGTAATTGATGCAGACGCACTAAAGCCCTCCACTCACTGATAACATACCTGACAGTGTCAGGTATGTCAGGCTGACACCAGCACATTTCTTGACTTAAAGTGATCAAACCCCGCTGGCTGACGAGTTAGTACATATAAGTGATGTGTCTTTGAAGCGTACAGTACATCGCCTTGAGTCAAATCTGAATGTTTCTGTGATCCGGCACCAGATCCTCCGCTTTTGAAATGCAAATACGTCGAAGCGGCTTTTCTGTTTGGTAGAACACATCCTTCAACTATTATTTTCGCTGCATTTTAACGCAGATGGAGACCGCATAGCGACGCAATGACCTCCCCACTTAAGAATGCCATTGGTTTCCTGTTCCTCGTCTGATGCTTGCGACTCTAAACAAGTCCACTTCCTGTTGTAGCTGACGAGAACGTTTGACTCCAAACTCCTTCCTGCTCTGGTCTGTTATCTCACTGTATCATCTCTGCCTGCATTCTGCTACTCCACCCTTCCCTCCAAAGTCTCTACTTTTTCCATAAGCTCTGTTAGTACCGCTTGTGCGTGACTCAGACCAGGCTTTAACTCCAAATCACTGCACGATAAACTGACTCAAATCAAAGTATAGAATGAGCTGAATTCGTCTTGCATCTAGCCCGGGAAGGAGGGAATTTTCCTGCTCATGATGAACAGTTTGGTGTATATTTCATTTTTTATATACATTTCTTTACTGTCTGTAGGTCTCACCTGCTGGATCCAAGGTCTAGCAGAGAGTTGGCCTTGGACATGCCTGTTGTTGGCGAAAACACCATGGGAGAAGAGAAGCCGGAGAGAGAGAGCCCTGGGAAAAGAGAGGATTTGGGGGTAGGAAAAGGGCAATCAATCACTGGTTAGATATTCAAGGTTAGTTGAGGAAAACCATGTGAAAAAAGTATGTGTGCAATGCATGCTTACTCACTCCTGGGTATTCCTCCAAAATACATGTTCGTGTGCATTTCTTATGCAATCAACCTCTGACACAGGATGGTAAACTAGCCGGTCACATGAACTCTCATTTGATTTGATTGGTAGAATGAAATGAAATGTGAGTTCACATCACCTGACCGGCTGGTTTACCAGGTGACCTCTGCTCTGACATACTGTACACACAAGCAATTATCCAGTCAGCCAATCATGCGGCGGCGGCAGCAGTGCAATGCATAAGATCACGCAGATAACAGGTCAGCAGCTTCAGTTAATGTTCACATCAAACAGAATGGGGGAACTTTGAGCGCAGCATGGCTGTTGGGGCCAGATGGGCTGCTCTGAGTAGTCTTTCTGAACCTGCTGATCTCCTGGGATTTTCACACTTTACACAGAATGCTGCGAAAAAGAAAAAAAAACACCCAGTTCTGCGGATAGAAACGTCTTGTTGATGAGGAGAGAGGTCAGAGTGGGTTGGAGCTGACAGACAGACGACAGTAACTCAGATAACCTCTTTACAAATGTGGCGGCCGAGCAGAGAAAAGCGTCTCAGAATGCACAACACGTCGATCTCTGAGAGATCGACGATGTCCCTTTGGTCGCCGGCCTGACATTGAGCTGAAATCTGATACCTAGACCCAATTAGCATGGTGTTGGTAATAAAGTGCTCGGTCGGTGAGTGTATACTGTTAGCCCTGCAGAGTACAGTTGCCCTTGAACGTGTGTGTACATCTAATCTTATCTCCTCATACTTTACAGTCGCAGCACACAGAGAGCGAGCTCCAGCAGCAAGGTTATTGACGTCTGGCTATTGTTGCCCTTTTCTGAAACACTGTGCTAAAGAGGGTTAGCCTGCTAGAGCTATCATGGCCTGCTCTTCCATCAGCAGAGAGGGAGATAAAGAGACAGGGGGCGCCAAATCATATCAGCGAGTAATTAATGACACACTCGGACGTTCCTGCAGGCACAATTGGCCGTGTCTGCGGGTGGGAAGCCGGTGTGGGGTATGAGTCCTGGTCGCTAGACAATAGTGTCTCGTGTGGTCGGCCGGGGCCGCCTGTTCGGAGGGGAACTGGGGGGGAAATAGCGTGATGCACCCCCACACGCTATGTCCCTGTGGGTGAAACTACTCGCTGTCCGGTGAAAAGAAGCGGCTGGTGACCGCACATGTTCCGGAGGAAGTGTGTAACTCTCCCCAGATCAGTAGAGGGGGTGGAGCAACAACCGGGACAACATAAACA
>NC_139630.1:53471323-53483823 GCF_964638095.1 Poromitra crassiceps | reverse complement strand
ACCACGATGGGACGGACCTCAAGCAAAATGTTGACAAAGATTTTTCCCACGACATGATTTTAGACACTGTCGGTTTGTGGAGAATCTGGCCTCAAATTACCCTCGGATGTCAACTCGACTTGTCCCATAGACATCAAGAATGAGATGATGTTCAGAGTGAGAGGTCTCTGTTTTTCCGTATCTCCGGTAGATAGAAATGATTCACAGTAAGAATGAGGAGACAGAGTTGGAGGGGGGAAATGTGAAAGAAGTCATAATAATACTAGAGGATATATTATTTTAGTTAGGATGTAATTCTTTGCGCTTTTTACAGGGTCTGTTTCTTTATGCAGCCATGGTATCCAGGCTGTGATTTATTCACCATGTACAGGAAATACCACTCTGCCCATGATGGAACTTCCTCCCTGACGCCAACCCAAACACCCCATCAGTCCTCGCCCGACCACACACACACACGCACGCACACACACACGCACGCACGCACACACACACGCACACACGCACGCACGCGCGCACACACACACACAGACGCACGCACGCACGCACGCACGCACGCGCACACACACACACACACACACACACACACACACACACGCACACACACGCCCCTCAGAGAAATGACACAATGTACCAAGGAGCTGAAAAGTGAGTGCGTGCTCCTCAGACTGGCCTAGTTTAAGGTTGACACTGTATTTGGCCGAGAGATTAATTTCGATTGGTTGAAGGAGAGAAAGATGATCCTTCATACCATTTCTGCTATTTTGTCCATTCATCTCCCATTGATGTTGTCGCTATATGAGCACGCGCACACGGTTCAACCTCCCTGTGACCAATACAAACAGAAACTGTTATTGCCAGCTGTTCGCCGTGATAACAGGTCTGTTTGTCAGCAAACACACCTCTCCCTCGGCCAATCACCTCCAGGCAGTTTCAATATCTAAACAAACCCGCTCTACCCCCAGATCACCACGGTAACACCTGTTCAGGTAGATGCCCCCCCCCCCTGACAGCAGCACTGTGTGTTAGGTAGCAGTTCACAATGACCTACTTTTGGCATCGTCAGCAAAATGCGCACACAAGAAGGGATGAAGTAATTAATCTTGTACAGAGGTGTGAGTATTCCTCACACATTGTGTCTCATTGCGTTTGACAGACCGCTTTCAGAAGCTATAGAGAGGCAAAGTGACCGCCTACTACTTCCTGCTTCAGCACTGTACCAGAGATTTTTATCCGCCATTTATTTTCCCATAGACATTTCGTAAAATGCTTGTAAAAATATTTTTACTTGGTCAAACCAAACGGTTCAGCTATATTTAGAATCGTGAGAGACCATAGAACATTTGACTCGGACCAAAACTGAAAAAACTACATAGAAAAAATATTTTCTTTAAATCAGATTTGAAATGTGAAATGTTATGCGGTCTCTCCTGTTTCTAAATATATCTGAACCGTTTCGTTTGAAGAAGTAAAACTATTTTTTTAGAAGCATTTTTACGAAATGTCTATGGGAAAATAAAGGCAGATGAAAGTCTCTGGTACAGTGCTGAAGCAGGAAGTGGGCGGTCACTTTGCCTCTCTATTGTGAGTGAGAGAGGGACGTGATATTTAGCACAGCGCCAGTGGGACATGTAGCTGGCATGGCCACATACGGTACTCCGGGCTGTCCGTTGATTCAGCATGTGTCTCAGCGAGGGCAGAGTGCTCTGAAGAAGTGGGCCACAGGAACGCTTCTTACACAGCAGCAACGACAAGCAAAAAACCACGGGGGCCTTCTGTCAACTGATGCTGGGGCTGGACACACATATGGCCGCTCAATGAGAGCAGATAAAAAGGGGAACAGATTTGAGAATGTGTAGCTTGTAAAGAAGAACAATGTAGAGACACTTTACTCGGCCACAAGGTTTCGACTATAAATAATTGGCAATCTGGCCATAGAATTCGATGCTGCTGTAACGGTTTTATTGCATGTTTGAATTGCTTTGAGTGGTATTCTTGTTGTTGATTTTATTTCTGCTATTTGTGTCTCCAAGTCCTTATGTGCATCCATCTGGCTTTTTCAAAATGTCTTGTTTTTATTGTGCTTTCGGTTGCCTTCAGCGAACTCCTTGCCTTCTCGTCTTGACAAGCTGTCTTTTCTAAATTTCCCATCAAAAGGCTTTTTGCCGCCGTCACTGTAAATAAGAATTTGCTCCTAATCGACATGCCTGATTAAATAAAGAGACTTAAATAAAAATTAATTACATACCCACCCCAGAGCCATAGAGATATAAGAGTTGCGTCATCTCCCTTCACTCCAATGGACTTTTTTTTCCTTTTTTTTTTTTTTTACCTCACAATAGTTACTGGAAATAAGCTTCTGGATGAAGCAGCGCTGTAGAGTTATAATAATAATAATAATAATGATTGGATTTATATAGCGCCTTTCCAAGGCTCAAAGCGCTTCACAGAATCATTATTCGTTCACACCATTCGTACCGGTGGTTCAGAAGCGTGGCAGCCACACATTGGCGCTCAACGGCCCCTCCGAACCACCATCATTCATGTCTACATTCATACCATTCATGTCTACATTCATACCAATCATACCAATCATACGAGGCAAGGAGGGTTAAGTGTCTTGCCCAAGGACACAACGACAGCAGCTGGGAGGGAGCGGGGATCGAACCGCCAACCCTTGCGTCATTGGCCGACCCGCTCTACCTCCTGAGCTAAAGCCGTCCGAGTTGCAGCAGGATGGACCGTTTGTGATGTACTTTGAAAGGGTAAGACGTTCTATTATACAATCCATGGGTAAGACGTTTAAAGAATGAAATTGTATACTATCAGCATTATTTGATGCATTCAAACATACTTCTCCCCACACACATTATAGCTACGTGAGTCAGGTGACCATCAAGCATTTTGGACATCCGTTGGCACCACTCTCTCTCTTTAAATCACTCTGAGCCACCCTGTCCTACATGTGTCAGCCAAACCCAACACACACTGTAATACGACTGCAAGCAGCACATTAAATGGCTTCCTGTACAACAACCTAGCACAGAAACCCTCAGCGAATACACCAGGGTCCTCCAGCCAATATTGAGACAAATAACACAGAGTCCAATGACAGTATCCAGCGAGTCTATCCACTCTCCTGCAATAGACCTTATTCGATTGACGTCACTCACATACGGGCACGCCCACTGCCGCCATGTTGTTGACATAGCGCAGCAGCTTTAAGTGACAGCCTATGTAAGAGCAGCGTTTCTAGGAAGCTAGCCGCCGTTAGCGTTACCTGTATCGTTCCAATTGTGTTCGGATGGTGACCTGCGTTACACGGCTGTAGTAATGACAGCAATAAAGTCCCCGTGGTTTGTTTCTATCTCTAACGTCCACAGACGTGAAGGGAGCGAGACGGAGGATACGTCAGCAGCACAGGAGAGGTGTGTGGATAGTTAGGAGAGACAGGTGAAACTTTCTGACAGCTCCTTACAGCAAAGTCTGTTGACCTCGTTTTTTCTTTTGTTTATTATTACAGGCATTAACGGCAGCATACAAACAACAACTCTGGGGTTTTTATTGCTGTCATTACTATCGCTATTTTGTAATGGAACAGAAACGACAATAAGGCCATTACTATAGTATGTCAACAATATGGCGCTGTCCGGGGTTAGCGAATAAGGTCTATAGACCCTTTTCACGGGGGCCATTTTGTGTCGAAAAGGCAGGGTAAACACAGGTGCAAGCGAGACACTAATGAGGGTTTCCAACTCCCAATCATGGAAGTTGGAAACCCTCATTAGTGTATAGGTGTATAGTGTATATGTGTAATAGGTTCCACAGCAGCAACGCCTGTGCAGAATTAAAAACAACGCTACAACAGTTCACCTCCTCAGTCAGTATAGCTAGAGCTTCCCCTTGGAGAGTGTCACTTTCCTCTCTCAGTGTGTGTGCTGTTGTCTAGGTGTTGCACAGCCTCTTAGGAGACACTTCAGTTCAGTTAAGTCTCCAGATACCCATCAGCCTCGGTCTACTGGGGGGGGGGGGAAGGAAACGTATCGCTGCTTCCAGAACGATTTCCATATCAAACGCTTCACCCGGGGAAGACAAGTTGATGTTTCAGATAGAGACAGACAGCGGTTCACCGGGCTCCCTGCACTGCAGCATTTCAGTCTACACACACACACACACACACACACACACACACACACACACACACACACGCACAAGTCCTTAAAAGCTCATCTGCTCTGCGCCGGTTAGAGACGGTGCATCTGTTTTGGAGAATTTGAGACGAATGACTTTACAATTGCTTCATTGAGGCTTAATCTTTTGAGGTGATTTTAACATTCATGTTGGTGGTCCTGCTGCATACCCCTTGTCCGGTGAGTTCCTAAATCGAGTTAGGAGCTACATTCCAAAGGTCATATCCTCGACCTTGTCATGGTGCGGGCAGTCCCCTCTCCCCCCCCCCCCCCCCCCCCTCCTCCTCCTCTTCCTCCCCCTCTCTCTGTATCTCCCTGGCAGTCTGCTCTGGCTACTCTACCTGTCTCCAATTATGCCTAACAATTGGCATGGACCACATTCTGCACGTGCAGGTGGCTGTTAACCAGGCTGGCTATATAATCTCTGCTGAGACCTACACTCCTCGTGTGATCAACTCTGGCTGCGTGCAGTTCTCCTGCCGTCAGAAAGTCGGTCAGTGAGCACAGTCTGTGTGAGCACAGCTCAAGTGTTGATTCAGTGTTTTGCCCAGTTTAGTTTCTAGCCCTGTTTGTCTCTTGTGCCTCAGGCTGCCTGCAGTCCAGCCTGGCCTGCCGTCAGCTACTGCAGCACAGCTGCCTGTCTGCTCCCCGTCTCCAAGCTTAGCCCCCTCACCAGCCTATCACCATCTGCTGCTGCCAGCTCCTGTTACCATTGCCTTCTCTACCTGTTAAATACAATACAAACCCTGGAAGCAAGTCTCTCTGTGCGGAGCAGAAAGGGAAGTTCCACCACGCATCAGCTTATAGGCAGGTCCCATGCGTCACAGCAGCGCAACACAGCAGCAACAGGTACCCGCAGTATGTACCAACAGTATATGTACCAACCAACAGTATATGTACCAACAGTACATATACGGTACCCACCTTTAACAATAGTCTTGTTTCACTTTCCCAGTTTCAAACCATTAACATGTCAGCACTACATATTTCTCAAATTAAATCCTCTGCCAGTTGTGTAGATATTATCCCAACTACTTTTTTTTTTTTTAGATATTCCCCTCTGTCTTTTTATTCTTATAATTATTGAGTTCTCTAACTTCTGGTATTTCCCCCATTTGTTATAACATGCAAATGCCTGTTCCTCTGTTACCCATTTTAATGGTGGTGTTCCTCAAGGCTCTATCGTTGGGCTCACTGCTGTTTCAATATACTGTACTGTACAAGGTAGATCATTCAGAACCATAGTATCTACTATCTCCCACCACTGTTATGCAAATGACAGCGATATGTTCCCCTTCAAACCAACAACCCCAGCAGCCTTGATAATCTGCCTGCATTAGTGATATTAAATGTTGGCTGTCCCCAAACTTTTTAAAATGCAATGATGATAAGTCTGAGCTCATAGTCGTTGGTCGCACAAATTCTACCAGCCTGCTGCTCAGTAAGCTTGGTTCTCTGCCCAAAAACATTAAGCAATCAGCTAGAAATATGTTTCAGGTCGATCTCTGTTTTGATGCTCAAGTGAAAAGTTTTGTCCAATCATGCCTTTATTCAACAAAAAGAAAATCTCCAAAATCAGATCATTGCTGTCTCCTCATTGTTTGACATAAGGTCATAACGTGCATTTATTTTCTCTCGTCTTGACTAGTGCAGTGTACTTTACTGGGCACCAGTCAGGGGTCCCTTGACCCACTCCAACAGAACAGCTGCTGCCCAGATTTTAATTGGCACTAAGAGAACATATTACTCTGGTACTTGCCAACTTATACTGTCTGCCTGTTACAGTGTCTGTACATTCTGCATCGATTTTAAAATTCTACTTATCACATTCACTTTTAAAACATTAAATGGCCATGCTCCAAATTACATCAATGACCGATTTCTTTTATCCCATTTGTATCCCCAATTGGTCATTTTAATTTATTTATCCTGGTTGCTGCTCCACCCTCTGCCAATCTGTAGAGAGCCGAAACTGGCTCCATGTTTCCTCCGAGACATGGGCAGTAGACAGCTGCTTCTTTTCACCTGACAGGGGAAACTTCACCGGTAGGACATAGCACGTGGGAGGATCACGCTATTCCAACCAGTTCCCCTCCCTCCGAACAGGCGCCCCGAATGACCAGAGGAGGCATCACTTCAGCAACCAGGATATTGCATGTTTTGGTGAGGGGTTCCTATATGAAGGAAACCCCCAGGGGGAACTGGGAGAACATGCAAACTCCACACAGAAAGGACCTTTTGACGACCCCACCCGGGCAGCGGGCACTCGAGGACATGCGGACGGGCTTATTGCCCTCTGTTTTATGACCTGTCTTTTTTGCACATTGCTTGATCGCAGGGTTTATCCACTGGGATGTGTCACTCTTAAGCTATTTTCACACATGAACTCCGGATCAGGTGAGGGTTGCCCCCCACTGAGCCTGCCCCGGATGATACGTGAAGTGTACCCTTTCACACATGAGGCATGTTGCATTCTCACATGAGTAGCACCTCCGCAGAGTTTGTAAAGTAGAGAGGGGGCGGGCGGCGGGGGTGGGGGAATTTGGGCATGACCACACAATTGTGAAAACGAAAAATACATAATGGGCGATAACTGCCTAACGTTCACGGCATATAATCGTTTGCGCATAACGTTAGTAAGTAATTAATTAAACAACCCTACAACTCACGCCCAGATGCATCGATTTCCTCGAGTCGCAAGCAGTACAAACAAAACAGGTCTTTGCTATGTTCAGTCCTAAAATGCATCCAACCTACTAGAATTATACAGAATACAGGAAGCTAGACGTTTTTACCTTCAAAATAAAATAAATGTTGTATTACTTAGTAACAAAAAATCAGAATGTCGACTCACTACGGGTTAAAATTGACTTTTCGAAGGGAGCAGATATTCTTCCAGTTTATCTCCGTTCTGTATCTTTCGAAACACACACAAAAAACATTACACGTGCATTTACTTTATTTAATTGCCATTATTGCGAAGGTTATACCCGGAAGTTTTCGTTTTATACTGCCTGACTTGACGCTACTTGGAATTTGCGGTTCTGCCATTGAATCTTCACAAACGCTGTGTAAACGTTAAATCAAAGACATGAACGCAACCAGATCCAGATACCCTACCCGATGTCCAATACTGGGAAGCGGGACGACCCTCGCGTCCAAAAATGCTTATTAAATGTGTGTGCTGTGCGAAGCAGACATGAAATCAGATCAGAGCCATGAGCCTTTCAATCCAGCAATCCAGCAACATGTTGGCTGTCGCACACGGAGCAGGTTTGAGCTGGCATGTGTTTTTTGCTCGCTCATTCACATCGACTATTTATATAATAATAATCTGTCGCGATGTCTCTGTCCTCATGCACTCACGAGCTGACTACTTCACGGAGCTCTGGAGGGGGGGGGGGGGGTGGACAATCCGCCCCTGTGTGTACCCTGAGCCCAAGACTTCCCTCCGCTAGGAAGAGGCTCCGCGGGAGCGCGCATGAGCCACATGCACACATTCACACATGACAGCCATCCGCATAGCCTCTAGATAACTCCTGAATTCCAAACATGTGTGAAAGCAGCTTTACTGGATGAGACTAAGCAAAGGGTGGAGCCTGGATGTTGACAGTCTGTTACACTGCAGACTTAAGCAAGTCATCACACACACACACACACACACACACACACACACACACACACACACACTCAATCACACACACACACACACTCACACACACACACACACACACACACACACACACACACACACACACACACACACACCTCTGAGGCTTTTCCCCATAGGGGGTCTTAAACAGATAGAGTGGCAACTACTCTTCTATGATCAAAGGCTGCCGAGAAGAGGATTACCACACGCGCTCGCACACACACACACACGCACACACACACACACACACGCACGCACGCACGCACGCACGCACGCACGCACGCACGCACACACACACACACACACACACACACACACACACACACACACACACACACACACTATTGAGCAATTCTGTCGACATCAATCTTGCACAAGGACAAAGCAGATGCATCACCTCCAAGACTGAGTGAGTATAGCACCAACAGAGTGTGTGTGTGTGTACAGTAGGGCTGCACGATTAATCGTATTTTCATCGTCATCGCGATATGAAAATGCGCGATGAACACATCGCAAAAGTCACGTGTTATCGCAATAAAAAAAACTGAGTTACGTGACAGGAGCAAATGCTCTTTCAATGTCTTTCACATGCAGCCAAAAGCTGCTCTCACCAAAGACACTATAAAGCAAGACACTTCAACTTCGAGTGACTTCCTGTATCTGTGTTTTCGCCGCGTCATTGACAAACAGCCAATCACAAGCTGATGACCAGGAGACCCGGGAAGAGTACCATTTGGCATAGCAAGCATGCGGTAGCATGGAGTTGGGTCTATCTATCTGCTCTCACTCGTCTCTAGCTAGGAGCTGCTCACTATCAGCGGCTCAACGTGTGATAGCGTAGTTTTCCAGCACAATGGCTGATGAAGAAGGAGAGAACGGCGATGAAAATGTGATTGAGACGTTGTGGCAAAAAAGCACAGCACTTCTCTGATTTGGAATCATTTCGGATTTAAACGAGATGACACGCTGCAAACACAAGTACTGTGTAAAACATGCGGAGCAGTTGTGGCAACTTCGAGGGGAAACACAACAAACCTTCATCACCACCTGCAATATAACCACAAAGAACTGCACAAACAATTACAAGAAAGCCAAGCCGCAAAGCCAACAACGTCGAGCAGCAGCAAGAAGCGATTGCAGCAACCGTCAATTTCTTGGAGTTTAGCGAGCGTGACTCCTTCCGAGACAACATCCAAACGCCACAAAGAAATAACAGACTCCATAACTCGTTGTTTGACGGGTTTAAAGGTCTGATAAACAAATTGGACCGGAGATACTAGATTCCATCAAGGAATCATTTTTCCAAGGTTGCCATCCCCAAAATGTACAAGACCTGCAGGGAGGCTGTGGAGACAGAAGTGAGTCAAGCTGAATACTACTTCTTTATTTAATAGACATAGGCTATTCAATGTTTGGGGTCTATGTTAGCTGTCTATTAAAGCAGAATGACATGCTACTGTAGCTAATACCCTTTAATATTTTTGTTTATAGCATTTTTTTTATTTATCGCAGGTCATATCGTCATCGCAATATTGAACAGTGTTATCGCACATCGCAGCTTTTCCTCATATCGTGCAGCCCTAGTGTACAGGCACAAACACCTACACACTTACAGGTTACACTTTGACATATAAACACCTCCATCTAACCCAAAATCACTCAAAAGACTTACATCAATTCCTTCTTCATAATTAGCAGTTGTGCGTCAGAGTTCCTCGAGCCCTGTGTGTGTGTTTGGTTGCCAATAAGTTTCTTTGAAAAATGTCATGAGATCAAAGTGTAGAGAGTCTGAACCTTCACACCACTGCCTGGATCAATATTTCATTAACACACCTCGCATCTCACACAAGAGGGGTCAGTCTTATCTCTACACGCCCCACACGACACACACACACACACACACACACACACACACACACACACACACACACACACACAAAATGAAACAGTCATGGTTTCATTACGCACAAACATCTTGATGAGAGGAGAAAAAGAAAGAAAGAAAGATAAAGAAAGAAAGATAAAGAAAGACAGAAAGAAAGATAGATATTAAGTTTGAGAAGGGGCACAACACAACTGCTTATTACCAGTCAGCTCTCTCTCTCTCTCTCTCTCTCTCTCTCTCGTCCATCCATCCCAGTCTTATCAGTCCTGTCCATCCCTCCTCCAGGAGACACTAGAAACACAATATGCTCAAACACACAATGTGCACACTTGCCTCTCATATGCAGGGAGACCGCACACACACACACACACACACACACACACACACACACACGCACGCATGCACGCACGCACGCACGCACGCACGCACGCACGCACGCACGCACGCACACACACACACACACACACACACACACACACACACACACACACAGCATGTTGTTCTCACCATTCATGGCTGCAGGTGGAGAGCACAGGCAGAGGGAGGTCCTCTACTCAGCTGGCGAGCTCTGAGACATCTGCAGAGAGAGAGAGAGAGAGAGAGAGAGATGTGAGTGTGTGTGTGTGTGTGTGTGTGTGTGTGTGTGTGTGTGTGTTACAGAGCAAGGAGTATGAGCGCGTAAGACCGAGTGTGGAGAGAGAGAGAGAGAGAGTGTGTGTGTGTGTGTGTGTGTGTGTGTGTGTGTGTGTGTGTGTGTGTGTGTGTGTGTGTGAAGAAGAGAGGGTGGGATTAGAAAGGAAATGAGAGAGAGAGTGAAAAATCTCCCCCATTAAGAATGCAAGGAGGGCACACTGAGCGGCAGGCTCACAAGGTGAGAGAGAGAGGGAGAAGAGAGAGAGAGAGAGAGAGAAGAGAGAGGGAGAGAGAGAGAGAGAGAGAGAAGAGAGAGAGAGAAGAGAGAGGGAGAGAGAGAGAGTAACAGATGATGAGAAGGAGTGAGAAGGGGGTGATGTAGGGACAAAAAGAGAGAGAAAGAGAGAGAGAGGGGGGGAAAGGTGAAAAGAAGAGGATGGGAGGATGACTGACAACGTCAGCGGGCCAAGTGGAGGAGAAGGAAAGCGAGGGATGCAGTGGAGAGAGAAATGATGGAGGTTTGAGGGAGGAGTCAAGTATGTATCTGCTGTGACATCACATCCTGTATGGCGGCTTAAGCCACTAGTCTCTTTCAGTTCAGTGTCTCTCTTGATTTCTCTGCTGTTGAACAGTCTCTGGCATGTGGTTGTTCATGAACGTAGCGTAGCGTCCACCTTGTTAGAATCCTCTCTCTCTGTGTGGCTTCTTCTCTTGGTTACAGTGTTATAGGGATGTATATATTATACCTGTACTGTACAGTCAGCAACATCAACATCCAGGGCAAGTTATAGAGAACTTGCAATACAGCAATATGCCCGCCTGTACTTACATCTGCATGCATATAAGTGTACACACATACACAGACACACACACACACACGCACACGCACACACGCACGCACACGCACACACACACACACACACACACACACACACACACACACACACAGACACACACACAGACACACACACACGCAGACCCTGTGGTCCACGCGGTGTGGACCCTGTGGTCTGTGCGGTGTGGACCCTGTGGTCCGCGCAGTGTGTGGACCCTGTGGTCTGCCCGGTGCGGACCCTGTGGTCCTCGTGCTGTGGACCCTGTGGTCCTCGTGCTGTGGACCCTGTGGTCCGGGCGGTGTGGACCCTGTGGTCCGGGCGTTGTGGACCCTGTGGTCCGCGCGGTGTGGACCCTGTGGTCCGCACGGTGTGGACCCTGTGGTCCGCGCGGTGTGTGGACCCTGTGGTCCGCGCGGGGTGTGGACCCTGTGGTCCGGCCCGCCTGATGAAATTCTTCTGTGGCATCATCCCGGTCCCACAGGGGACAGAGAGAGAGAGAGGAGGGCACAGATGAGAAGTCATGCATGAAACAGTGAGATTGGAATATGGGCCATGCTGTGTGTGGCAGCCTGCTGCCGGCCCAGCTTCCATCTTCCTCGCTGTGTCTCCTCGCCTCTCCTCCTCCTCTCTTCAATTGTTCTCTTGCTATAAATACTCTGCCTTTACTTTCACTTCTGCTGCTAAATTTGCTTCTTTGCCGTTGCAGCATTCTGCTCATGTCTGCATCTCCTCCTGTGCCACACACACACACACACACACACACACACGCACACACACACACGCACGCACGCACGCACGCACGCACACACACACACACACACACACACACACACACACACACGTTGACCGACCATCCTTCAGTTCTCTCTCCTCCTCACCTCCAAGCAGCACATTTCACCTGCTCTATTTCTACGTATTATTTTGTGTCATTCTAGCATCTCTCCATCTTCTGATCTATTGTTCAGATTCTATGAGTCCCTCCTTCACTCAGAACTACCCCCCTTGTTTCACCTATAGACATCCTCTATCGCACACAAACAAGCAGGACTTCTCTCCAGCTGTGATTGTGGTCAGGTCCTGCCTGCCTCTCCTCCACATCATCCTTAGACCATCTTTTTCTTCCTCACTTCACGCTCCTCTTCATCGTTTCCTTCACACCCCTCACTCTTCCATCTATCCTCTCTGAAATGACTCACCCCCCCACTGCTCCTCCCCTTCGGTTCACATTACTCCACTGCTTCATCACCGGCTTCCCTTCTGCCTCTCCCTCTCTCTCTCTCACTCTCTCTCCCTCTCTCTCTCCCTCC
>NC_139630.1:53470094-53471123 GCF_964638095.1 Poromitra crassiceps | reverse complement strand
TGCTTGTTGTGGTATAAATCATTCCGTGTGCATACCGACAATGCCAATTACTTAAGAGCAATGAACCGCTCTCTCCCGAGTATCATGGTGTGTGTGTGTGTGTGTGTGTGCGTGTGCGTGCGT
Organism: Poromitra crassiceps; assembly: GCF_964638095.1. Lineage (NCBI taxonomy): Eukaryota > Metazoa > Chordata > Actinopteri > Beryciformes > Melamphaidae > Poromitra > Poromitra crassiceps. The sequence goes on along the minus strand of NC_139630.1, from coordinate 53,471,000 downwards.
GCACTTGAATGTGTGTGCTAATAGTGCATGCTCACACACACAGACACACACAGACACACACAGACACACACACACACAGACACACACACACACACACACACACACACAGACACCCCGACCTGTCCCTCCCACCCCACGCTCTGATGCAGCCAAGGCAGTGACGCAACGTCGGTGTAAACGCAGCGATGGCCTTTATTTTGGCGGCGCCGTTTCATTCACAAAAAGAGGAAACGTTGAAGTAATAAGTGAGGCACGCGCAACACCAGCAAACCATGATGACATTCAATGACCAAAAAACACAAATCCACTTTATAAAAATGAAAAGGCACAGATTCTGTGCTTACCAAGAGCAGCTGTGACTCAAAGACATACGTGAGACATAACACTGATGGAGGGGGGGGGGGCGAGCTGAGACTCAACACTGGGTTGATTCAGCTGAGCTTTCTGCAGTGATGTCATCAACCTGAGACGGACCTCGGGGGCGACAGAAGGTGCAGGTACAGTTTTACATAGAAACATTTATAGTGCCCTGAGGTGTGTGTGTGTGTGTGTGTGTGTGTATTATGTGTACCGTTTACACTACCTTACGCAAACACAAAGCAATATAAGCATGAGGGTATTTTCGCTCACCCTCTCTCCTCCGCCCAGGGGGTATGTGTGCCTTAGATGGTGAGATTAGCATCGACTGTAGCCTGAGGTAAGAAGCCTCCTCTGTTCAAACACGACACATCCTGGATTAGAATAACAGAACAAACAGAAGTCAACAGCAGCAACTCACGGGATGAAAAACCCTCTCCATCAACACTATAGTGCTATGGCTATGTAGCTACTGTGGCTCAGACTGACTAGTTCTCAGTGTCTGATGCCCCCAGAGTGCACTTGGAAGCACTTCAAATGCATCTGAAA
>NC_139630.1:53390094-53465094 GCF_964638095.1 Poromitra crassiceps | reverse complement strand
AACATATTACATGTAATATATTACTTTTAGCAGTAACTCAGTAATATAACTGTCTTATTACTTATAGGATTTCAGTAATATTATACCAGTTACTTTGTCAAGTAACTCAAGTTACAAATTGAGTTACATTTTATTAAATCAAAGCACATAATAAAGATACAATCATTTCCTAATCAAACTGTGTTTTTATGCAAATAACCACTATAGATGACAATAACAAAGGAAAATAATAACATTTAGATTTTGGGTTGTTTACACTGACTTTAAGGCAGTTGAAATAATTATTCGGGATGGTTCGGCTGCTGCTGTTGTTTTGGTAAAAGTAATGCAAAAGTAGTGTAATAAATAACGAGTTACTCTACACATAAAGTAATATTGTAAAGTAACTTATTACTTTCAAATGAAAGTAACTAGTAATATGTAGTATATTACATTTGAAAGTAACTTGCCCAACACTGGTGTGTGTGTGTGTATGTATATATATATATACTGTATATATAATATATACCATTATGTGTGTACCATTATATAGACCATTCCCAAACGTGGAACTCTTTGAACAAGTCCATGTTTCTAAACACAGTATTGAAGCTCTTCAGGATCTTCAAACAGTTAAGAGTCCCAAATCCTCGCTGCAGAATCCTTCCTCTTCCAGTGTTTAGAAATACAAAAACAAAGTAGTTTTGAAACAACAGTTTGACACCATACATACCTCCATCTCTGGACTTAAGATTCCCCTGAGTTTCAATGAAGAACTTTCAAAATGCAACCACCTCATCATAAACTCCTACAGAATTTCTACGCTAGTTGTCAACTACATTCTCCCCGAGTCAAAGGATCTAACCCAACTTTTTCTTAGCTCTTTAAAATGTAAAAAGTTTGGGGCATCCGGGTAGTGTAGCGTTAGATTCCCTGCCTACCAAACACGAGGTCGCAGGTTCGCGCCTCCTTGTTACCTCCGGCTTAGTCGGGTGTCCATACAGGCATTGGCTGTGTCTCCGGATTAAGGGTATGTGTCCTGGTCGCTGCACTAGCGCCTCCTCTGGTCAGTCTGGGTGCCTGTTCGGCGCAGAAGGGAACTGGTGGGAATAGCCGTGATCCTCCCACGTGCTACGTCCTGCAGGTGAAGCTCCCCGTTGTCAGGTGAAAAGAAGCGGCTGGCAACCGCGCATGTGTTGGAGGAGGCATGGTGCTAGTCTAGGCTCTCCCCATATCGGCAGAGGGGGTGGAGCAGCAACCGAGGACAGCAGGGCGAAATTGGTCAAGTACAATTGGGGAGAAAATGGGGGGAAATCTGAAAAAAAGGCGGGGGAAGTCTACCGTTACTTTTGCACATTGTTTTAACTGCCAATCACCAAACACAATGTCCCACACTCCAATGCTCTGGTGTCATAACACCTCTGTATGTCCAATCAGAAAACAAAGAGACACTCAACAAGTTTACTACAGATCACTTAGTTTACATTTTTTTCAAAGTAACCCAGGCAGCCTCTGATACGATCCATCATGTAACCGTAACCCGAACCCAAAGATCATTCTCCTCTTCAATGTCACTTCTTCTCTTAGCTGCACATCTCCATGATGCAAATCAGACCCTCGTGGATGAACATAGATGTTAGCTGGTCCGTTTTGTGGCACAATGATGGTCTCACCACTCTCAGGGTCCTGACATGTGGCCCATGCAGGACATGGGACCTGGTACTCCATGTCCTCAGTGTCTCCACTTTCCTGGAGAATGTCACATTCAACCCTCACTGTACTCCCATCGATCAGCATTATTGTCCCTGCTTCTAGAGGGACTGGCTCAGCTAGACCAGGGTCTCCATAAATGAAAGTACCGTCTCCTTTAGACTCGGTCTCCTCTTCAGTTTTGACGAAAGATTTGGCCCCACCGAGAAAACGGACACGACCGCCATCTGTATGGTATCTCATTAGCCGCACACATCGATCCTCGGAAGACAACAGAGAAGGTAACTTAAATACTTCTCTGCTCTCTTCCGACATCTCCGATAGGGCTTGGCCATGGCTTTGACTTTGTGTGCAATAGTTAAGGCAAATTCCCTGCGCCTGTGATTTTGTGAGCCAAGATCAAAGTTATAGTCCAGGATGTCGTACAAAGCAGATGCATAGTTACCAGAATCAGAATCCGCAGATGCATAGTTAGAGTCATCATCAATAAGTAACGAGGTAGATGCTAAATATTCTTTTTTAAGTATATTACTTGTGCACCTCATACACTACAGCCCTAGTCAATAACTTCAAGTCAAGTTTTACTTTGACTCCTGATGTGGATTTTACATCAAGGACCAGACCTATTTTCATGCAAAGACGACAGCAGCGCTCCATACGGCCATATCTCTGCTTTGCTGTAGGACTTGTGGAAGTGGCACTTGCACTCTGCAGAGGCAGCAGAGCCAACTGTGTTTTTTCTGTCTTTGCTGGAGGACTTGTGGCAGTGTCATGTTTGGTACTGAGAGAGAGAGAGAGAGAGAGAGAGAGAGAGAGAGACAGAGAGAGAGAGAGAGACAGAGAGAGAGAGAGAGACAGAGAGAGAGAGAGAGAGAGACAGAGAGACAGAGAGAGAGAGAGAGACAGAGAGAGAGAGAGAGAGAGAGAGAGAGACAGAGAGAGAGAGAGACAGAGAGAGAGAGAGAGAGAGAGAGAGAGAGACAGAGAGACAGAGAGAGAGAGAGAGACAGAGAGAGAGAGAGAGAGAGAGAGACAGAGAGAGAGAGAGACAGAGAGAGAGAGAGAGACAGAGAGAGAGAGACAGAGAGACAGAGAGAGAGAGACAGAGAGAGAGAGAGAGAGAGAGAGAGAGAGGAGACAGAGAGAGAGAGAGAGAGAGACAGGAGAGAGAGAGCATTAGGATGCATCAGTTTGGTGAAACTGCACAAGTAACTTGCTTTGAGGTATATAAAAAGAGAAGTAATAGTATTGAGCATCAACTAATCAGAGACATACGTTTGAATGGCTTGGTCGATTTTCCCCTTCTCAATCCGCTCACACCTCCTATATCTGGTGGTAGGAGAAAGAGAAATGTTTAATTTTAAAACATAACTATGGTAACTTACATGTTATTATGACTGCGCTGAATAAGCCATCATTAACTGGATTGATTAATATCTTTTACTGGAAAGAAATAAAAGCTATTTCCATGTTTCATAATGCACAAAATGCATAGTCGAGAGGGCGGGGGGGTGAACAAAATTGCACATTATTCAACCCTGGTTTTGGGCAGCAGGTTATTGACACTGCACAGATAATGGCATTACGGGTAGTTAGCTTGCTAATTACATGATTCAGTGCTGGGGGGGTTCCATAAATTAAAAAATAGATATTACTGCAATATGATATTCACTGTTATACAGTAGCAGATATCATGGATCATCCACCTTTATCAACTGGTAGAGGCCTTTCCATAAATGTAACCAGCAGTTAGGGCCCTCCAGTAGCCTCAGTGCTGTGTAGAAACTTAGCCCTAGTTGTTAGCTTGAGGCTCAGGCTACTGAGCTGAACTTCCAGGGGCTTATTATGGCCTACAGTGAGTGAGAGTGATAATGTGTCTGTAGAATACCATCTATAGAATAACAACAAAGACTGTGTTGATGGCTAAAGAATCTGGCACAAAGGAAACTTAAAGCTGCATTCAGCAATGTTTTTGTGGTCAAAATAAGTGTTAAATTGCTCTATATTCTGACAGCAATCACTGAAATAGAGTGTTTGGGTCAGTGACTTGAAACCCCCAACCCCCCCACTGTCCTCTATCTCTCTCCTGTAGTCCTGCAGGCAGGGCGGGACGTATCTCTGCAACCGTAACTCGTGGGGGGTTGGGGGGTTTCAAGTCACTGACATAACACTCTATTTCAGTGATTGCTGTCAGAATATAGAGTCATTTAACACCTATTTGAACACAAAAACATCACTGAATGCAGCTTTAAAACAAGTTGACAAGAAGTTCATTCATATTCAGCGGTCTGATTTTTACTCTGTTTAACTCATTGGACAACTTACATGCAACACTGTCCGCCTGGTGTTGTGCCCTCCGAACTTGGGCATATCAAGGCAGTACACACACTTGCCACAGTCACTCAATATGTCACAGCCCTTGCAGTTACCACACTGCCGAGATCGGATACCCCCGGGTTTATACTGAGACTTTATCGGCCTTTTGCGTTCTGCCTTTTCGTAACTGTTACTGTAGCATCCAGTGGCCCCCGATCTTGGTCTTCACCATCCTACTCCTTCTCCGGATGTGTTCCTGGGGGACGACACAAGTGACCCTTGACGTGATCACAGCCGTCATCGTCTGCAACATCTGCAAACGAGAGAGAGAGAGGCTGTGAGGAAAAGCCACAGCAGGTGTTCCAAATGTCAAACTGCTCTTCATCTACCGATTCAGTACTTGACACTGCAGTACCATTATATACCGTGGTGCAGTTCAGTGCAAGTGCAAATATAAGGGGTTGTAAGGTGATGATCTTAAGATGATTACCTTGTTCCTTTCCTTTTTGCTGGATCTCAGTGCAACTGCCTGAACTTGGGCCAGTGATTGGTGTCTGGGAAGTATGTGGATTAGCGCGCAACTTCCACGTCTTTTGATCTACGTTCAGGCTTGAAGAACAACTTGTTTTTGTTCCGCTGCTTTCTTGATAATCAGTATCTTCTGGTCTGTGACATCATCCGAGTCCAAGTCAGACTCTGATAGTGGACACGTGTAGGAATCCACCTCACTCAGATCCTCGCCCCACTTTGCCCTTCGACTGGTGTACAAATCGGTTCCATTAAAGATTCCATTTTTATCTACCTCTTCAGGCTCTGTTCTTTCTTTTGCTTTTTAAAAGAGCCACCTTGTTTTGTATATTCTTCAAATCAGATTGGCTTAATTGGTTAAGTACGATGATGAGTTTTTTTGGAGATCTTATTACATGTCTGATGGGCAACTGCCATCTTATTTTTTGCTACCTTTGAAATCTACAGTTGAGACGTATCCAGTATCAAATCCAACGTTGTCCTCCACACTGCAGTTATCCTTGTCTCCTGTCCTTCCTGTATTTAAGTTTAGGGGGAAAAGAAAAAGAAAGCATTTTAGTCCTTAAACTAATAGATAGTGGTATTTTAGACCCTTTTGGGGGGGGCATGAGCAGTGTTACTTTGTACTTGAGTTCTTCCCTGGAAGTGATTTTGGTATAGATGGGGCCACCATTGTACTTAAAGTCGAGCTGAACCCAAAAATGACTTTTCTTTTCTTTTAGTTCAAATACCTGGGTATGCAGTGCACCTATTTAATGATGTATGCAAAACAAATCACAAAAATCTAATTTCTTTAGTTTTTCACACTTTTTCACATCAAAAGTTAATTTTTCAAGATTTCATTGATAACAGTAATGTACAGTTTGCTGACGTCACCTAGTACCATCAAATTTCTACGCCATTTCAAACAATCATATCACGACATGCAGCTGTCAATCAAATCTTCATTTCAGGATAATTTTCTCTTCCAAATGAAGGGGAAAATGGGGGCCTAGTGCCTGTCATTTGGCAGAGTTTCTAGCCCATAAACTAACTACTAACTTGAGCAATTATGCAAACTAGATCAAACGGTAATGTCTAAGAATGCAAAGAAATGTAACTGGCTCGTTAAAACACGCATTCCAGGAATATTATTTACATTTATAACGATAATGGCTTGCGCCTCCGAGCCTGACAGTCTCCCTGGCTGTCAGGGGTCGTCTCTCGGAGATTCCAGGCGGGCGGGCAGCACCCCATGCATCGGATTGTCCGCTCGCTCCGCACGAAGCCGGTGGCTGTCTGGTACTCCGCGGATCCCACTCGCGTAGCACGACAACACGCTGAATCCCACCTGATTTGGGGGTGGAACACGCCAGGATTGGCCGATGCCAAAGCCAGTCGACAGAATTGTCAAATCAAATCATCGACACCGTATATGGTTCGCCTCTCAATTTGTTTTCAGTCTGAAACGGACTCAGATGCACGTGACGAACGGCTTCACCTCGACTTTAAGTAAGCAGTATTCTACCTACCATTCTATGTAGAATATATATAGCGAGATTTTTTTTTTTTCATCATCATTGTAAAGCAAGAGAACAGTAAAGAGGATATTAATGTGATGTGTGTAGTTCTTCAGAGATCTAGCCTCTTCTGCTCTCAAAGTGTACCAGGTTGATTCATTTTTACTTTAAAATGTACAACAAATATTCCCGGGGGGGGGGGTGGGGGGGGGGGCAATAGCCCCGGACCCGCCTAGGGGATCTGGTCCCAGGATACTCTGATTGGGGGCTGAGCCCCCCCAAAGGTCTAATCCTAAAACCGCCCCTGGAAATCCTGTCATTCAATAAATCACCCATACCGTACTTACCAACCATTTGCCAAAAACGAAAGGTTAGCAATAAAGACATAACATCACAACAACATAGATGAACCCCAAACAATGAATGGCTGACCGTTCCAGATATCCACTGCACTCGCATTCCGAGCGCTGGCACTCCGGAGGACGCTCTGTACACTCGCCACCTCGCTTTATGCAAAAATGTTACGTGCAGAACGGGAGTTCTTCCGATCGGTACAATGCACGATTCACCTGGCCGACCGTTTGTTACAAAGAGAATAATCAAATCTCCACACTTTTTCTGCTAGTCAGACAGTAGCCAGCCGTGATCCTGATACCTCCGTCGCTGGAAGCGTGCTGACGTAAGACGTTGGGTCTGAGCGCGTGAGACTACGTCCCCAACAAACCTGTATTTTCTTATTTGTAAATAAATTTGTAAAAAAAAAAAAAAAAAAAAAAAAACTACGTCCCCAACAACAGTGACCGCCCACTTTTCCTCAGCTCCCGTTCCATCAGAGAATGCCCAATTAATTTTCTCCACATGTGTTTCGAAAAATCATTATAGACTAGAGTTTTTAGCCTGGAACCAAAACCAACCAGCCAACTATTGAATCGTGAGTGACCATAAAACATTTTCACTTGGAGCAAAAACACAGCAAAATATTTTCTTTTTCTGGACACCTGCTATATTAATATCACATTAGACTTTGGTCATTAGCCTGAGATGCACACTCTCACCCACTGTGATTAATGTAGATGAGATCATGAGACAGAGACTATTATTAAGTGGGGAGGGAAAATAAAAGAAAATATCTGCCTATGCGATGAGTGTTTCCCTTCTTTGAGATAATTAAGTAATAAGTGTTACCTCACATGCCTTTGGGGGGGGGGGGGGGTGCTGAAACCCGAGCCAGGGTCAGATGGGCATTTACCAGTAAATTAATAAATAGCCTATATGGGGGGAAAATACATGCAGTGAGATTTATCTGCAGACTGCGCCTCTCATTCAGAAAGAAAACACCACTAAACCACACAATATACAGTAGCCTCAGTCATAATGTTGGACACTTTAAAGTGTCTATAAACTACATAGGCTACTGTAATGTGAAGACTTTCAGCAATTTATAACTGGCACCATCAGATGTATGTGGCATGTGTTCAAGAAGCAAGAATGTATTGCTTTAATGAAGGAATTCATTCAAAAGATACAGAACAGATTCCAACAATTTCAAATTGCTATATTTATTTTCTATTCAGAACGCACAACTCGGCAAGAAATTTAAAGGAAGAAAAAATGAAAGAAAAAAACACCATACACAATCCTCCAAACTCAGATATTCCTAATATCCATAAATTACCAAAATAAAAATGACATAAAATGTGTGACTGACAGACCATTCCCAGTTGTGGAACTCTTTAAACAAGTCCATGTTTCCAAACACAGTATTGAAGCTCTTCAGGATCTTCAAACATTTTAAGAGTCCCAAATCCTCGCTGCAGTTCACAATCCTTCCTCTTCCAGTGTTTAGAAATAAAGCAGAAAAACAAAGTAGTTTTGAAACAATAGTTTGACACCATACATACCTCCCTCTCTGAACTTAAGATTCCCCTGAGTTTCAATGAAGAACTTTCAAAATGCAACCACCTCATTCATCATAAACTCCTAGATAATTTCTATGCTAGTTGTCAACTACATTCTCCCTGTCAAAGGATCGAACCAAACTTCTTTTTAGCTCTTTAAAATGTAAAAAGTTTGGGGCAAATGGTAAAAGTTTACCATTTACCATTTTTGCAATTTTTTTTAACTGCTAATCACCAAACACAATGTCCCACACTCCAATGCTATGGTGTCATAACACCTCTGTATGTCCAATCAGAAAACAAAGAGACACTCAACAAGTTTACTACAGATCACTTAGTTTACATTTTTTCAAAGTAACCCAGGCAGCCTCTGATACGATCCATCATGTAACCGTAACCCGAACCCAAAGATCATTCTCCTCTTCAATGTCCACTTCTTCTTTTGGCTGCACATCTCCGTGATGCAAATCAGACCCTCCTGGATGAACATAGATGTTAGCTGGTCCGTTTTGTGACACAAGGCTGGTCTCACCACTCTCAGGGTCCTGCCATGTGGCCGACGCAGCACATGGGACCTGGTATTCCATGTCCTCAGTGTTCGGTTCTGTTTTCACATCACCATAATCTGGATCATATTTTTCCTCCTTAATGTCCATGTTAAATGATCCACTTTCCTGGAGAATGTCACATTCAACCCTCACTGTACTCCCATCGATCAGCATTATTGTCCCTGCTTCTAGAAGGCCTGCCTCAGTTAGACCAGGGTCTATATGAATGAAAGTACCGTCTCCTTTAGACTCTGTCGCACCATAATGGAAAACAGGACCCTCGTCAATTTTGACAAAAGATTTGGCCCTGATATTGCCATCTGTATCGCATCTCATTAACTGGACCGATAAATGCTTCGTAACACCTTTGTTGCGTAGTTCTTGAAGGGGAAGTTTGGCTTTTTTCATTTCTTTTCTCTCCTGTCTGACAGGCCTTTTTGAAGCCTTAGGAGCGAACAAAAAAGGTAAGTCAAAGACTTCATCTGGTCTCTCCCGACATCTCCGATAGGGCTTGGCCATGGCTTTGACTTTGTGTGCAATAATGAAGGAAAATTCCCAGCGCCTGTGATTTTGTAAGCTAAGATCGAAGTTATAGTCAAGGATGTCATACAAAGTAGATACATAGTTACATTCTTTTAATCTACTTTCTGCATATTTATGCAGCTCATACACTACAGCCCTAGTCAATAACTTCAAGTCAAGTTTTACTTTGACTCCTGATTTGGATTTTACATCAAGGTCCAGACCTATTTTCTTGCAAAGAGGATAGCAGCGCTCCATACGGCCATATCTCTGCTTTGCTGTAGGACTTGTGGAGGTGGTACTTGCACTCTGCAGAGGCAGCAGAGCCAACTGTGTTTCTTCTGTTTCCTCCGATCTTTCACTTTTCTGCTTGATTTCCCACTCCCCATTTTTTGCACCTGCTTTAAAATCACAGAGAGAGAGAGAGAGAGAGAGAGAGAGAAAGAGAGAGAGAGAATGTATTAGGATGAATCAGTTTGGTGAAACTGTAACTTGCTTTGAGGTATAAAAAAAGAGAATAGTATATTAAGCATAAACTAATCACAGAGACATACGTTCGAATAGCTTGTTGAAGCGATCAATTTTCCCCTTCTCAATCCGCTCACACTTCCTATATCTGGTGGTAGGAGAAAGATACATATATATTTTTTAATTTTAAAACACATAACTATGGTAACTTAATATATTTTACTGGAAAGAAATAAAGGGTATTTCCACCTTTCATAATGCACAAAAACCATAGTCGAGAAAAAAACAACATAATTGCACATTATTCAATCCTGGTTTTGCAGAATTTGGACAGCTGGTTATTGACACTGCACAGATAATGGGCATTATGGTTAGTTAGATTGCTAATTACAGGATTCAGTGCTGGGGGGGGGGGGGGGGGGGGGGGTTCCATACATTTAAGCAATTTATTACCGCAATATGATATTCACTGTTATACAGTAGCAGACTGAAAATAGTAATTGTTGCAGTCATTGTGTTCATGGATGATCCACCTTTATCAACTGTCAGAAGCCTTTCCATAAATGTAACCAGCAGTTATGGCCCTCCCAGTAGCCTCAGTGCTGTGTAGAAACTTAGCCCTAGTTGTTTAGCTTGAGGCTCAGGCTACTGAGCTGAACTTCCAGGGCTTATTATGGCCTACAGTGAGTGAGAGTGATAATGTGTCTGTAGAATACCATCTATAGAATAACAACAAAGACTGTGTTGATGGCTAAAGCCTCTGGCACAAAGGAAACTTAATACAAGTTGACAAGAAGTTAATTCATAATTCCGCTGTCTGTCCTAACAACTACAAGAATCTGGATTTTTACTCTGTTTAACTCATGGACAACTTACATGCAACACTGTCGTCTGGTGTTGGGCCCTCCGAACTTGGGCTTATCAAGGCAGTTCTCACACTCGCCACAATCATGCAACACGTCACAGCCCTTGCAGTGACCACAGGGCCGAGACCGGACACCCCCGGGTTTATACTGAGACAGTATCTGCCTTTTGGTTGTGTGTACTGCCTTTTCTAAATGGGGTCCGATACTCATAACCCCCCTCCTTGTCCTCCTCCTTCTCCTTCTCCGGATGTGTTCCTGGGGGACCACACAGTGAGACCTGCCGTGATCACAGCCGTCATCGTCTGCAACATCTGCAAGCGAGAGGTTGTGAGAAAGTCACAGCAGGTGTTCCAAATGTCATCTATATCAAACTGCTCATCATCTACCGATTCAGTACTTGACACTGCAGTACCATTATATACCATGGTGCAGTTCAGTGCAAGTGCAAATATAAGGGGTGTAAGGTGGTGATGATCTTAAGATGATTACCTTGTTCCTTTCCTTCTTGCTGGATCTCAGTGCAACTGCCTGAACTTGGGCCAGTGATTGGTGTCTGGGAAGTATGTGGATTAGCGCGCAACTTCCATGTGTTTTTAGAGGGAGTGGGGCTGAGCAGTTCCTCCTCACCCAGCAGTCTCAATCCTGATTCTCTAGGTACGTTCAGGCTTGAAGAACAACTTGTTTTTGTTCCGCTGCTTTCTTGATAATCAGTATCTTCTGGGTCTGCGACAGCATCCGAGTCCAAGTCTGACTCTGATAGTGGACACGTGTAGGAATCCACCTCACTCAGATCCTCGCCCCACTTTGCCCTTCGACTGGTGTACAAATCGGTTCCATTAAAGATTCCATTTTTATCTACCTCTTCAGGCTCTGTTCTTTCTTTTGCTTTTAAAAGAGCCACCTTGTTTTGTATATTCTTCAAATCAGATTGGCTTAATTGGTTAACTATGATGATGAGTTTTTTGGAGATCTCATTACATGCCTGATGGGCAACTGCCATCTTATTTTTTGCTACCGTTGAAATCTACAGTTGAGAAGGATCCAGTAGGCTATCAAATCTATGGTTGTCCTCCACACTGCAGTTATCCTTGTCTCCTGTCCTTCCTGTATTTAAGTTTAGGGGGAAAAGAAAAAGAAAGCATTTTAGTCCTTAAACATTTCATAGATAGTGGTATTGTGAACATACAGTTACATTCACATGCCGGAGCCGATGCTCAAAATTGTAAACTTCAGTACACCACCAAACCACTGAGCACTGAACGATACATCCAGCGCTGTGGAGCAGTTGAAACCCAAAATGACACCGCCGAAGAAGGCTGTGTCTGAGCTAAAAACATTGGCACTTCCATGTGAATAATGAAGATTTTCAGTGATTCCACTGATTCGAGTGAGGAGTCCATAAAGAAAAAAAATTGTCCTTTCTGGTTGGAATGGTGGCGGTGTCACAGGTAGACGCCATTTTTAAGGATCCGCATCAGGTAGGGAAGTTTATTGGAGGGATAATTGGGAGTGTTCATTCAGTGAGGATTACTAAAAGTGGTATGGTTGTCATTGAGTGCGTCTCTGAGAGTCAGAGGAAACAAATGTTGAAGATTAGTGTGTTTGGAGGGGACTGTGTGAAATGTTTCCCGCTTGGGCCAGTAGCCAGGAAGAAAGGTAGTAAGTGACGTGGCGCTGTCGGTGAATGCCAAGCATTTTTGGAGGTGGAAGATGTGTGTGAGGTGAGGAGAATGTCGAGGTTTCAGGACGGGATGAAAGAGGAGAGTAAATGTGTGTGTTTAACGTTTGAGGGAGAATTGCCAACTAGAGTCTACCTTGATTATGTACGTCACAGAGTGAGGCCCTTTGAGAGTGCACCTTTAAGGTGTTTTTGCTGTCAGGAGTACGGCCATGTGGCTGCGGTGTGTACTAAAGAGAAAATATGTCGGAGATGTGGGAAGGATGAGTGTGATGCAGTGATGAGTGGTGGGAAGTGCAGTGTAGAGATGGAGAAAGCAAAGTGCTTACACTGTGAGGGCAATCATGACACGGGGGCTGCTCAGTGTCCGCGAAGAAAGAAGGAAGCGAGTAAGATCAGAGAAGAACGTATGCTGATGCTGCGAAGAGGTGGAGATGGGAAAGGAAAGAAAAAAGGGTGGAGGTAAACAAAGAATAGGAGAAGGAAAAGGACGAAACTAATCAGAGGAACGTGATCTGCATGGACAAGAAGTGATTCCTGGCTTTCATTGCCATGGTTATAAACTGTGCTGCTAGTTTGAGTGGGAAGACGGAGAGGATTGAGATGGTGCTTGACGCTGCTAAGAGGTTCCTTGATGTGGTGGACGTATCTGGAATAGATTGATAAAATACTGAGGGATGCTTTTGTGCAAACTCAGACTGAGTGACAGTATGGACAATAATGTAGGCTATTATTAACTGGAGCATGTTGGGGGGGGGGGGGGGGGGCACTATTTTATTATTATTTTCATTGTATATAGACAGTTTTAACTTGACAACAATAACAACCGTCACAACCCACCTGAATATCCGGTTTACTTCCTGTATACATAGCTGAGCGCAGGCTGATATTCGGCTCATATTAAATGTTAACGTTAGGCCGTGTCTCCGACAGACACATTAACAAGGTAGCCTATTTCGGTCTTTATGTCTTGTAGTAGTTAGTAGTAGTTGTTGTTGTTGTTGTTGATAGTTGCCATAACAACCACCCCTGTCGGAAAGACGTGCACACGCTGGGTAGGAAGCGTTGTTGTCCCGGAGGCGATATTCTTTTTTCGGATGATGGCGAAGGCATAACCCGCCCCTTTCTGCCTCTGATTGGCCTAGCGTCAAACTTCCATCCAAACACATTCGCTTGGCTATCCTGCATTACATCTCTTTCTACAGTCTGTGGTCAGACCGTCAAACTCAGTGGGTCAGACTCAGACATACAGCAGTTACGCTTGCTAGCCTGCATGAAAGACGCCAGTGTGTTTATGTTTTTAATATAGTCATATCTATGGTTTATAACGCTGCCACTAATCAGAGGCAGAGAGGGCCAGGGGTGGGTTATGCCTTCGCCGTCATCCAAAAAAAATATCGCTTCCGGTAAGCTAGCTAGCTAGCTAATGTTAGCTGCTGGTTGGTTGGCTAACTAGCGAATGTTAGCCGTTAGCTAACGTTAACACATTAACTAGACAAACACAGACATGCAGAGCTCCAAAAACAGAGCAATTCGTGATTTTGTTACTGTAGTTTCTGCAGAGTAACGTCCATGTCACGGATCTGACGGATAGTGCAGTAACAATCAGCAGCTATGATAGCGCAGCCAGGGGGGGGAGGAAGTCCATATATGGTCCATCCGGTCATGGGTCATAGGACATTACGTCATCACAGGATAACGCGATTGGCTGGCTCAGATCTGTTCAAATCTGAGCCAGCCAATCACGTTGTCCTGCGTTGTTTGAGACGTGTATAAAAGGCGACCGCAGATGGGGGTGGGTGGGGGGAACCAGAGGAGAGAGGGGGAACCAGGGGGAGAGGGGAGAGGGGGAACCAGAGGAGAGGAGGGGAGAGGAGAGAGGGGGGACCAGATGGGGGAGAGGAGAGAGGGGGGGACCAGGGGGGGAGAGGAGAGAGGGGGAACCAGAGGAGAGGAGAGCAGAGGACCAGAGGGGGGAGAGGAGAGAGGGGGAGAGGAGGGGGGGAACCAGGGGGGGAGAGGAGAGAGGGGGAACCAGAGGAGAGCAGAGGAGGAGAGGAGAGAGGGGGAACCAGGGGGAGAGGAGAGAGGGGGGACCAGAGGGGAGAGGAGGGGGGGACCAGGGGGAGAGGAGAGAGGGGGGACCAGAGGGGGGAGAGGAGAGAGGGGGAGAGGAGGGGGGGGAACCAGGGGGAGAGGAGAGAGGGGGAACCAGAGGAGAGGAGGGGAGAGGAGAGAGGGGGAACCAGGGGGAGAGGAGGGGAGAGGAGAGAGGGGGAACCAGGGGGAGAGGAGAGAGGGGGGACCAGAGGGGGAGAGGAGTGGGGAGAGGAGAGAGGGGGAGAGGAGGGGGGGAACCAGGGGGGGAGAGGAGAGAGGGGGAACCAGAGGAGAGGAGGGGAGAGGAGAGAGGGGGAACCAGAGGAGAGGAGAGCAGAGGAGGAGAGGAGAGAGGGGGAACCAGAGGGGAGAGAGGGGGAGAGGAGAGAGGGGGAACCAGGGGGAGAGGAGAGGGGGGACCAGAGGGGAGAGAGGGGGAGAGGAGGGGGGAACCAGGGGGAGAGGAGAGGGGGAGAGGAGAGAGGGGGGACCAGAGGGGGGAGAGGAGAGAGGGGGAGAGGAGGGGAGAGGGAGAGGAGAGGGGCTGGACCCCTCCAGGGGCACTGCCATCCCTCTGGGCGGCCCTGGTAGTGGAAGCGATCATCTTGCTCTATGACCAGAATGGGTGTTGTTCAAACTGAACATTTATTTCTTCAACATGCTGCAGCAGAAAGGGAGATAAACAGCGGACACTATTTTCGTAGTTAAGCTATGAAGTAGCCTACTTCCCCCGCAGCATCGTGACATTGAATGAAAGTATAGGCTCGTTTGAGATGACTTCTGGCTCGCCTGGGAAGCAGCCGAGTGCAGTCAGCAAATTAGAGGCAGAGAGGGGCGGGTCATGCCTTCGCCATCATGGGAAAAAAAAGATTGCGTCCCGGAGCTAGCCTGAGAGGCTAATAAAAGCTACATGTTACAGAGTAAGCTGACTATCAGTACGTTATTGCACGCATAGGCCTATCTTTACATTTAAACGTTTACATAGCAAAAATAGAAATAGAAGTAGGCTATGTCAGTGTTTTCCCCTGAATAGCTGAGAAAGTGGACACTGTCAATAGTTAGCACTGTGAAGCTGATACAATTCAGGTGGCGGTAATGCAACATTTAAGGATGCCAACCGCCATAAAACACAGAAGAAGCTGAGAAAAAGGAAGTGCTGTGGGGTTGCAGCTGGTGAAAACCGTCTATAGGCTAATTGTAATATTTCACCTGCGGAGGGCAGTAATGCGCCAAGTAGCGTCTACACTGCCGGAAATCTTAAAGAAGAAGAAGAGGCTACCAAATGGCCAGCAGGCGCTGGCGAAAACTGTTCCGATCGTCGAGGCTACAAAAACATAGGCTACCGTAAAACGTGTCTTTCAATAAATCACCCATAAAACCATTTGCCAAAAACCCAACATTAGCAATAAAGACATACATTAGGCTACATAGATTAACCCCCAAAAAATGAATGGCTGACCGTTCCAGATATTCACTGCGCTCGCACTCCGGAGGACGCCCCGTACACTCGCCGCCTCGCTTTATGCAAATTAAACATGTTAGGTGCAGAACGGGAGTTCTTCCTACTTGTCGGCACAATGCACGATTCAACCGGCCGACCGCTTCTTACTAAGGAAAGCATCAAATCTCCACACTTTTTCTACTGGTCAGGCAGTAGCCACCTCTAACCTCTTTCTCGCCGAGAAGAGCCTGGTGACGTCACGCGAGGTTAGTAGCCACTGAGCTACATAAATAGTCGCTGGAAGCGTGCTGACGTAAGACGTTGGGTGACCGCCCACCTTTCATCAGCTCCGTTCCATCAATGGTTTAGGTTTAGTTCCATCTAGTTCCATCAGAGAGTTCCCCATTCATGTTTCGAAAAATTCTTATATTTTAAGCCTGGAACCAAACCAACCAGCCAACTAGTGAGTGACTATAAAACATTTCACTTGGAGCAAAAACGGCTAGATTTTTCTTTTCTTTTTTTGGTGCTACTGAATTAATATCACATTGGAATTTGGTTATTAGCCTCAATAGCCTGAGATTCACAGTCTCACCCACTGTGATGAATGTAGACGAGATCATGAGACAGAGAATTGGGGAGGGCAAATAAAATACAATATTTTTTTCAGTAGCCTAATCAAAAGCACACGTTTTATTTAGTCCTGTAACTCTGTGGAAGCAATTATGCCTAGTCTTATTTCTGCTATCGGCCTATGAGTGTTTCCCTTCTTTGAGACGTGTTGCCTCACTTGCCTGTCCCAGGTTTCTATGGAGATTGTCCGGAAGGTCTTTGCTGCCCCCCTCCCCCCTCCCCAAACACACAAAAAATGGGTGGGGGTGGGAATGGGTGGGGGTCAGAGAAGCAGCCAGGTCGGGAGTGGTCTGGAGCACAGCTGAAACCCGAGCCGGGGTCAGATGGGCATTTACCAGTAGGCTACGTGTTCGAGAAGCAAGAATTTCTCGCTTTAATTAAGGAATTCTGAGTCAAATATACAAGTGTATTATGATCAACATCAGCATTACCAAGCAACTGAATACAAATCCCATGGGGTTTAACGCTCGACTTGCAAGAACACTCAATTTCTACTAACCTGATAACAAAACCCCTTTTCGTTGAACAAATTACCTTTTCAAAAGTTATCTACACAAATAGCAATAGATTATAAATGCTTTTTTACATGAGGTAGACAGAAAATGGACTATCAACGAATATAATGAAATATATATATATATAGGCTATATATATATAAAATATATATTATATATATATATATATATATATATATCTCAAAACATACAGAACGCACAGCTCAGCAATAAATTCGAAGTTAGAAAAAAAAGAAAGAAAAAAACATACACATTCCTACAAACTCAGATATTCCTATAAATGACCAAAATAAAAGTTACATGAAATGTGTGACTGACATTAGACCATTCCCAAATGTGGAATGCTTTAAACAAGTCCATGTTTCCAAGCACAGTATTGACAGCTCTTCAGGGTTCCAAATCCTCGCTGCAGTTCACAATCCTTCCTCTAACAGTGTTTAGAAATGAAACGGAAAAACAAAGAAGTTTTGAAACAATAGTTTGACACCCTACCTCCATCTCTGGACTTACGATTTCCCTGAGTTTCAATGAAGAACTTTCAAAATGCAACCACCTCATCATAAACTCCTAGAGAATTTCTATGCTAGTTGTCAACTACATTCTCCCTGAGTCAAAGGATCTAACCAAACTTTTTTTCAGCTCTTTATAATGTAAAAAGTTTGGGGCGTAGTGTAGCGGTAGATTCCCTGCCTACCAACACGAGGGTTGCAGGTTTGCGCCCCGTGTTACCTCCGGCTTGTTCGGGCGTCCATACAGGCACGATTGGCTGTGTCTGCGGGTGGGAAGCCAGATTAAGGGTATGTGTCCTGGTCGCTGCACCAGCGCCTCCTCTGGTCGGTTGGGGCGCCTGTTCGGGGCGGAAGGGAACTGGTGGGAATAGCGTGATCCTCCCACGTGCCACATCCTGCCGGTGACGCTCCCCGCTGTCAGGTGAAAAGAAGCGGCTGGCAACTGCGCATGTGTTGGATGTGCGGAGGAAGCATGGTGCTAGTCTACGGCTCTCCCCAGATCTGCAGAGGGGGTGGAGCAGCGACCGGGGCAGCAGGGAGAAAATGGGGGGGGGGGGGGGGGGGGTGAATCTACCGTTATTTTTGCAAATTTAACTGCTACGTGCCAATCACCAAACACAATGTCCCACACCACTAATGCTTCTGTCTCATAACACAGAAATCAAAGACACTCAACAAGTTTACTACAGATACATTTTTTCAAAGTAACCCAGGAAAGTGTATAGTACTTTGTTTGAATCTTCTCAGGGTTCAATACTATTGCCAAGGATATTTGTTTTGCCTTGGATATGATCCATCATGTAGGACACCAAATATCATTCTCCTCTTTAACGTCCACTTCTTCTTTTGGCTGCACATCTCCATGATGCAAATCAGACCCTCCTGGATGAACATAGATGTTAGCTGGTCCGTTTTGTGACAAAAGGCTGGTCTCACCACTCTCAGGGTCCTGCCATGTGGCCCACGCAGCACATGGGACCTGGTATTCCATGTCCTCAGTGTTCGGTTCTGTTTTCACGTCACCATAATCTGGATCATATTTTTCCTCCTTAATGTCCATGTTAAATGATCCATTTTCCTGGAGAATGTCACATTCAACCCTCACTGTACTCCCATCGATCAGCATTATTGTCCCTGCTTCTAGAGGGACTGGCTCAGTTAGACCAGGGTCTTCATAAATGAAAGTACCGTCTCCTTTAGACTCGGTCTCCTCTTCAGTTTTGACCAAAGATTTGGCCCCACCAAGAAAACAGACATGACCGCCATCTGTATGGTATCTCATTAGCCGCACACATCGACCCTCGGAAGACAACACAAAAGGTAACTTAAATACTTCCTCTGCTCTCTTCGGACAGCTCTGATAGGACTTGGCCATGGCTTTGACTTTGTGTGCAATAGTTAAGGCAAATTCCCTGCGCCTGTGATTTTGTGAGCGAAGATTAAAGTTATAGCGAAGGATCTCATACAAAGCAGATGCATAGTTATCAAAATCAGAAGATGGATAGTTAGAGACATGGTCAAGGTCATCATGGATCTCGTATTTTTCACGTAACAAAGTAGATGTATAATGTTCTTTTTTAAGTATATACTTATGCAGCTCATACACTACAGCCCAAGTCAGTAACTTCAAGTCAAGTTTTCCTTGTTTTTTACTTTTTACTCTTGATTTGGATATTATATTATTATCAAGGACCAGACCTATTTTCTTGCAAAGAGGATAGCAGCGCTCCATACTGCCAGATCTCCGTATGGTTGTAGGACTTGTGGAGGTGGCACTCTGCAGAGTCAACTGTGTTTCTTCCGTTTCCTCCGATGTTCCTGTTTAAACAGAGAGAGAGAATGTATTAGCATGAATCTATCAATATATATATACCGTATATATATATATATATATATACACAGTGGGGAGAACAAGTATTTGATACACTGCCGATTTTGCAGGTTTTCCCACTTACAAAGCATATAGAGGTCTGTAATTTTTATCATAGGTACACTTCAACTGTGAGAGACGGAATCTAAAACAAAAATCCAGAAAATCACATTGTATGATTTTTAAGTAATTAATTTGCATTTTATTGCATGAAATAAGTATTTGATACATCAGAAAAACAGAACTTAATATTTGGTAAAGAAACCTTTGTTTGCAATTATTGACCAGGTTTGCATACACTGCAGCAGGGATTTTGGCCCACTCCTCCATACAGATCTTCTCCAGATCCTTCAGGTTACGGGGCTGTCGCTGGGCAACACGGACTTTCAGCTCCCTCTAAAGATTTTCTATTGGGTTCAGGTGTGGAGACTGGCTAGGCCACTCCAGGACCTTGAGATGCTTCTTACGGAGCCACTCCTTAGTTGCCCTGGCTGTGTGTTTCTGGTCGTTGTCATGCTGGAAGACCCAGCCACGACCCATCTTCAATGCTCTTATTGAGGGAAGGAGGTTGTTGGCCAAGATCTGGCGATACATGGCCCCATCCATCCTCCCCTCAATACGGTGCATTCGTCCTGTCCCCTTTGCAGAAAAGCATCCCCAAAGAAGGATGTTTCCACCTCCATGCTTCACGGTTGGGATGGTGTTCTTGGGGTTGTACTCATCCTTCTTCTTCCTCCAAACACAGCGAGTGGAGTTTATGGCAAAAAGCTCTATTTTGGTCTCATCAGACCACATGACCTTCTCCCATTCCTCCTCTGGATCATCCAGATGGTCATTGGCAAACCTCAGACGGGCCTGGACATGCGCTGGCTTGAGCAGGGGGACCGTGCGTGCGCTGCAATCCATTACGGCGTAGTGTGTTACTAATGGTTTTCTTTGAGACTGTGGTCCCAGCTCTCTTCAGGTCATTGACCAGGTCCTGCCGTGTAGTTCTGGGCTGATCCCTCACCTTCATGATCATTGATGCCCCACGAGGTGCAAACAAAGGTTTCTTTACCAAATATTAAGTTCTGTTTTTCTGATGTATCAAATACTTATTTCATGCAATAAAATGCAAATTAATTACTTAACACATTCACTGCCAGCCGTTTTTTTTTTACTGTAGGTAGGTTCTGCCAGAGGGTTTTTTTGAGGATTCTGGCTCATCTTTCAAGACCCGAGGATTCTTTTCTGCTAAGATTTTGTGAACACACAATATCTCAAAAGAACTAATAGAATGTGTGCTTTCTCTGTCTACAAGAGTTAGTTTGTAGAGTTAGTAGTTATGTAAGCATTAGCAGTTGAATACAGCATGGTTTCAGCGTCAGAAAAATTATTCTGAGATAAACGGCTTTTTGTGAAATTCGATAGAACAGTCACTTTAACCATTCATTTTTGGCGTCAGTAAGACGTCAGACATCTAAACAATAGTTTTGAACAGTAATTTCCTCCATAACAGCAGGAAACCCCCCTCTGCTTCCAACTCCTCCCTCCGTGGGCGTTCTTCTTGGCTGCAGCGGCCGTGTCACAAGCTTGTCACCAGTCTCACTGCTTTGCTGCTGCTGTGCCTGTCTGCGCGGCCGCTCTTTGAGGAAGTCTGGATGGACTCGCTCGCTTCTTGGAGTTTTGGTTGAGAGCTTTGATGAAGCTTTTGCGATTCTGGTCATATTTATGCTGCGTGTTTCAAAGTGTGTTCCACCCGTAATCTATTATGCAAATTTGCAATCCCGCACCGCCAGCAATCAGCGCGAAAACGAAAGCGTTTTCGCCAATCCATTTTCATGAGAATGGCTTCGTCACACTGCTTTTTGCTTGCCTTCCTCTAGTCAGGAAAGCACTGTCGCCACTTAGTGGGTCGGTGGAATGGGTTGTACACGTTGTACACGTCCAATACTTATATAAGAGATGTAAAAGGGTTAGATGCACATCCCACCGTCAAAAAAACAAAATCGATTTTTTTTTAACGTAAAAACACGTCATTGGCAGTGAACGTGTTAAAAATCATAGAATGTGATTTTCTGGATTTTTGTTTTAGATTCCGTCTCTCACAGTTGAAGCGTACCTATGATAAAAATTACAGACCTCTACATGCTTTGTTAGTGGGGAGACCTGCAAAATCAGCAGTGTATCAAATACTTGTTCTCCCCACTGTATATATATATATATATATATATATATATATATACATATATATATATATACAGTATATATATATATCAACTAATCACAGAGACATACCTTTGTTGAAGCGATCCATTCTCCCCTTCTCAACCCGCTCACACTTCCTATATCTGGTGGTAGGAGAAAGATAAATGTTTAATTTTAAAACACATAACTATGGTAACTTACATGTTATTATGACTGTGCTGAATAAGCCATCATTAACTGGATTGATTAATTTATTTTACTGGAAAAAAATAAAAGCTATTTCCACATTTCATAATGCACAAAATGCATAGTTGAGAAAAAAACATAATTGCACATTATTCAGTCCTGGTTTTGGGCAGCAGAATTTGGGCAGCTGGTTATTGACACTGCACAGATAATGGGCATTACGGTTAGTTAGCTTGCTAATTACATGATTCAGTGCTGGGGGGGGGGTCCATAAATTAAAATATATATATTACTGCAATATGATATTCACTGTTATACAGTAGCAGATATCATGGATGATCCACCTTTATCAACTGGTAGAGACCTTTCCATAAATGTAACCAGCAGTTAGGGCCCTCCCAGTAGCCTCAGTGCTGTGTAGAAACTTAGCCCTAGTTGTTTAGCTTGAGGCTCAGGCTACTGAGCTGAACTTCCAGGGCTTATTATGGCCTACAGTGAGTGAGAGTGATAATGTGTCTGTAGAATACCATCTATAGCAGTGATTCCCAACCTGTGGGCCGCGAAGGTATTGCAAGTGGGCCGCCAAATCATTTCCAAAAAAGTATGATTTTTGAAAAAAAAAAAAAATCTATTTTTTTTTGAAAGATTTTTAAAAATCATACTTGAAAAAGTATGATTTTTGTTTCTTTGATGTTATTGCTTTTGCTTGAATTGAAGTTTCACCTTTACATCATCTTGGGTTTGTGTTTATTTGTAACCCTATCGATTTAATGGGCTTTCTTCTGATATTTGGATTTTGTTTGGATCTGATATTGGATGTCAAATTGTTATGAGAATGCATTTTTCCATTGTTGAAGGATACCGTTATTTATTAATCATTTGTTAATTAGCCTGTTACAGACAGCCCCTTGCTTGTCATTTCTGACATCTGTGTGGTGCTGATGGACAGCTCCTTGAATGATTGGTGTGTGTGTGTGTGTGTGTGTGTGTGTGTGTGTGTGTGTGTGTGTGTGTGTGCGTGTGTATGTGTGTGTGTGTGTGGACAGCTCCTTGAAAACTGTAATACTGAAGGTGTTGCAACATGTTACAGGTGCTGTGTTAGTGACTGTGGAGCTTCCAACATGTTTCTCCTGTATTCAGTTCAGTCCTTTATGTTCAATTTTCAATAAAAAAGTGCTCTGAGAACGCATTATATGGCCTTTGTATTTATGGGGTCGGAGGTGGGCCGCGAACATTTTTGAGACATAAAAGTGGGCCCTGAGTTGGAAAAGGTTGGGAACCACTGATCTATAGAATAACAACAAAGACTGTGTTGATGGCTAAAGCCTCTGGCACAAAGGAAACTTAATACAAGTTGACAAGAAGTTAATTCATAATTCAGCTGTCTGTCCTCCTAATAACTACAAGAATCTGGATTTTTACTCTGTTTAACTCATGGACAACTTACATGCAACACTGTCGTCTGGTGTTGGGCCCTCCGAACTTGGGCTTATCAAGGCAGTTCTCACACGCGCCACACTCACGCAATGTGCAGCCCTTGCAAACACCACAGGACCGAGACCGGACACCCCCGGGTTTATACTGAGACAGTATCTGCCTTTTGGTTGTGTGTACTGCCTTTTCTAAATGGGGTCCGATACTCGTGATACTCATAATCCTCCTCCTCCTCCTCCTCCTTCTCCGGATGGGTTCCTGGGGGACCACACTGTGAGACCTGCCGTGATCACAGCCGTCATCGTCATCGTCTGCAACATCTGCAAGCGAGAGAGAGAGAGGTTGTGAGAAAAAGTCACAGCAGGTGTTCCAAATGTCATCAATATCAAACTGCTCTTCATCTACCGATTCAGTACTTGACACTGCAGTACCATTATATACCGTGGTGCAGTTCAGTGCAAGTGCAAATATAAGGGGTGTTAGATGATGATCATATGATTACCTTGTTCTTTTCCTTCTTGCTGGATCTCAGTGCACCTGCCTGAACTTGGGCCAGTGATTGGTGTCTGGGAAGTATGTGGATTAGCGCGCAACTTCCACATCTTTTGATCTATTCCCTCTTTGTTTTGTTCCGGAGTTAGATCGTCATGATCATGAAGTACATGGTCATCTGTTGGGTTCTGTGTTTGATCTTTGACAAATGGCTGACTCAGATCGGGGCGTACAGAGGGAGTGGGGCTGAGCAGTTCCTCCTCATGTACACCCAGTGGTCTCAATCCTGATTCTCTAGCTACGTTCGGGCTTGGAGAACAACTTGTTTTTGTTTGTATGCTTTCTCCATTACCAGTATCTTCTGGGTCTGTGACATGATCCAAGTCCAAGTCAGACTCTGATAGTGGACACGTGTAGGAATGCACCTCACTGGGACCCTCGTCATATGACTTGGTGGGGGTGGGAGGAGGTCTGGGGGCGTCCTTCCGGGGTCGTCCTGGTTTCCTTTTGACGGGTGCTTGTAGTAAGTCATCGTCTGCAACATCTGCAAGCGAGAAAGAGAGAGGTTGTAATAAAAAGTCACAGCAGGTGTTCCAAATGTCATCAATATCAAACTGCTCATCATCTACCGATTCAGTACTTGACACTGCAGTACCATTATATACCATGGTGCAGTTCCAATCAGTGCAAGTGCAAATATCAGGGGTGTAAGGTGATGATCATATGATTACCTTGTTCTTTTCCTTCTTGCTGGATCTCAGTGCACCTGCCTGAACTTGGGCCAGTGATTGGTGTCTGGGAAGTATGTGGATTAGCGCGCAACTTCCACGTCTTTTGATCTATTCCCTCTTTGTTTTGTTCCGGAGTTAGATCGTCATAATCATGAAGTACATGGTCATCTGTTGGGTTCTGTGTTTGATCTTTGACAAATGGCTGACTCAGATCTGGGTGTACAGAGAGAGTGGGGCTGAGCAGTTCCTCCTCATGTACACCCAGTTGTCTTAATCCTGATTCTCTAGCTACGTTCGGGCTTGGAGAACAACTTGTTTTTCTTTGTTTGCTTTCTCCATTACCAGTATCTTCTGGGTCTGTGACATCATCCAAGTCCAAGTCAGACTCTGATAGTGGACACGTGTAGGAATGCACCTCACTCAGACCCTCGCCATATGACTTGGTGGGGGTGGGAGGAGGTCTGGGGGCGTCCTTCCGGGGTCGTCCTGGTTTCCTTTTGACGGGTGCTTGTAGTAAGTTATCTCTGCTTGAAATGTCTCGACTGCTGTACAAATCAGTTCCATTAAAGATTCCATTTTTATCAACATCTTCAGCCTCTGTTCTTTCTTTTGCTTCTAAAAGAGACATGTTGTTTTGGTTACATCCTTGAATTGATATGGGCTGTGTCTGTCGACTGTTGTTAAGTACGATGATGTCTTTTTTGCAGACCTCATTCCATTCCTGATGGGCAACTGCCATCTTATTTTTTGCTACCTTTGAAATCTACAGTTGAGACGTATCCAGTAGCAAATCCATGGTTGTCCTCCACACTGCAGTTATCCTTGTCTCCTGTCCTTCCTGTGTTTAAATTTAGGGGGGAAATAAAAATAAAACATTTTAGTCCTTAAACATTTCATTATGTTGGAACATACTTGAGAGTCACAGTAGCCCTATTCACCTTATGTAGCCCCGCCCACTTGACCCGTTTGTGTTACGACTTCCTGTTCAAAACGCCGGCTGTTTTACCTGCTCCAATCAGAGATCATCACTGGTCAAAGCTAATAGGCTCGTTTGAGATGAGCAAATTCTGCGCAGATTCGACCAGCGCCTTGCTTGCCCCGTTGCATGATGGTTAGAAAGTTGTCCGACTTGCTCCGTCCTGCCCGACTGCGTGAGTCACGTGACTCTCGCGAGAGCGAGGCGGGCGCAGATTTGGAGCGAGGCGCCGCAGTTGCTCCCCACCAACTGCGTCCGACTGTGGATGACAGAGCATGACGAGAAACGCATCGAGCTGATCGCCCATTGGTTCAACACAGGTGCATCACAAACCCACAGTGAAGTGTAGAAACTTCAATTTTATATCTATTCCAAGCTGTCACTTTACATTTTACATAAATACCACCTGTAATGCCTACATTAACAATAAAATAAGTAATCTGAAGGGCTGGGTCATTTGAGCAGTGAGTGTGGGTGGCGCTAATGCATGTTTTAATTTGTTTACAAACCGCTGTTAAACCAAACTGTAGAAAAAGAAAAGCAGCAGCGAGTGTGCTGTCGAGGGTGTTCGACTTGTTGACGCCTCGCCTGACTGTGCTCGCCTGCTCTCGTCTGCTTTCCAGGCGAGGCGGCAGTCATCTCAAACGAGCCTATTGACTCACTGGAAGCAGACTGCGGAGATAAGCTCTGCCACAGGAAGTGTAAACACAATCCGTTCCGATTGTGTTTACACTTCCTGTTAGTCTCTCGAGCCAGACTGTCTCTTCTACATATTGGTGAATAAGATTGCGTCGTTTTCTTCATTCTATAGTATGAAGGAAACTCTACGTCTGCGCAACATTTATCGCTGCAGCAGGTTCGTTGGCCAATCGATCTGACACTTCACATGGGCATTGGAGATTGGAAGAGACAGGAAGTAACGAAGCCGGTTTTTTCATGTACCAAAATTTAAGCTGTTTATGGGCATTTTTCCTGCATTTGGGAAGATTTATCCCTGATGATGTCACAATGTCTGTCAACAGTGACTGCACAAGTACTCTGCACCGGGTTGGAGCTGTTTATTAGCATTTTGCCAGGTCAAGTCTGCACAGAGTTGTGGCACGTGCATCCCTGGGTATGGACTAGCAATATGTGTGTGTATTAGGGCTGTTGAAACGAATTTTGATATTCGAATATATATTATTCGAATTTAATAATTATGAACGAAATTCGATTATTATTATTTTTTTTAAACGATTTTTTTTTTTTAGAACACTAGAACAGTGACAAGTTCTGACAACATACTTGAAGAAAAGAGTGTTAACTGAAGTTGACTGTTGAAGCTGCTATACTGATGTAAACCTACCTGTAGCTCTTAAAATGTATGTTCATTCATTGTTAACTGAAGTTGACTGTTGAAGCTGCTATACTGAATGTAAACCTGTAGCTCTTAAGTGCAATACGTGACTGATTTTTTTTGTTCATGGCTCATTGTTGTTTTGGCAAAGTTTACTTATTTGTTCATTGATAAGGAGCTCAAACAAAGGCTGTGTCTTTTTTTATTATCAATTATTTTATTTTAGCATTTCAGACAGCACCAATACATCACTGATGAATATTAAGTAAGCTCTGGTTATCTGACCTATTTTCTAATGCAATGAATGTATATGTACATTGTACAAGGAACATGTTTTCTTAAATAAACATCATTGCTGGACTATTTGTGATAAGCCTAATATTATTTTGAATATTCATCCACCATTCACTTTTCCATCTACATTTGGTAAAATGCTTAGAAAAAGTTTTACTTGGTCAAACCCAAAGATTCAGCTATATTTAGAATCAGAACATAACATAAGAGAAGACAACAATTCACTCAGACCAAACATTTTTTTTTTTTTAATTCAATTAAAAATTAATTAAAATATTCGAATATAATTCGAATATTAAAATGTATAAAGCACTGAAATTCGAATTGGATTATAGAGGGAGATTGACAGCCCTAGTGTGTATATATATATATGTAGAAATACTAGAAATCTTGCACGCTACCCGCACTCAATGTAGGGCTCGCCCGCCCTGCAACTCACCTGCTGGGTGGCCTCACCTCCTATATTGGCGTACACAGCACCCAATTGCTCAACTTCACATCACTGATGACAATTGCTGAGTGACCATCACTGATTCATGGAGTGCTTAACAACCAAATTGTGATGTAATCAGTGATGCGAAGTTGAGCAGGTGGGCCGATGCCGCAGCAGGTGAGCCTAGGAATAGAGCGTGTAACGCGCAAGATTTCTAGTATATATATATATAGGCCTACTGTATATATATATATCACTATTGCTCATATAACGGCGTTGTGTTTGATGGTACAGTACTTGCAGCAACCCATGTTAAGGGCTTGCCCAGGGGTGGATTCGAACTGCGGACCTTCGGCTTGCTGGACAGACACGTTAACCACTGCACCAAGAGAGCTAGCTCCCTTGGCGGAGCTGATTAACGTGCCTTTATACTGGGGGAGTGAGTTTAACCAACCTACTCGCTACCACTCGGGACTCACGAGGACGAGGACACATTCATTCAGTTACACTCACATATAGACAGAGTGACATCACTGATGACAAGAAATCATCTTGAGCCAGAGAAACTCGCTGTGCATGCCAAAACGTGCCTAAACACAAGTTGGCACGAGTTTGGTCACATCCAAAACAAACGTGAATTCACAATATGCCAATTGCGACCAGATAATGCGAATTTCCAAAATGCAGTGTGACGTCATCCACTCCATTGTGACCCCCTAAGAGACATCACAATTGCTCAAGTGACATCACTGATATCACAATCATTACTGACACGCCACAGACACCGCCCCCCCCCTCCCCCACACACACACACACACACAGGCGGAAACTGTGCCCGCGTGGGGAACTTTTTGGGACGACCCACCAACCACCCCATCCAAGAGTGACTTGAGCTGTTTTCTATTGTTATTCCCGTTAAATATTAGTAGGCTACTGTTCCGATAGTCGAGGCTACAAAAACATACCGTAAAACCTGTCATTCAATAAATCACCCATAAAACAATTTGCCAAAAACGAAACATTAGCAATAAAGACATAACCATAATAACATCCAAACAATTCATGGCTGACCGTTCCAGATATTCACTGAGCTCGCAGTCCACAGGACGCTCCGTACACTCGCCGCCTCGCTTTACAAAACATGTAACGTGCAGAACGGGAGTTCTTCCTAGTACTTGTCGGTACAATGCACGATTCAACCGGCCGAACGTTTTTTGTTTGTTTATTTTACTAAGGAAAGCATCAAATCTCCACACTTTTTCTACTCAGCCACCCGTAGATCACTGAGCTAAATAACGTGCTGACGTAAGACGTTGGGGTCTGACCACGTGAGACTATCCCAACAACAGTGACCGCCCACTTTTCCTCAGCTCCCGTTCCATCCCATCAGAGAATTCCCCATTCATTTTATCCATAGATGTTTCGAAAAATCCTTATAGTTTTAAGCCTGGAACCAAACCAACCAGCCAACTACTGAATCGTGAGTGACCATAAAACATTTCACTTGATGTAAAAAAAAAAATATATATATATATTTTTTGGTGCCTACTGAATTAATATCACATTGGAATTTGGTTATTGGCCTGAGATTCACAGTCTCACCCACTGTGATGAATGTAGACGAGATGAGACAGAGATCATTGGGGAGGGAAAAGAAAAATATTTTTTTTCAGTTATCAAAAGCACAAGTTGGATTTATACAAATTTATTATGATCAACATCAGCATTACCAAGCAACTGAATAGCCTAACATGACTGAATACAAACCCCATGGGGTTTAATGTTCGATTTGCAAGAACACTCAATTTCTATTAACCTGATAACAAAACCCCCTTTCATTGAGCAAATTATCTTTTCAAGAGTAAGTTATCTACACAAATAGCAATAGATTATTATTGTTTCTTTTTACATGAGGTAGTCAGAACAACTAATATAATGAAAGCAGTATAAAAAAAACACAATTTCAAATAGCTATATTCATTTTCTATTCAGAACGCACAGCTCAGCAAAACAATTAAAAGTTAGAAAAAAAAAGTCATACACATTCCTACAAACTCAGATATTCCTAATATCAATAAATGACCAAAATAAAAGTTACATCAAATGTGTGACTGACAGACCATTCCCAGTTGTGGAACTCTTTAAACAAGTCCATGTTTCCAAACACAGTATTGACAGCTCTTCAGGATCTTCAAACATTTTAAGAGTCCAAAATCCTCGCTGCAGTTCACAATCCTTCCTCTTCCAGTGTTTAGAAATGAAACAGAAAAACAAAGTAGTTTTGAAACAACAGTTTGACACCATACATACCTCCATCTCTGGACTTAAGATTCCCCCCAAAGATTCAATGAAGAACCTTTGAAATGCAACCACCTCATCATAAACTCCTACAGAATTTCTATGCTAGTTGTCAACTACATTCTCCCTGAGTCAAAGGATCGAACCAAACTTTTTTTCAGCTCTTTATAATGTAAAAAGTTTGGGGCGTAGTGTAGCGGTAGATTCCCTGCTTACCAACACGAGGGTTGCAGGTTC
Organism: Poromitra crassiceps; assembly: GCF_964638095.1. Taxonomy (NCBI): domain Eukaryota; kingdom Metazoa; phylum Chordata; class Actinopteri; order Beryciformes; family Melamphaidae; genus Poromitra; species Poromitra crassiceps. The sequence goes on along the minus strand of NC_139630.1, from coordinate 53,435,410 downwards.
GTGCCCCGTGTTACCTCCGGCTTGTTCGGGCGTCCATACAGGCACGATTGGCTGTGTCTGCCGGTGGGAAGCCAGATTAAGGGTATGTCTGTTTTTTTTTACTCTTTAAAATGTAAAATTGTTACCTTTAACTGCCAAATTGCCAATCATCAAACACAAAGTCCCCCACTCCAATGCTCTGGTGTCATAACACCCTTGTATGTCCAATCCTCTTTTTCCAGCAGCAATAGTGTTTGGCTGGAGAGCCATTTATCAAGCAGAGAGACACTCAACAAGTTTACTACAGTCAGATCAAAGTTTACTTTTCCCCCCAAAAGTAACGCACGCAAGTAATTAGTAATAGTAATTAGTTTGAATCTGTTCAGGGTTCAATGCTATTGCCAAGGATATTTGTTTGGCCTCTGATACGATCCATCATGTAGGACACCAAATATCATTCTCCTCTTTAATATCCACTTCTTCTCTTAGCTGCACATCTCCATGATGCAAATCAGACCCTCCTGGATGAACATAGATGTTAGCTGGTCCGTTTTGTGACACAAGGCTGGTCTCACCACTCTCAGGGTCCTGCCACATGGCCCACGCAGCACATGGGACCTGGTATTCCATGTCCTCTGTGTTCGGTTCTGTTTTCACATCACCATAATCTGGATCATATTTTTCCTCCTTAATGTCCATGTTAAATGATCCATTTTCCTGGAGAATGTCACATTCAACCCTCACTGTACTCCCATCGATCAGCATTATTGTCCCTGCTTCTAGAGGGCCTGCCTCAGCTAGACCAGGGTCTTCATAAATGAAAGTACCGTCTCCTTTAGACTCGGTCTCCTCTTCAGTTTTGACCAAAGATTTGGCCCCACCAAGAAAACGGACACGATCGCCATCTGTATGGTATCTCATTAGCCGCACACATCGACCCTCGGACAACACAAAAGGTAACTTAAATACTTCCTCTGCTCTCTTTGGACAGCTCTGATAGTGATAGGACTTGGCCATGGCTTTGACTTTGTGTGCAATTGTTAAGGTAAATTCCCTGCGCCTGTGATTTTGTGAGCTAAGATCAAAGTTATAGTGAAGGATCTCATACAAAGCAGATGCATAGTTATCAGAATCAGAAGATGGATGGTTAGAGTCATGGTCAAGGTCATCACGGATCTGGTATTTTACACGTAACAAAGTAGATGTATAATATTCTTTTTTAAGTATATACTTATGCAGCTCATACACTACAGCCCAAGTCAGTAACTTCAAGTCAAGTTTTACTCTTTTTTTACGTTTTACTCCTGATTTGGATTTTACATCAAAGACCAGACCTATTTTTTTGCAAAGAGGATAGCAGCGCTCCATACTGCCAGATCTCCATATGGCTGTAGGCCTTATGGAAGTGGAACTGGCACGCTGCAGAGTCCACTGTGTTTTTTCTGTTTCATCCGATGTTCCTGTTTAATCAGAGAGAGAGAATGTATTAGCATGAATCTATCAATATATATATTATATATATATAACAGTTATTAAATATATGTTCTGCTTATGGTGTCAAATTTGACATTAAATACAATGCTAAAAAGAGTGTTGTCATGATCTGTAGAACAAAGGGAGACAGGGATCTCATTTTTTCTGCCTTTTATTTGTCAGATAATGTTCTGTCTGTTTGTGATAAAACAAAATATCTGGGTCACTTCATCACTGACCAAATGTCTGATGATGAGGACATGTATAGACAGCGGCGTGTGCTATATGGGCAGGCTAACATGCTGGTCAGGAAATTCCATTCATGTTCTGATGATGTAAAGATTAACCTTTTCAGAGCCTACTGTACCCCCATTTATACTGCCCCCCTGTGGGTGAACTTCAAAAAAGCGAGCCAACATAAGCTTCAGGTTGCATATAACGATTGTATGCGGATTTTGATGAAAAAACCTAGGTGGAGTAGTGCAAGTGACCTGTTTTCTAAGGCAGGAGTCTACACTATTCAGGCCCTCCTTAGAAACCTAATGTATAAATTTATCGGCAGACTAAATAACTAAATGTGTCCCAGAATGCCATCATAGTACTGCAAACCAACCCTGTGTTTAGTGCTGCAAGATACAACTCACGAATGTGGTCCTATTGGTATAGGTGCATTCTATTATAGATCTTATCTTAATTCTTTCTTGTGTGTTTTATTTTTCTAAAGTGTTGTTCATGTATGTGTTTTTCTATGGACCTTGTGTCTGATAATAAATTTGATTGATTGATATATATATATATATATATATATATATATATATATATATATATATATATATATATATATATATATATATATAAACGAATCACAGAGACATACGTTTGTTGAAGCGATCCATTCTCCCCTTCTGAACCCGCTCACACCTCCTATATCTGGTGGTAGGAGAAAGAGAAATGTTTAATTTTAAAACACATAACTATGGTAACTTACATGTTATTATGAGTGCGCTGAATAAGCCATCATTAACTGGATTGATTCATTTATTTTACTGGAAAGAAATAAAAGCTATTTGCATGTTTCATAATGCACAAAATGAATAGTTGAGGGGGAAAAAAACACAAAATTGCACAGTATTCAGTCCTGGTTTTGGGCAGCTGGTTATTGACACTGCACAGATAATGGGCATTATGGTTAGTTAGCTTGCTAATTACATGATTCAGTGCTGGGGGGGGGGGGAGGGTCCATAAATTAATATATATATATTACTGCAATATGATATTCACTGTTATACAGTAGCAGATATCATGGATGATCCACCTTTATCAACTGGTAGAGGCCTTTCCATAAATGTAACCAGAAGTTAGGGCCCTCCCAGTAGCCTCAGTGCTGTGTAGAAACTTAGCCCTAGTTGTTTAGCTTGAGGCTCAGGCTACTGAGCTGAACCTCCAGGGCTTATTATGGCCTACAGTGAGTGAGAGTGATAATGTGTCTGTAGAATACCATCTATAGAATAACAACAAAGACTGTGTTGATGGCTAAAGCCTCTGGCACAAAGGAAACTTAATACAAGTTGACAAGAAGTTAATTCATAATTCAGCGGTCTGTCCTCCTCACAACTACAAGAATCTGGATTTTTACTCTGTTTAACTCATGGACAACTTACATGCAACACTGTCGTCTGGTGTTGGGCCCTCCGAACTTGGGCTTATCAAGGCAGTTCTCACACGCGCCACACTCACGCAATGTGCAGCAGCCCTTGCAAACACCACAGGACCGAGACTTGACACCCCCGGGTTTATACTGAGACAGTATCTGCCTTTTGGTTGGGTATTCTGCCTTTTCAAAATGGCCCCAGGTACTCATAATCCCCCTCCTCCTCTGACTAGCTACGTTCGGGCTTCGAGAACAACTTGTTTTTGTTCGTATGCTTTCTCCATTACCAGTATCTTCTGGGTCTGTGACATCATCCAAGTCCAAGTCAGACTCTGATAGTGGACACGTGTAGGAATGCACCTCACTCAGACCCTCGCCATATGACTTGGTGGGGGTGGGAGGAGGTCTGGGGGCGTCTTTCCGGGGTCGTCCTGGTTTCCTTATGACGGGTGCTTGTAGTAAGTTATCTCTGTCCTTCCGGGGTCGTCCTGGTTTCCTTATGACGGGTGCTTGTAGTAAGTTAGCTCTGCTTGAAATGTCTCGACTGCTGTACAAATCAGTTCCATTAAAGATTCCATTTCTATCAACGTCTTCAGCCTCTGTTCTTTCTTTTGCTTCTAAAAGAGACATGTTGTTTTGGTTACATCCTTGAATTGATATGGGCTGTGTCTGTCGACTGTTGTTAAGTACGATGATGACTTTTTTGCAGACCTCATTCCATTCCTGATGGGCAACTGCCATCTTATTTTTTGCTACCTTTGAAATCTACAGTTGAGACGTATCCTGTAGCAAATCCATGGTTGTCCTCCACACTGCAGTTATCCTTGTCTCCTGTCCTTCCTGTGTTTAAATTTAGGGGGAAAATAAAAATAAAACATTTTAGTCCTTAAACATTTCATTATGTTGGAACATACTTGAGAGTCACAGTAGCCCTTCACCTTATGTAGCCCCGCCCACTTGACCCGTTTGTATTACGACTTCCTGTTCAAAACGCCGGCTGTTTTACCTGCTCAAACCAGAGATCATCTCTGGTCAAAGCTAGTGACTCACTGGAAGCAGACTGTTTTACCTGCTCAAACCAGAGATCATCTCTGGTCAAAGCTAGTGACTCACTAGAAGCAGGCTGCAGGGATAAGCTCTGCCACAGGAAGTGTAAACACAATCGGTTCCGATGGTGTTTACACTTCCTGTTAGTCTCTCGAGCCAGACTGTCTCTTCTACATATTGGTGAATAAGATTGCGTCGTTTTCTTCATTCTATAGTATGAAGGAAACTCTACGTCTGCGCAACATTTATCGCTGCAGCAGGTTCGTTGGCCAATCGATCTGACACTTCACATGGACATTGGAGATTGGAAGAGACAGGAAGTAACGAAGCCGGTTTTTCCATGTACCAAAATTTAAGCTGTTTATGGGCATTTTTCCTGCATTTGGGAAGATTTATCCCTGATGATGTCACAATGTCTGTCAACAGTGACATCAGTGACTGCACAAGTACTCTGCACCGGGTTGGAGCTGTTTATTAGCATTTTGCCATTTCAGGTAAAGTCTGCACAGAGTTGTGGCACGCGCATCCCTGGGTATGGACTAGCTATATGTGTGTGTGTGTATATAATGTAGCGGTTCAGGTAATCCAGGTATTACCTGTAATGTGATGTGCAATAGAAGTGTCTAGATTATTAGCTAGGAACTGATGTGTGGGAGTGTGACCGAGGGGGAACACTAGGTTTGTGGGAACGCTTCCGGTGAGAGAGCATGCGGTGGCAGTCTCCGGTTACCGCCTAGGGGGAAGCAGCTAGCTAACTATGGCGTAGCAACCGCCTAGAGTTGTAATATGACTAACTATAAATAAAGAACCCTGTACCCGCAAGAAGCCTCTGCCTCTTCAATACCAGGAACGCTACAATTGGTGTCAGAAGTTAAAACGGTGAATATTGCCTCCAGAATCGGCGAGGTGGTGAACAAGTTCCTGAAGAAAAGTGCGGAACGGAGCCGCCGAAGATGAAGAGGGAGATAGGAGAGGCTGAAGCCGCGGTGTGCGCCGAGATGAGGAATACGGTGGAGGGCGTAAGGGGGATATACAGACGGATGAGAGAGGAATACAGACAGATGAGGAAGAGCCTCGGGCGGGAGGAGAACGACGCCGAACAGGACCCCTCTAACAGACAGGGACCCGGGCGCGGAGCAGCGGCAGCCGAACCGGGCCCCGCTAACGGACAGGGACCCGTGAGCGGAGCAGCGAGAGCCGGGGAAGATCCTGTGCAGCTGGCGCCAGTGAGGAGCGGCGGGCGGGGCCCTATCAAGACGCAGAAGTACGACGGTAAACAGAGTTGGGAGGCGTTTCAGGCCCAATTCGAACTGATAGCGGAGAGTGAGGGCTGGACAAAGCAAGAGAAAGGAACAAAGCTAGCTACGTGCCTGGTGGATGACGCGCGGGCATGCTTGCTACTGCTAAGCCCAGGGGAAAGAGGTGACTATGGAGCACTGGTGGGGGCCCTACAGAGGAGATTCGGCCAGTGTGAGCTGCCGAGTATACAACGCGCCGAACTGTGTAACAGGCACCGGCAGCCTGGTGAGTCACTGCGTGTTTTGGCTAATGACATTGAGACTCTATCAAGGAGGGCATATACGGACATGTTGCCAGAGACGCAGAGTGAACTTGCCAGGGATCAGTTTGTTCGAGCTTTGACCCCGTGTTGGCTGCGCAGGCAGACCCAGCTGGCACGCCCAAGGACGCTGCAGGAGGCGCTGGAGCTGGCATCAGAGAGAGAGATCGTGGGGGCGGTGGCCACGGAGGACGGCACGATGGAGGCCGCCCCCGTGGCGAGAATGGCAGGGGAGGCACGGGAGGAGCCAGCGTGGAAGAGTGCGTTGGTGGAGCAAAGCAGCATGGTGCGGGAGCTATCTGAGTCGGTGCGCCAGTTAAAAGAACAGCTGCTCCGAAGCGCGACCCTGCAGCCCACCCTACGAGACAATACCTGGCCCAGGGGGCCCGGGGCCATGCGCTGCTGGACCTGTGGACGCCCCGGACATCGGGCCAGAGAGTGCCGCGGAGGAGCGTGGAACCAGGGAAACGGCGCGGGGCCCGTCTAAGAGGGGCGAGACGGGCCCCCTACGTCATATTCCCTATGGCCACGTCACCGTTGGAGGGGGCCCAGCGGTACAGACGGGGAGGTGGGGCGTCGCCTTCCCCCGAAGCAGACGACATCGCCGGCGCTGTCAACATGCAGAACGGGCCGCACACGATGAACGGCTGCCATGTTCAGGTCCGCCTGCAAGGGAAGCCCTGTGTCGCCCTGGTGGACACGGGGTGTACGGCAACGCTGGTGAACTACAACATGATGCCAGAGGGAGCGCTTCTGGAGCAGCCAGCGGACCAGCTGCTGAGGACAGTATCCGGTGAGTTGATGCCGATGAGGGGAAGGGGGTCCGTGATGATAACTGTGGGGGGACAGACAGTGAACTTTCCGGTATGGGTAGTAGAGATGGCGGGGTCCTGTATCTTGGGGGAGGACTACTTGACGCTAAACCAATGCACAGTAGACCTAGGGAAGAGCACACTGACGTTTGCAGGGGGGCCGGTAGTCCAGATGGGTCACCCTCCCACCGCTCCAGGGGAGCAACCAAACGTCAATAACATCACTGTATACCGCGTCACAGTTGAGCACGGGCCCCACGCGGAGCCGCAAAAGAGACTGTGTTGGACATGTGGAGAGCCGGGCCACGTGGCGAGGTGGTGCAGAAGCGGTCCCGGGAGACGGACCGGGTATGCGGGACAACGACATGGTCAGCAGGGAGCCTGCTGGGCATGCGGCGAGATTGGACACCTGGCTAGAGAGTGTCAAAAGGCTGTCGGGGACCGGAGGGCAGCGGGAGAAGAGAGACGTGCAGGCGGCGGACAGGTGAGACTCTGCTGGACTTGCCGTTCGCCTGGGCACTTAGCCAGAAACTGCACTGCGCCCCCCACGGTTGCTGTGCGGAAAGCCGAGGTGGAGAGCGAGGCCGGTTGTGTTCCCCCTGCTGTCCTGAACACGCCGTCCCCTGGGGAAGGGGGGCGGGAGGACGACCGAGTGCAGGAGGTGGAGGAAGACGAGGAGGACTGTCCAGACGTGGATCTGGAGGACGACAGAGCGACCATCAAGGATGTCGACGTGAGTGAGTGGAAACGCAGGCAGGCGGAGGACGCGGAGATCGGTCCGGTGCTTGCGTGGGTGGCGGCCGGACGCCGGCCCCCTGTGAAGGAGACTCACATGTTTTCCGGTGCCACGAAAGGACTGTGGAACATGTTTTCCGACCTGCGGCTAGATGAAGACGGGCTGTTGGAGAGAACAGAGCACGGGGTAAAAGGGAGGCAGGCGGTTGTACCCGGTTACCTGCGAGAGTTGGCGCTTAAGGGGGCACACAAGGGCCCTGGTTCCAGTCATTTTGGGCCCGAAGAGACACTCACCCGCATCCGTGGACATTTCTACTGGGGCAAACAAAAGGAGGATGTGCGAAGATACTGCGATGCGTGTGAGGACTGTGGGGCACAGAGGGGGGATGGAAATGGGGTTTAAATGAAAAATTAAGAAGTTGCTGGGAAAAGAAAAGTTAAGGAAAATGTGGGGGCTTGTGTTTAATTGAGATGTGGGGGTTATTGTTGAATGGGCTATTGTGTTGAATTTAAATGAATGTGTGAAAAAGAAGGAAATAATGAAAACTAGACATTATGGAGTGCCTAATGGGAAACTAGACATTATGGGGGTACCTAATGGAAAACTAGACATTACGGAGTACCTAATGAAAAACTGGACATTATGACGGGGGTGCTGAAAAGAAAAGACTGGTTGTTGGGGAATTATAATTTGATGTGGTGATGGGAAAAATGTTGTGTTGGTGTGTTTTGGTACAGGGGGATATGTGTGTGGGTTGTGCATGTCGAGTGGGAGCGACATTAAAGTTGGGCGGGGAGAATGTAGCGGTTCAGGTAATCCAGGTATTACCTGTAATGTGATGTGCAATAGAAGTGTCTAGATTATTAGCTAGGAACTGATGTGTGGGAGTGTGACCGAGGGGGAACACTAGGTTTGTGGGAACGCTTCCGGTGAGAGAGCATGCGGTGGCAGTCTCCGGTTACCGCCTAGGGGGAAGCAGCTAGCTAACTATGGCGTAGCAACCGCCTAGAGTTGTAATATGACTAACTATAAATAAAGAACCCTGTACCCGCAAGAAGCCTCTGCCTCTTCAATACCAGGAACGCTACAATATATAAATACTATGGGTTTTAACTTGACAACAAAAACATTCTAAATTGAACCCCCGCTCACTTCCTGTTGCAGTGTTTGCTATGGACATAAAAGAAAAAAAAAACATTCAAGTGCAGGACTGACCATTCCGTGAAAACCGTCTATACAGCTGAGCGGCGAAAACAAAAGTAACGATGTCGAGTGAATATTTCTGCAGTTTGCCGAATGCTGAGAAAAAGGAAGTGCTGGGGGATTGCGCTCTGGTGAAAACCGTCTATACTGGGGGAGTGAGTTTAATCAACCTACTCGCTACCACACGAGGACGAGGACACAATTCGGTTACACTAACATAGCCTATAGACAGAGTGACATCACTGATGACAAGAAATCATCTTGAGCCAGAGAAACTCGCTGTGCATGCCAAAACGTGCCTAAACACAAGTTAGCATGAGTTTGGTCACATCCAAAACAAGCTTGAATTCACAATATGCCAGCTACGACCAGATATGCGAATTTCCAAAATACAGTGTGACGTCATCAACTCCATTGTGACCCCCCTTCCCCGCAAAAAGAGACATCACAATTGCTCAAGTGACATCACTGATATCACAATCAATACTGACACGCCACAGACACCGCCCCCCCCCCCCCCCCCCCCCCCCCCCCATCCCCACACACACACACACACAGGCGGAAACTGTGCCCGCGTGGGAAACTTTTTGGGACGACCCACCAACCACCCATCCAAGAGTGACTTGAGCTGTTTTCTATTGTTATTCCCGTGAAGTATTAGTAGGCTACTGTTCCGATAGTCGAGGCTACAAAAACATACCGTAAAACCTGTCATTCAATAAATCACCCATAAAACAATTTGCCAAAAACGAAACATTAGCAATAAAGACATAACCATAATAACATCCAAACAATTCATGGCTGACCGTTCCAGATATTCACTGAGCTCGCAGTCCACAGGACGCTCCGTACACTCGCCGCCTCGCTTTACAAAACATGTAACGTGCAGAACGGGAGTTCTTCCTAGTACTTGTCGGTACAACGCACGATTCAACCGGCCGAACGTTTTTTCTTTGTTTTACGAAGGAAAGCATCAAATCTCCACACTTTTTCTACTCAGCCACCCGTAGATCACTGAGCTAAATAACGTGCTGACGTAAGACGTTGGGGTCTGACCACGTGAGACTATCCCAACAACAGTGACCGCCCACTTTTCCTCATCTCCCGTTCCATCCCCATCCCATCAGAGAATTCCCCATTCATTTTATCCATAGATGTTTCGAAAAATCCTTATAGTTTTAAGCCTGGAACCAAACCAACCAGCCAACTACTGAATCGTGAGTGACCATAAAACATTTCACTTGATGTAAAAAAAATAATAATAATCTTTTTTGGTGCCTACTGAATTAATATCACATTGGAATTTGGTTATTAGCCTGAGCTTCACAGTCTCACCCACTGTGATGAATGTAGACGAGATGAGATCATTGGGGAGGGATTTTTTTTTTTTTTTTTTTTCAGTTATCAAAAGCACAAGTTGGATTTACTTTTTTTTAGTCTTTATTTCTGCTATCGGCTTATGTGATGTGATGAGTGTTTCCCTTCTTTGAGATAAAATAATGTTGCCTCACTTGCCTGAATTATTATACTAGTGTTCCAGGTTTCTATGGTTAGATTGTCCAAGGTCTTTGCTGCTAGGCAAACACCCCTAAACCACATAATATAGCCTCCGTCATAATGTTGGACACTTTCAAGTGTCTATAAACTACAGACTGTAATATGAAGACTTTCAGCAATTTATAACTGGCACCATCAGATTGATGGTGCCATTATGTGTTCAAGAAACAAGAATTTCTTGCTTTAATGAAGGAATTCTGAGTCAAATATACAAATTTATTATGATCAACATCAGCATTACCAAGCAACTGAATAGCCTAACATGACTGAATACAAACCCCACGGGGTTTAATGCTCGATTTGCAAGAACACTCAATTTCTACTAACCTGATAACAAAACCCCTTTTCATTGAGCAAATTATCTTTTCAAGAGTAAGTTATCTACACAAATAGCAATAGATTATTATTGTTTCTTTTTACATGAGGTAGTCAGAACAACTAATATAATGAATGCAGTATAAAAAAAAAATTCAAATTGCTATATTCATTTTCTATTCAGAACGCACAGCTCAGCAAAACAATTAAAAGTTAGAAAAAAAGAAAGGGAAAAAAAAGTCATACACATTCCTACAAACTCAGATATTCCTAATATCAATAAATGACCAAAATAAAAGTTACATGAAATGTGTGACTGACATTAGACCATTCCCAGTTGTGGAACTCTTTGAACAAGTCCATGTTTCCAAACACAGTATTGACAGCTCTTCAGGATCTTCAAACATTTTAAGAGTCCAAAATCCTCACTGCAGTTCACAATCCTTCCTCTTCCAGTGTTTAGAAATGAAACAGAAAAACAAAGTAGTTTTGAAACAACAGTTTGACACCATACATACCTCCATCTCTGGACTTAAGATTCCCCCCAAAGATTCAATGAAGAACCTTTGAAATGCAACCACCTCATCATAAACTCCTGCATAATTTCTATGCTAGTTGTCAACTACATTCTCCCTGAGTCAAAGGATCTAACCAAACTTTTTTTCAGCTCTTTATAATGTAAAAAGTTTGGGGTGTAGTGTAGCGGTAGATTCCCTGCCTACCAACACGAGGGTTGCAGGTTCGCGCCCCGTGTTACCTCCGGCTTGTTCGGGCGTCCATACAGGCACGATTGGCTGTGTCTGCCGGTGGGAAGCCAGATTAAGGGTATGTGTCCTGTTTTTTTTTACTCTTTAAAATGTAAAATTGTTACCTTTAACTGCCAAATTGCCAATCACCAAACTCAAAGTCCCCCCACTCCAATGCTCTGGTGTCATAACACCCTGGTATGTCCAATCCTCTTTTTCCACAGCAGCAATAGTGTTTGGCTGGAGAGCCATTTATCAAGCAGAGAGACACTCAAAAGTTTACTACAGTCAGATCAAAGTTTACTTTTCCCCCCAAAAGTAACGCAGGCAAGTAATTAGTAATAGTAATTAGTTTGAATCTGTTCAGGGTTCAATGCTATTGCCAAGGATATTTGGCAACCAAACCAAACCAAGGATCATTCTCCTCTTTAACATCCACTTCTTCTTTTAGCTGCACATCTCCATGATGCAAATCAGACCCTCCTGGATGAACATAGATGTTAGCTGGTCTGTTTTGTGACACAAGGCTGGTCTCATCACTCTCAGGGTCCTGCCATGTGGCCCACGCAGCACATGGGACCTGGTATTCCATGTCCTCAGTGTTCGGTTCTGTTTTCACGTCACCATAATCTGGATCATATTTTTCCTCCTTAATGTCCATGTTAAATGATCCATTTTCCTGGAGAATGTCACATTCAACCCTCACTGTACTCCCATCGATCAGCATTATTGTCCCTGCTTCTAGAAGGCCTGCCTCAGCTAGACCAGGGTCTTCATAAATGAAAGTACCATCTCCTTCAGACTCCTCGTCAATTCTGACCAAAGATCTGGCCCCACCGAGAAAACAGACACGGTTGCCATCTGTATGGTATCTCATTACCCGCACAAATCTATCATAGTCATCATAGTAAGGCAACACAAAAGGTAACTTGAAGACTCCGTCTGCTCTCTTCGGACATCTATGATAGTTGGCCATGGCTTTGACTTTGTGCGCAATAGTTAAGGCAAATTCCCTGCGCCTGTGATTTTGTGAGCTAAGATCAAAGTTATAGTCCAGGATGTCATACAAAGCAGATGCATAGTTATCAGAATCAGAATCAGAATCAGCAGATGCATAGGTAGAGTCATGGATCTTATCATTAATAAGTAACAAAGTAGATGCATAATATTCTTTTTTAAGTATATACTTATGCAGCTCAGACACTACAGGCCGAGTCAATAACTTCAAGTCAAGTTTTACTTTGACTCCTGATCTGGATTTTACATCAAGGTCCAGACCTATTTTCTTGCAAAGAGGATAGCAGCGCTCCATGCTGCCATAACTCCGTACCGCTGTAGGCCTTTTGGAAGTGGCCCTTCTATAGTATAATGGTACTGTTAGAGAGAGAGAGAGAGAGAGAGAGAGAGAGAGAGAGAGAGAGAGAGAGAGAGAGAGAGAGAGAGAGAGAGAGAGAGAGAGAGAGAGAGAGAGAGAGAGAGAGAGAGAGAGAGAGAGAGAGAGAGAGAATGCATTAGGATGAATCAGTTTGGTGAAACTGCACAAGTAACTTGCTTTGAGGTATAAAAAAAGAGAAGTAATAGTATTGAGCATCAACTAATCAGAGACATACGTTTGAATGGCTTGTCGATTTTCCTCGTCTCCATCCGCTGACAGTAACTATATCTGGTGGTAGGAGAAAGAGAATATTTTTTTTATATAAAAAACACATAACTATAACTTACATGTTATTTTATGACTGTGCTGAATTGAGTAAGAATTGATAAAGCCATGATCAACTGGATTGATTAAAATGGAAAGAAATAAAGGGTATTTCCAGGTTTCATAATGCACTCAACTGGTAGAAGCCTTTCCATAAAAGTAAGCAGCAGTTAGGGGGGCATCAGACTGGCAAATCTCTCCATTCATCCATCTTGCCCATGCAGTACTGGGACCTGATGGGACTGTAAGCCCTCGTTCGCACCATGCGCACAAGCCACGCTGAAGCTACGCATCGCTATGGCGGTTTCATTTCGGCGTCCTTGTTAACTCATTGAGTGCCAATGACGACAATCGTCGTCAATTGCTTTAGTGACGTAGAGTGCCAATGACGACGATTGTCGTCAATTGCGTTTTTTGACGGTGGGACGTGGATCAAAGCCTAATATATCTCCTGTAAAATTTTGGGGCATGTTGAAGGTGTATAACCTATTTTACCAACCCATTAGGTGGCGACAGTGCTCTCCAGATTAGAGGAAGGTCCGAAAACAGCAGGAAAAACGCCCGTGATCAAAGAGAAACCGCTCATGCTGCAGCCAGAGCCATATAGATGGCTCTGACTTGCAGCTGATGTTGGCTGCGAACAGCAGTCAATCCGCGCACACAACTGAGCCCCTCTGCCTCTGTCTGTCTGTCTGCATAGTTTCTTCACACGATTAGCCGCCAGAAAGGCAGCACCCGACGCCGAAGGGCTAAACCTTTCCCTGCAGTCCGGTTTGGCATTTTCTTGTCGTGCTGGGAGCCGGCGCAAAAAAAACGGAGCGCTCCGAAAATAGACTGGGTGCGTGAGGCTGTGTAGTGTGGGGTGGGGCACGCAGGCACCACACAACTACACCACGTCACTACATCAGAAAATATTATCTTCAGACTCAGTGAATGTGCTTGAAATGCTGCATTTCACAAAAGGTGGAATAACTCAGCTTCTAATTTGAAAAGTGTCTTTTTGCTCAAAACAGCCTATCTTCTCCGGCTCATAACTAAAGAACGGAAATGGGATCAATAAACTTTTTTTTGCAGATGATAGAAGAGAGTCTCATCGTTCTTTGTGGGTGTTCGGTGTTTACATAGTAATATCACACAATATTCTGTGGGCCTCGAGAAATCACTGAAAACGCTCTGAAACTCTGGCACTGGGAGCGTCCGTTCTCCAAAAGTGGCTGGCACTCAATAGCCCTTTTCCCACATGCGTACCGGAAAATTACCTGTAAGTCAATATCGGACATTTCTCTGAATTTCCCTTCACACCTTAGCGCGCGCATGTGGGAATCTTAGTCGTCAAATAGCCGGTATGTTGGGGGGCGGGGGAGGGGGAGGGGGGAGGGGGGAGCTTATTTGGGGGGTCGGCAAAACTTAACTCAGTCCTCCATACTTCGCAGCAGCCTGACACAGGACAGACACAGCGTGAATGGCAGAGGCTTGCAAGGCAAGCTGCCCAACGCTTGTAGCCTATGTATGTAGAGAAAGCAAATGCACAAGCGAAATGTGGAAGTAGTTTGCTTTGATGTGCGCAAATGATTAGTTGATGCACTTTGAAGAAGTTGGGATCCGTGTCTGAGAGAAATAGTTGCTGGTTCGATGTTTATCCGTTCACCTGCGTCGCGTTGAAGCACTTTTTACAGACTGGCTTCGTTTGATGTGTCCGGGGTTGCCTTCGGAAATCAGCAAGCTGACATACTGCTCTTATTAGGCTATCACAAGATCATTTCGCCAGTTTGCTTTAATGTGCGCGAATGATTAGATTATGCCCGCTGGAACATTAAGCAACGTGTGTAGGCTACACTTCGCCCATGATTGAAGGACCGCTGTCGCAGAAAATGACTGGACCCGTTTCCACTTGCGTCCCCTTAAGAGCATACCGCTCTTCTGACTGGCTCGAAACTGGTGAAATGTCGGGGACGACGGGGTCACGCTTATACCGGCACGGTGCCTTTCCCACTTGCAGGCATTAGACCACGTTCTGGTCATTTTGCGGTACAAAGCGCATGTGGGAAAAGGGCTAATGAGTTAACAGGCGAGACCGAGCCAAAGTGAACGTCACTTCCTGCTTCAGTATGATACCAGCGATTTTCATCCGCAATTTATTTCCCCATAGACATTTCGTAATATGCTTATAAAAACAGTTTTACTCGTTCAAACCAAACGGTTTGCTATATTTAGAAACAGGAGAGACCACATAACATTTCACTCGGACAAAAAAGTAAAAAAAAAAAAGCGGATTTAAAGAAAATATTTGTTCAATGTTGTTTTTTAAGTTTTGCTGAAGCAGGAAGTGACGTTCACTTTGGCTCTATAGTTTCAGCTTCTGTTCTATTTTTCAAGCGTGCAGCGTGCTGCACCCGGGCTGCCAGGCATGAATATATCTTTTGATCTTTTCTTTACCTTTAATTGTAGAGGCCTCCTTGGGCCGATCATGGCAATTTTGAAAATACTGAATGTCCCCAGGTTGTGTCAAAATCTGATCAGTGGTGTCTTGTGTGTGACAACTGGATAAACAAAGAAGCAATGTAGTGCCGCTGTGGTGTAATCAAATGACAGCATGTATTTGTCAAATGCGAGTAAAGAGAGTAGCCTACTGTGTAGAATACATTACCATCTATCTATAGAATGACAACAAAGACTGTGCTGATGGCTAAAGCCTATGGCACAAAGGAAACTTAATTATACAAGTTGACATAATTCAACTGTCTGTCCTAATAACTGCAATAGTCTGGATTTTTACTCAGTTTTACTCACAGACAACTTACATGCAACACAGTCTCTTGATGTAGGGCCCTCCGAACTTGGGCATATCAAGGCAGTTCTCGCACTTGCCACAGTCATATGCCATACGTCGTATGTCACAGCCATCGCAGTCACCACAGGGCCACCTCCTCCTTCTCCCCCTCCTCCTCCTCCTCCGGATGTGCTCCTGGGGGACCACACACTGAGGAGCCCTGTCGTGATCAGAGCCGTCACCGTCTGCAAGCGAGAGAGAAGAGAGAGGTTGTGAGAAAAAGTCACAGCAGGTGTTCCAAATGTCATCAATATCAAATTACTATTAGTCTACCGATTCAGTACTTTACACACTGCAGTACCATTATATACCGTGCAGTTCCAATCAGTGCAAGTGCAAATATAAGGGGTGTAAGGTGATGATCTTAGATGATTACCTTGTTCTTTTACTTGTTGTTGGATCTCAATGCGACGGCCTGTGATTGGTGACTGGGACGTACGTGGATTGAGGAGCTTGCGGATAACGCGTCTACACAGTACTCGTACTCTCTTTTTTTTACGCTTACTGCTGTTTTTTAGACGCTTTTCCCCCAATATAGCAGGGATTCGTGCAAGAATGCATCTAGCAACCTCCGTTTTCCTATCTTGCAAATCAAGATCAAAGTTGTGTCTGAGGACATCAAGAACAACCTGCTCAAATGTTCCACACAAGACTTTTGCAAAGTTTGTCACTTCAGTCATCGCTCCTTTAGTCAACGTGTTGAAATCTAGTTTCTTGTTTTCTTGGCCTTTGTTGACATGTAGATTAAGACCTATTTCCTTGCAGTGGGGATAAAGCTCCACACTTTTCTCAGTAGAAAGTGTGGGAGTCTCAGCTTGTGAATCTCGAGGAGACACAGGAACACTGTTGTCATCCACTTCCATTTGCAAAGTACTGTCATTTTCAGGATTAACACTGCCGCTGCACTTGTACTGATTTGCAGTGTTAGTTGCGAATTTATTCAGCACTGGATCAGGAAGTTCAAAAACCTCTGTTGAGAATTTGAGGATATTTTCATGATTTCTGTGCAGTCCAAAATCAAAATTGTACTCAAGAATCTCCACAATGAAAGCCTCCTGGGATGAATTCATTGCTATGGCAAAACTAGCAACCTCAAGCATAAGTTTATTCGTGATAGACTGAGCACTGAGATTTTGCATCAACCCAGATCCAACATTGAAATCTAAGCCAAATTTCTTACATCTTTTGAATGAACAATATTCCTTGGCTGGTAAGGACAGGATTTGATTTGCACGATTAGCTCGCAACTTCCACAACTTTTGATCTATTCTCACTTTGTTTTGTTCTGGAGTCAGATCGTCATGATCATGAAGTACATGGTCATCTGTTGGGTTCTGTGTTTGATCTTTGGCAAATGGCTGACTCAGATCTGGGCTTAGAGAGGGAGTGGGGCTGAGCAGTTCCTCCTCATGTACACCCAGTGGTCTCAATCCTGATTCTCTAGGTACGTTCGGGCTTGGAGAATGACGTGTTTTCTTTCGTATGCTTTCTTGATTACCAGTATCTTCTGGGTCTGTGACATCATCTGAGTCCAAGTCAGACTCTGATAGTGGACACGTGTAGGAATGCACCTCACTCAGACCCTCGCCATATGACTTGGTGGGGGTGGGAGGAGGGTTGGGGGCGTTCTTCCGGGGTCGTCCTGGTTTCCTTTTGCCCGGCGGTCGTCCTGGTTTCCTTTTGCCCGGCGGTCGTCCTGGTTTCCTTTTGACGGGTGCTTGTAGTAAGTTACTTCTGCTTGAAATGTCTCTGGAAATTGCATATGGATGATCTTCCACGCTCCACTTTGCCATTTGACTGATGTACAAATCAGTTCCATTCAAGATGCCATTTTCAGGCTCTATTCTTCTTTTTGCTTTTAAAAGAGGCATTTTTTTGGCTTATTCTTTAAATCAGATTGCCTAGATCTTTTGGTTACTTCCTTGAATTGACATGGGCCTTGTCTTTTTTGTTATTGTACGATGTCAATCTACGGTTGAGAAGTATCCAGCATCAAATCCATGGTTGTCCTCCACCCTGCAGTTATCCTTGTTGTCTTCTGTTCTTCCTGTGTTCAAGGCAAAAAGAAAACATTTTAGTCCTTAAACATAGTGGTATTGTGAACATACTTGGGAGTCACAGTAGGCCTAGAGTGTATAGAGCTCAAATAAAGTGGTGTACGTTCAAGCAGGAATAAAATTATTAGGTAGGAATTAGGTAGTCTCTCCCCAGACTTAAATATAATGTTGAATCGCTGTGTTCCGCATACTACATAAATGAGTCTGTGCCACTTCACAGCCACTGCTGGTTTTTGAAGGCGGTTTGAATTTGAATGAGTGACAGGTCGTAGCACCGATGAGAGAGCGGTTCAAAAAATGGGCTGCGCCTCCCATGTCGTCTGATCGCAAAGTCCTTACTGATTGGGGAAGACTGAATGCACCACTGGCCAATCACTGGCCAAGTGAACGGTTCCCTCCCATAACCAGCCGGCTGTGGGGAAGCGTCCCAGACCCAGAGAGAGCTCTGCAGCATGCAGTAATGTAGTGTATCAGCGTAAGAATTCTCATGGGTCTGGCGTTGAGACTAGATTTTAGGTGACAGTAGGAGGTGACAGAGGGTCTACCTGAGCGCGTGGATATATCGGGTGTGCTGCCACTTTCGACACAAACCTGTACAGTGTCCAATTATATAGGCTTAGGCTATGCACTCCACTGAACAGCATTTATCCAGATCTGAAAAGAACGTTCTCATTGTTATTGAAACAGTTGTCATACAGAAACATATTTTGTATTGTATAGCTTCCTTTCAAATTTAAACAAAGCTATACAATAATTCTACAAGCATTTAAACTTAGTTGTTTAGTTTATTGTTTTAATGGGGAAAATAATCATTTTTCAGTGGCTTCTGTGTGCTCTAGACTTGTGCAGAATGGTTATTTTATTTTGAAAAACGGCCAACGGAAATGCTTATTGTTGATCAGAACATGTGTATATTGTTGTTGACATTAGTTTTAACTTGTCAACAAAAAACATTCTAAATTGAACCCCAGTTCACTTCCTGTTGCTGTGTTTGCTAGTACAAGACAGGAGTGGACAGGACTGCTAGGACAGGACTGACGACTGTTGAGGTTAAAAACTAGCCCCGTTTGGAAGCGACACAGTTCCAAATGAGGCTAGCTAAAACATAAAGCCTGTCATTCAATAAATTATCCATAATTACGAAAGCATTTGCAAAAAACAAACATAACATAGCTACATAAGATGAACCCCGAATGGCTTACCTTGGTTAGATCACTGCGCTCGCACGCTCGCTTTATGCAAAACACACATCTAATAACATTACGTGCAGAACGAAAGTTATTCCCACTCACTATGCACGATTCACCCGACCGTTTCTTACTACATTTTAAAGGAACGCATCAAAACTCCACACTTTTCTTCTCCCCAACACAAGACCAAGAAGTAACGCTAACGAGGTCGGAAGGAAGGTCTCCCGCTACTATCTACGTCACAGGGCATCGCCAAAATAAAAGCTTCATGAGTGCCAAAGGCCCACCCTATTCCGGGTTGGGCATACGAACCAAGGGATTTCATCCGCCATTCATTTCCCCACATCCGGATGATCATGGTTGTGACAAGGGATAGTTTTGTTTTGTTTCTCACGTTTTCTCACTAAACGAATTTGAAGTCAGTTAACAAAGCATAAAATGAATAGGTTTTAAGGACAAAAAATAAGATGTGAAGAATAAAATGTGTGAACTATAGGCTATGAACAAATATATTATATACATAACATAAACAAATACATTTGTATAACAATGCAAGTGTGTATGTATGACTTATGGACTAACATTTTTCTTCCATTTCTGGTGCCTACTGAATTAAAAGTAGGCTACAATCGCTGCTGCGAACACTGAACATGCTGAAAACATACAGAATAATCACATTGGAATTGGTTATTAGCTTGTCCTAGTGTCTAAACCTGAAGTGCACTGTAGTGTAGATCTTAGATAACCGTTGATGGAAGCTTCACAATGTTTTTTCCTTTATTTTATTTTTTAATACAGGAGCTTCATTCCAAATATGACTCATTTCTGTGTAGTAAAATTGTCTGGGTCCAGACCTTACAATTCAGTCTATCAGACTAACAAATGGAAAGAATCAAAATTATTTGAGTAACACTTTATTTCAGAAAACTAAATTAAATCAATTTCATTCAGCCATGTCACTCAGAGCTTAAACACACACAAAAAACAGAAATTAGCTTTTGCTTTAGTGTTCAGTGGGGCTTGTAATATTCGTGCTAGCTGTGTACTGAAACCCTTGAGTCGGAGAGGAGGTTCATCACACTTTACTACATTTTATTCACCCTGGCAACCATTTTGCCAGGCTGGTGGTCTGAAAATTTACGAGGACACAAAGCCGATTCCAAACCCCAATTTTAAACTTAACAATCAGAGGTGAAATAAATTAAATTACACAACTGAACCTGGATCAGGGCCTAGGGTTATCCTGTAGATACAGACTGTAAGAGCGTGGCATGCCAAACCATATACAGCAATGCCATATTGATAACCTCTAGAAAATTTTTATGATGCAAATATGCCCAAATGTATTGTACAACTTAGTTATCAACTCAACAGGTTATTCTTATGAGATATCTTCATCTGATCATTGCATAAGCTTTTTCATCCTACAATGAAAGGTGCATGCTGAGCATAAAAAAAAGAAAACGCAAGGCAAACAATTCTGCTTTGCCTGCACATAGTTGCTGCAGTACAACATGAGGATGTTGTATTTTTTTTCTTTATTCTACTTCAGCCTACAGTGGTAGTGCTAGTTAGGGTGAATTCAGAAGGCTTTGAAAAGCTGGTTGGGTAAGTATCCCAGCTGGAGGAAGGAGGTTTGGGCTTCTCTCTCCAGGTTGGCCAGCTCCTGGACTGTCGGGGCCAGCACGTCCACATGGCCCTTGTAGTTGCCACCTGGGAAAGGTCAGCAGGTTTAATGGTCAAGCACAACACTGTAGTGATAGAGGGTAAGGAGCTTTGAAATATGGGACAATACGTGCGTGAATTAATGCATTTTTCATTGATTTAACTCTCTCCCATCCACATCATCTCTTTCTTTTGTTACCTCCCATTGCCTTGCGCTGGCCGTAAGTGACCTTCCCATCAAAGTCGTCCACAGGTACTTTGATGTCCGCCTCACACTGGGTGATGGTGCACTTCAGATGTTCTTCAACGTCTGACAGGAGCTGGGCGAGAAAAACAACGCAAACACAATTGAGGTCGTGTGGGATGTGGAACGTCCCAAAGGAGAGTTAATGATTTTTACGGATTGCATTATCCTCTATATGGGTTCCCGGAAATTCTTCGGCCTCTTGGGCTTCTGGAAACCTTTCAAAACCCTGCTGGATAAACTCCAAAGATGCAATGTGGTCAATCTGAAAGCGAGGCGGCTTGACTTCAGTCCAGCACCTATGGTTGAAGGTCATCCGTCTCACTCCGCCACCCTGCACCCTACTTCTCATAGTCTTGAGCCCATGCATCGCTGTTCCTGCCAGTATGAGAAATGACTCTGCTGCTTATCAAATGAGTTCAATAGCACTCTCTTGAACCAGAGAAGCCCTCTCTCTCTCTCACACACACACACACACACACACACACACACACACACACACACACACACACACTTAAATGTTAATTTAACTTGCGGCCTCAGCTCAATGATGCTTGTGTGTCTGTGTGTTTGTTCACCTCTTTCTCGTTGTACCAGATGGTGCAGCCTCCATCCTCCTTTAGTCGGGTGTTGTAGCAGCCTCTGCCTCGGTTGGCGCACACATGGTACCACACCTGTACACACGGAGAGATGTACGGTTACGTGCTGTGTACACACCTGCTGTCAACAATGATGGTAAATGATGCATCGATGCATTTTTATTATCCACGCTACCTTCTCCTTCTCCATAGCAACCAAAGAAATGGCCAATCCCATTCTGCAAGGTTGAAGGAAATTTGATGATTATTAAAACAGTATTCAGAATTCATGCAGATGTCCACACACACACACACGCACACACGCACGCACACACACACACACACACAAATGTATGCAAGTGCTGACCTCTCTGCTCTGCCCACTCTGCCGATACGATGGACATAGTTCTGCTTCTCATCTGGGAGGGTCACGTTAATCACTGTGGACATGTGTTAATGGTAGTAAGGGCCCACGACAGAGAGTGGTAATACATGTGTAATATACAGCATTAATCAGTCTATGACACTATATGAGCAGAATAATAATAAATAAATAAATTATTCTAATGTCTTCCTCTCACCATAAGGAACTCCGTGGATGTCGATTCCTCTGGCAGCGACGTCTGTGCAGACCAGCAGTGTCACTTCTTTTTTCTAAAGACCACACAAGGGCTGTAAAATACTGCACAACTGATCGCACTTTGTAAAAGGGCGTGGCTATTTTACATCATTATTATTATATTTTTGATTTACCTTGAAGCGCTCCAAGTTGGTTTTCCGCTCATTGGGCTTACGATCACCATGCAGACAGACGCAAGAAAACTGATGGCCTTTCCTGTCTGGACCTGAGGCAAACAGAGCGATACAGAGGGTGGATTTTGAATTTGGTGTGCCTTCATTTGATAGGACAGCAGGCAGACACAGACAGGAAGGGTGGGGAGAGAGAGGGGATGACATGCGGCAAAGGACCACAGGTTGGATTTGAACCCGGGTTGGCCACGCGAAGGACTAAGCCCTTGTGGTACGCGCTCTACCAGGTGAGCCACCGGTACGCCCACTTATTTATTTCATGAAATATGAAAATGTAATGGTGTCCAGACATACACTACATAAATACTTGAATGTTTCAATATAGTAACATCTTGAAGTTTACTTGATTCATCTTGAATGTTATGTTGCTTGTGTCTAGTGATAACTGAAAACTAAAATCCGTTGTCACTACTAGAAGTTCTATTAGTATAACAGCAGCATGCTAATGTTAGCCACCTCCTCCTTGCTGGATGAAGAACTGCTCCATGTTATCGCAGTCGATCTTGGTCCGACAGAAGACGATGGCCTGGTCCATCTTGTGTTCGGTGATGGCTCTCACTGCGTATTCGCCCTTCAGCAGTTTGATGGCTTCTGACCACATCTCTAAAATGCACACACACACACATACACACTTTCTTCTCACCAAGGCCAGATTTATCACGCGTAGAAGGACAATGGCAATAAAACATCTATATAGTTTATATTATCGTGACAATAAAAGTCTTTATGCAGGCGTATCTGTCAAGTGATGTTAAAAAGGCACTCCTAGAAAGACTTGATAAATGTAAGACATATTAGCAGTCATATTGGAGTGATAAAATCAACTTGTATTAAATAAATAAATTAACCAATTAATGAAAACAAATGAACACAAAAAACCGTCTGCTCTTACCTGAAGAATTGGCTCCTGGCCTGGTGTTGTCTTTGGCATGGACCTCATCAGTCTAGCAAAGCAGAACATAATGACAGAAAATCAGTTTTGTCAACATATGCAATGAAAAGCAAAAGTAAGCAATGAAGGACAACTAAAGCTTAGGAAAGTGTGTTGAATTATTTGGATGAATGCAATCCAATTAAGCTTTGCTTAAAAAAAGCCACACAAAACCCTGCTTACACACACTTTTACCACGTATGAAGCTTCCCTCAACACGACACGTATCTGTGGCCCAGCATGGGGGACTCACCCGGATGTGGTTCTTGCCCAGGCGCTCCCACTGGCGGTCCAGCTTGGGGTTGACAGGCACCACCACATGGTGGACGGTCTCTGGGACGGAGTCCTCGCCCTTCAGGTCCACCCAGGTGGGGAAGTGCATGATGCGCTCGGACAGCTTCTTCACATCAAATGAATGCAGTGTGGCCGAGCACACGATCACCTGGGAGGACAGGACAGGACAGGGAGATTGGCCAATGCAATTCAAGTACCGTAATCACATGCATACTTCTACAGAGAGTGCAAACATTCAGATTCACATCCTCAGTAATACATTCTTTGGGGCTATATGATGGGATTGACAAAGAAAATCATTTTGTGATTATTTTGCTGAATATTGGAATAGCAATATGAATTTGTATATGTATATACATATGCATATGCAGACACAACCTTTTCCTACTTAATTATGCTTTTAGGGATGCACCGATTGCCATTTTCTTGGCCGATTCCGATTTCCGATTTTTGAATAGTCTGACTTGCCGATACCGATTTTTGCCGATTCCGATTTTTTTTTCTAAAAACAACAATTGACAGCTTACACAAACGTTTTTGTAACTTTGTTTGAAAATTAAGATTCAAAGAACAATTCTTACATCTAATGGGGATCAAAATAAACAAATAAACAATTCTTATCATTTGCATGAAGTAGGACGATCTCACTCAAACACATCTCAAAATAAAAGTGTTCCAGGTTAGGCTACTTGACAGAGCTTTTTTGTGCAAATACAATGAATACAAAAATTAAATTAAATCCAATAGCCTATATCCCACAGCTATCATGCATTTACTTTTCCAAAAGAAAACAGGTGCAACAGAACATCAAAATGATCCATGGACAAGGAGTTTATAGACTGGCTCCAGACCAGTCCTCTTGAGTAGAGGGGAAATGAGTTTATGAGTTACAGTAACGATCTTCAGTCTGAATATCAGGCGGAGTTTACACACAGTCCGAAGTTTGGTATGCGTATTTTTATCTGCCATCCGAAAAAATATCGTCACGCACAGAAAACCTGGCACACTTGTGAGTCCGATGCATTTTTATTATTATGTCCGTAGTTCTCATGTCGTTCTATTTGCAATACGAAACAAATAGTCTCTCCTGTTTCCACGTTACAACATGAGTGACAGGCTGAGGCAGCAGCGCTGATGTGGAATGGAGAATGCAGGTCGGGGAATGGTTATACTGGACACAATGCTCACGTTCACCTCGCCAAGCCGGCTGTGCACGGTGGCGGGTTGCTGGAGCACCGCTTCCCGGGAAGAGAGAGAAGAGAGAGAGGGGCCAGTGAGGTGAAGCGAGCCGCTCAGACTGTACTCCAGCCAAGCGGGACTCGGCCGCACCTCTGTCTCCACGGCTTATTTTCGACTTGCATGTGTGACAAACTGCGAGCTTTGTCTACTTCACTGACGGTGAAAAAAATCCACAACGAGGAAGGTATGCTGGCGTGTGTGGTGTGGTGGCTGGGTGCCTGTCTCGGTGCTTTGGGGTGCGCGCACGTCTTGTGAAAATCGGCTCACAGAATCGGCTATTTAGAGTGACCGGCGCAGATCACCGATCGAGGCCGATCACGTGAAAATCGGCCATTTCCGGTCACGTGCCGATCGATCGGTGCATCCCTACTTTTCAGCAGTTGAAAAAGTTCTGTTAGGGGGTAGAAAATAAGATGCCAACACATTAGGACTTCCCCATTTGACTATAGTGAACAATTTTATCTAATGTGCAACTTCATTTGTTGGCTGCTGAGCATCAACATTGTTTAGGATTGCATCTAAACCAGCTTTCCTGCTGATATGTTCTGCAACAGTAGACAAATTAAGTAACCATATAGGAGGCATGAATTCTACTATAGAATTGCAGTAGTCAGTGTTATATTAATTGGTTGTCAGTTAACTGTGCAGCACTAACATCCATGCATTGCATACATCATCCTTTAATATGTTCTGATCATGAGTGGCAGGATTTTGTCACTAATATGGTAGCCACACATGGAACTAGTACTTATCCAAATTGTTACCTGCAGTCTCTTGCCATCAGAGGTGACCTGGGGGATCTGGTTGTAGACCCTGTTGATGAAGTCTGTATAGCCTGCTGACAGGAGACCGTCCTGAGGGACACAGGATGGGAGAGGGAGTCAAAACAATACTACTATAGAGTAGAGTACCGCAGGAATGAGTCAGAAAAACATGCACTATAGCACTTCTGGCTCGTACGCGTAAAAGTGAATGGGATCTTTGTATGGGGATTTCCATTAACTGGCCCAGTTTTATGACTTTTGAAGCATTTTCTGAAAATCGTGTAAAAAAACATATTTACACTTCAAAAGTCATAAAAGTGTTCCTCATTTGTGAAGATGATGTATTCCCATACAAAACACCCATTCCCTTTTCCCCCCTACGAACCAGCAGCGCAGGGACTTCTGGGTAAGCCTACAAAAAGACGTCATCCCTGTGGTACTCTATAGACATGAATCAGTGCTTCTACAGTAACAGGACCTAGGGGTTAATGAAATCACACATACACACTCATCCATGACCAGGAAGCGGACTTGGGCCAGACTGAGCTTCCCGGTGGATATGAGGTCGTCCAGCCTCCCTGGCGTTCCCACCACTATGTCGACCTGAGGAAGGATGAGGCGAGCATGGCCATATGGACAGCAGCAAACAGGACAATCATTATTTCTGTTGGTACAAACCATGACAGCTCTGTGTTTAACACTCACTCAAACTCATTGAATGTTTGTTTGGGGACAGTAAATGATACGCACCCCCTGTTCCAGAACAGCCAGCTGCTCTTTGGCAGCCACTCCACCAATAATCAGTAGATCCCTGCAGTGACAGGTTGAAAAATGTGAACTGCTGTGGCAAATAAAACAATGTCTCCATCCACTGGTGACAAATTGGTATTACACATCTACAGTACTAAGGAAAATGCAGTATGGGTATAATGTCGACACACTTTTGAGGACATGAGTGGGATAATTTTGTTTCTGGCTCATTATCAACATCCAAGCACATTAACATACATTAGGGATGTCACAATATATCGTCCCACAATATATTGCGATATCAAAACGTGACAATATGTATCGTTGAGATTAAATCTCATATCGCGAGAAAAAGAAGCTGAACATGGTGGCACTGATCTGCATCTGATTGCATGCTCGCTCTCCTTTTCATTGCTTTGTTCGAACAGACGAGGGACGTTACAGACACGGAGGATGAAAATGGTGAAATTACTCAAATTAGCATGGAGGATACCCCCTCAACTTACAAATCGATTGCAAAAAAATATTGTTAAAATATCGTATCGTATCGTTATCATGAACCCAATATCGTGTATCGTATCGTGAACTGAGTGTATCGTGACACCCCTAATATACATACATGCTTACAATCTCGGTTTGTGAAAATCACAGTCTATCTTAGTACAAAGTAACCAATGATGGTAGCCAATGATGTCCTTATCTGAAGTGTTTCTTAAATGTAGTCATACCTGACTTTGGGATTATCCACATATTTCTTAAAGTGGTTGACGACGTTGAGGGTTTGCTCGGCTAACTCTTTGGAAGGCTCGATGATCAGGGCTTTGGGAGTGTTAGATGATGCTTTCACCTGACTCACTTTGGCACTGCCTGCACAAACACAGACACGACACAGAGAGGGTGACATTGGCTTAGTGGTACTGTGTTTAAAGTTTTAGCTACCTACAATAGTAAAAACATGGTTTTTGTATCTGGTTTTTTATAGTGTTCTATTTTCTTTTTTTAAATTGTGGAGGGGGGGATCATTCTCTAATCCAGCTTTGTCCCAATACTTTACTGAACTTCAAATCAGTCTTGGTATTACAACTCCATCTAATATTTTCATCTCACCAATACAACAGATTTGTCATCTTTCTTCTCAACCCAATTGCTTGCTGTGTCTGTAATGAAGTACGCTTCACAAACCTGTCTGAGAAGATTTGACTGTGTGCCCCTCTGGCGCCTGGTCCAGGGCTACAAAACCACTCTTAGGGGGATTTTTAAACTCCTCTCCTCCAAAGTTGAACTTCAGCTCTGCATTCTGGCAGAGAAATAATGCAAAAGACAACAATTTGCATGGTGTAGAGTTTGCATCATTCTACTTTGTTTCCACAGATCAGCATTATCACAATGGTATCATTTTTGGCGTGTTCTCTAGTGATACCTTGAGCACACAGGAGGCAAAGAAAGGCTGATTCTTCACATGCGGAGGAACCTCAAAAGCCAAACCCAGGTCATTGCCTGACAGAAAGAAACAGAGGGATGAGGCATGATAAATGAGTCATAATTAACTATCTTTGCCATCAACTCCAGATGTCCTAGAATCTAGACGATCTAGGACTTAGATAAACATCATAATTAGAATCAGAAGTGGTGAGTTTAATTAATATTGCACCGTTTTTGGAGAAGGACATGTGGCCCTTGTCTAGATCCAAGTAGCATCCTATAGTGTCATGCATGGTAAACTCCTGTAGAGGCAAGATAAGAAGGGAGGGACAACAACACATGAGCGGAAAATATCCTTACAACTGTTTACATATTTCAATATTTAATTCACCGTTGTCTTACCTCTCCATAGCTGTCAAACTGCTTGTTGTGGGATTTCTTTCCAGTGCCGCCAAAACCAAAGCCGTACTTATCAGTCCCTAGAAAGAGAGGAGAAGTCTGAATTGAATGCATGTTCTATTGAGGCAGCTTGATTGATGGTTCATTCAAGGTTGGTACCAGGCCGAAGCAGAGCAGCATACCCAAGTCCAGTGCTGCCTGACTGGTGGACCAGCCCACCCGACACAGACCCTGGTCATGGCAGGTCACCTCATAGTAGTACTTCCCTGCATGCCGAAGGGGATGGACAAAGAAAGGGGGGGTGGGGGGCAGAGGAAAAGTAGTAGAGGAAAAAATATATTATGTAAAACATGGTTAAGTCAGAGCAGTTTCCAAGACACAGACAATTGCTTGTCTATTGGAGATTTTTGTTGTTGTTTCTCTATAAAAATGTACTAAATCTGTATAGAAATGCTGATTGGTCTTGTTTTCCATCCCAAGAAACATTTGTGTGCACTGCTTACCTTTGGTGACACCCTTAGTAAGGCGGCAGCCATGCCACTCTTTAAACTCTCTGCTCTGGCAAATCAATCCATCTGGACCGATAGCTAGGCAGGCAGAAAGAACAAAGAAAGTGAGAAAACACTTGGTGGACAAAGAGCAAATCTCAATACAACCGATGGGGTTAGATTTCCCTCTGGTGGTTGGCTGTAACATTACAAGAAATAAGCAAATATTCTTCCACTTACCAAAGGCTGTACTGCGGTCATAAGGATTCATCTGCCAACTGTTGAAGACTGAGACAAAACAGAGACTTGAATCAATGAGCTATCAATCATAATCAAAGAGTTGTCACCAGCTGCAAAGCATGGAGAGGGAATCCTTTATATCAGGGATACTCAACTTGCTTTGCCCGGGGGCCACTTTTGTGAAATGATAGAAGGCCAAGGGCCAGTTAATAAACAATCAATATACATTTTTCTGTAGCGGATTGTAGGTTTTTGGGGTGTCAGCCGGAGTTTAGTCTGACAATGTTGTGCCCACCAGATAGTTAGTTAGGTTAAGTACATACATAAGTGCCTGGGTAGCGAGCAGACGGCGGTATTTGACAATTTAGCAGCTAAATCATAGATTATTGAAAGATATTCCATATTCCAGACTGAAATGCTATAAGTATTGGGCAGGAGTATTGGCCAGAATGACATGAACATTTGGACACTTATTCAGTGGGTATCTTGCATGTTGCGTTCAGGTGCACTGTAAAAAAAAAAAAAAAAAAAAATCCATTCCGCGGGCCACCAGTTGAGTATCACTGCTTTATATTAAGCAAAATGTGGTCAGAACAGATGGGAGTTAATGAGCATGACAGCAATTATTCTGATCAATTGCAACATCTCAGCATCTGTGAGGAATATCAGTTGGCTGGTTTACAACAAAAATCCAATACTGTCTAAAATTCAGGAATCTGATGAAGTAAAAAAAAACAAAAAACATTTGCAGCCAGTTTGGCACTTCATTTATCACCTGCAAACATAAATCCGCATTTCTGATGATTCCTGCTTCCATGTATTTGTTTGCATAAGAAAGCATCCTATATTATTACCATGGTTCGAGTTATGAGCTTTGTGGGGTTCCCTGCCTAAATCTTTTTGGCGGACGTCGCCACCGAAAAATCTGGGCCATTTTTCTCAAATTTTGCCCGTTTGAAGCCAAATTTAGAGGAATATCTCCTTTTAAATTAATATTAGACTGTTGCGATATCATTATTCAGTCTTAATCTTAACCAGCCATTTCATTGTAGTGAGACACATTCTTCCACGAAATAAAAACAGGTGTTCATGTTCATGGGGTCTCAGACTCTCTTTACGTGAACTGGGCCCCCAGTGCCCTAGTCTCTTAAAACAGACTGTCTCATCTACATCCGGCGAATGCAGCTATACACAGTCTGTACGTTACACCCCCAGAACATGCACAAGGAAGTTGGGAAAAAAACCTTCAGACAGGAAAGAAGTTCGACGGAATCCGACCAATCACGACACGTGTATCCACGAAAAATGCGGCATATTGGATTTTGATTGGACTAATAAGAGGAAGACCCGCCTTTCTGCGATTCTGATTGGACTAATGAGCGGAAAACCCGCCTTTCTACTTCCCATTCCTTTTGGTGCATGGTTCTCCCCCATGAAGTACAGACGGTATGGCGGAAGCATTTGAAAATTGCGGAAGCCAACTCGTCTGTTCGAAGAGACTACCAGTGCCCTACCAGCCACATAAACCCCCCCCCCCGCTCGAACCCTGAACATTACTAGGTCACTGAGCAGTGCAAGTTCTGCACAACATTATGAAAATATTTCAGCTGGGGTGTCAGACAGGCAGATCTAATAAAAAAAAAAAAAATTGTTCTCACTGGCTCCTCCAGTCTTGACAGAAGCCCTGCCCTTCTTGCCCTCCTGCTGGTCCTTCATCGTCTCATACACAATCTGGATCAATGGGATACTGAAGGCCTAAGGACAATGGGAGGTACATATGCATAACCATAACGCTATAGCTTTGTTTATATTTGACTTGATATTTCACTGGTAATAAAAATTCTAAATGCAAACTGCATGTAAACTTGACTTTCATAATTGTGTGTGGGTCTCAAGTACTTACTCCTGTTTTACCACTACCCGTTTCTGCAGCCTGGAAAAATACACAAAGCACAGTCAGCTTTTAGAGAGAGAGAGAGAGAGAGAGAAAGAGAGAGAGAGAGAGAGAGAGAGAGAGAGAGAGAGAGAGAGAGAGAGAGAGAGAGAGAGAGAGAAAGAGAAAGAGAGGCAATGTATGGCAGAGAGAGTGGCAATGTATACATATGTTTCTCATGCCAATAAAGCCCATTTGAATTGAATTGAATTGAGAGACCTACCATGAGGACATCTCCACCACCAAGAATGAGGGGAATGGACTCTGCCTGGATGTCAGTAGGGAGCCTGAAACCCCATGATTAGAAGAAAAAGTGTCAGTTGCATTTGACTGTCAGGATTTGCAGTCATCATCGACTGACGTTGCTGCAGCATTTCCTAACAGGTGACTAATAATAGATATTTCCAACATCTGAACGCACAGTATGCACTATTTACAAACACAAATAATGAACATTGATGCACATCATGACAAGCTGCTATGAAAGGAACCCAGCCTCGGGTTTTGTATTGTCACTCTTGTCACTTACAGCCAGTCCATCTCCTCCACCGCCTGGGCGATTTCAGGCATAACCCCCATTTCTGTTGAATAAAGGCACGTTTTAGAAAACCACTGCGCTTATTATTGGGCTTTTAACGCTCATTTGGACTTCAGTCAAAACACAAATACAGCGTTAAAATGGTGAACCCTACCAGAAAACGCTGCCATCGTTGCTGCTGCGAGTCCAACAAAACCGGATGTAACGTGTTCAGATTTTTTTTTACAGATTCGTGCAACGTCTTCAACGGACCGTGCGGACAGCCTCCTCATTCTCATAGGTTCCGGATGCTAAACTCTAAAAGTGATATAATTGTTCACGCTATGTCCAGGTTACCAAACTTTCCCAGAAGGACATCGTATTATTGTTATTTGTTATCATAATCGGTAAAGTCAAGGCGTAAATAAGTTATTTCGATAGATTTTCATTGCTCCTGCAACTGTCCTACACGCGGTACCCGGATCTAATTTGTCCCTCGCTGAGCACCGTAGACACTTCTGACAGCTGTTAACGTAAACATGGCCGAAGATAGCAACTTTGAGGGCGAAGATGAGAACATTTTGTATGATTTACTTATTAATACTGAATGGCCACCCGAGACGGACACTCAGGTTAGTCAGAATTCCACTTTTGGTCGTTATTGGTCTGCTGTAGAAGGTATTGAACTGGACGTTGAACTGTAAAAATGGCCTGCGAAAGTCAACCGTCAGTTGCATGGTGGCAGCCGCGCGAGAGCCACGTCGCGCACGTTATCATCAACACTTGATCTTCACGTTGTCATATGTAGCCGTGATTGTGCATCATTACCGCGTCGGTGGACAAGCTAGACTGTCAATATATATTGTAAACAAAACATTGACATTGGCTTTTTACATCCAGCTAGCCTACTCTGGCTGCTAGACACTATAACTGTTACAATACATACACCAAGTAATCTAGAGACTAGATCAAGTCCAAATGCATGCAAGTTCTCTAATCTAGAGGATTTGGACTTCATGTCGGGGTTCCTTTGCCTTTCCGACATGCTGCCACTCCGAACGTTAACTTCCATCATTCGGACTGGCGGTCGTTCACCTTAGAAGCCGCAATGCCGACCTTAGGTTTAGGCGTGGGGGTGGGAGAGGTTAGGTTTTGGGTTAGGGTCTGGGGGAGGTTAGGTTTAGGCATAGGGGGAGGTTAGGTTTGGCGTGGGGGTTGGGAGAGGTTAGTGAAAAACGGGGAATATAGACCCCCTTTCGGAGTGCCGATATTTCGGAGTGGCAGAACGTCGGAGTGGCAGCACGTCGGAGTGGCAGCATGTAACCCTTGATGTCAGTAGTCTGGATAATCAGGGACCCACCTTGTTTCCCCTCACGGATTGATACAATTGATCTGGAATAGAGACTAGGAGACTAGGAGTCTCAGCCTCATTTAATAGAGGTGGCTAAACTGAGTTTACATTAGTTTAGCAGCTACGCCACAGCGTTAATCACAAATGATAAGCAATGGTCTGGATGACACAATGGGCATTTGTTTTTGTTAAAGGAAAGTGAAGTAATTTTAGTTCACCTTTAACTTTCTGACTTTTACAGTTGCGAGGCAACAAGGAGCACAGCACTTCTGTTATTGCAAAAGCAGTGACAGGTAAGAGTTCTCCCTCTTCATGTGGGTGACCCATGTTGAAATGTGGCATACATTTGCTTTGTTCATCAATTAGACATAACCAATTAGACATAAGACCTTTACCAAATCATTATGATTCACTTTTCAATTGGGTAAAAAGTCAGAAATTGCAACTTTTATAGCTGGTTTTGTGGCTTGCCATCATCTTCTCCCACTAAAGATAATACAGTGTAGGGGGGCGGTAGCATGCAGTAATCAGTTTTAAAAGTTGACATTTCATTTAAATAAGTGCCGACTGTTGGAACGAATACATGCTGAGTTGAAAAGTGGACCAACACATAAGTAAAGTTGCTGGAGACCTATCCCACCATTAAGAAGTGAAGCAACATTGATGCTGCATTAGGACTACATTAGCAGCTGCCATGGTTATTGATTAACAGTCAGTGGTTCTGGGAGGCACAGTAGTGTCAGTATACTTAGAGACGAAGCTGCCTGGTTAAAGGGATCAGAGGTCTTGAGTTCAAGTCCTGTGTGCGTAAACATCTACCCTGCTGAAGTGTCCTTGAGCAAGTCACTGAGTTGCTAGCACCAGGTGCTGTTCTCCTGCTAAACCTGACCTTTGACCTCTGACCTCTCTGGATGGGAGACTGTGACAAGATAATTCCCCGACAGGAATCAATAACGTGTTATATTATCATTGTTCTATATTGGCATGTTATATTATCATATAATGATCGTTATGAGGCTTACTCACTGTGATTCATTTCTTCCAGGGCCATTCCGCATAATCTTACACTATTTGTGGTACAGGTAAGTTGATCATTATTATAAGTAGAGAGCCTGAGAGGGAAGGTGGGCTCTCCTAATGTACAGACCGATGTACTGTACATATCTGATGTGACGAAAAGCCATGAGAGATGTGACGAAAATGAGAAGCTGTGCTTTATTGTGATTCTTAAATAGCTAAGAAACATGTGCCAAGGTGGTGGTCCTGTCATATTATGCTCAATGAATATTGTTGGTAACTACAGTAATCTGATTTGTATTTTGTGTTTTGTATTGTGTTGTTTTATTTTTGGAGATCTTTCTGTGGCTCATGAAAATTTCCAATAAAAATACCAAGCATAAAACAATAGCTAAGAGGTGTCGCTAGGCACATAAAACAATAGCTAAGAGGTGTTGCTAGGCACATAAAACAATAGCTAAGAGGTGTTGCTAGGCAGAAAACATACATTTGACTAAGACCCCCTTAAACTCTGTAAAGCGTGGCCTCAGTGTCTCATAGTTAGAGCTGGGTGTCGTGGGTGATATGGAAAAAAAAATCTAATATCACAATATTGTTGACCAATTTAGGCCTGCACGATATGAGGATAATCTGCGATGTGCGATAACATTGTTCAATATAGCGATGACGATATGACTTGCGATAAATAAACAAATATTAAAGTATGCATATTAGCTATACAGTTCCTATGTCTTTCTGCTTTAATAATGCTAACATAGACCCCAAACATAGCCTATGTCCACTGAATAAAGAAATGAAATACACACTGACTCTAGCTGAAACTACACACAGCGTGTTTGGCAGAGGGGCGGAGCGCAATGTTGCAAGGGAAAGGTGTACGCTGGATTTACAACACAAGACAAAATGATCAGATGCTGAGTGGGAATGCATGATGCATGTAAATAAAACCACTTTTGTTATTCATTGCATTTCAGGCAGTCTTTGCAATGTGTTTATTGCGCATCTTCATATTGCGATGACAATGAAAATACGATTAATTGTGCAGCCCTAGGACCAAGTACCTTGATAACGATTAACGATATTGCGACAATATTGTAGGGATGACTATGGTGCTTTCACAAAATACTTACACAATGAGATTTTTGATATGTAATCATCAGTAATGTGAATATATGAGTAAGTGGATAAAGGCAAATAATAGAATGGCTACAGGCTAGAACAGTCTGGTAGTAAGTTCAGAAAATGACATCACTTTACTGTAATGCAGCCTTTAAAATCTGGAAAAGACAACACCTACAGTATGCCATATCACAATATTACGACATCCAAAATCGAAGACAATATCTAGTCTCGTATCACGATATCGATATAATAATCGATATATTGCCCAGCCCTACTCATAGCTTTTATAAAATCACAGTAAAACACACCATTCTATTGAAAAACGCAAGTATTGAAAACGGAAAAAAAAGTGGTTGCATAGCGACACATTAAGCGTGTTATTTTAGGTTAGCACATTTATATTTAAATTGACTGCTTTGATCGCAGCTGTCAGTATTTCACCCTAATAAAAGGGAACGTGTATAATTGACCGTTTCTAGCAGATGAGAATAGTATAACACTGAACGAAGCGTTCAGTGGGCTTAGTTCATCCTCACTTCATCAAGTCGACTGTAGGGAAGTGTCACTTTCCACATGATCCACTATTCAAGATGTGTACATTTCTGAGTAATAGGGATGTAACGAGAACCGGTTTGAATGATAACCGTGATAAAATTCCTTATGATAACCGTACCATTTCAAATTTTCATTATCATTAAAACCGTGATTACCGTGGTACCATGATTACAGCCAGGGCCGGCGCCAGGATGAAATGACTTAGGGGGCGGTTATAACTGGGGGAGGGGGCTGATATTTTTATATCGTAAAACATAGGTTATATACCCGCTATGCCTATTTCTGGACTTTTTAACCATAATAACCTCGGAAAAGAGCAATAACAACACAAGAAAGACTACTATTCAAAATCAAATAAAACATTTATTTCACAGCAGCAGATTAAGGCATTAATAGAGCTGAGCTTTGCATAACGTGAAATGCGGGACCTGTCTGGAGCACTCTGAACATATATGTCTATATGAAAAGTCATAGAATAAACAATTGCTGCAAAAATCAACAAAAACTAAACAAAATAATAGCCAGTCAGTGCCAGGTTCATTAAATTAAAGAAATAAAGTGATCAGATGCGTTGTCTCCGTCTTTCTGCCCTTGTGACAACCAAAGCACAGCAAATAGCGCTTCCCTGGCAATTCTGAAACAACAGAGCTATGTTTAGGGGTAGCCTACATTAACTTAAACTGATAAAA
Organism: Poromitra crassiceps; assembly: GCF_964638095.1. Lineage (NCBI taxonomy): Eukaryota > Metazoa > Chordata > Actinopteri > Beryciformes > Melamphaidae > Poromitra > Poromitra crassiceps. Next base: position 53,399,549 of record NC_139630.1, on the reverse strand, counting down.
TGTGATGAAGACTGCAGAAACAGCAGCCGAAACATGTCAGGTACAAACATTGCCTAACTGGCCTTTATAGATTAACTATTCTAAAAAAGAAAAAATCAAATTTAAAGTGAGGTTACAGCCGATTACAGTGCTTTGAAAAACATGGTAAATACTGTCCATCATCAACCAAAGTTGGCAACCGTCTCCCAGAGAAGCCTTGGAGAAATGATTTCAGTGAGTGTATTAGTACTTTTTGAACATTTTCAGCACATTTGAACAAACCTTGATAATACTGATAAGTGATAACCATGATATATAGTAGAGATGGAACGATGTGAAATTTCATATCACGATTATAGTGACCAAAAATTATATATATACATATATACAGCATATATATATACCCTATATATATATATTTATAAAACGGCTCTCTCAAATCAAGCAATCTGATTGGTTCACAGCCATTGTATAAATCCAGTAACCCACTCCAATAACCCATGGCCATGGGTTATTGAGTTGCCATGGCAACTCTCTTACTAAAAGGCTTTGGTTACCTCAAATGACAATGTAGAAAAAACAAATGGCGGAGACAGCTGTCAGATCCTTGTGAATCGATCTTCGCTTATAACTTTACTAATACTTCGCAGAAAATTATGTTTTGTACAAGAATAGACGCGGGCTAATGTCTTCTTTGCAAAAAAAAAGGCTGTTAACCCCGCATTTAACCCCGTAACGTTAGTTGGTGTCGGGCTTTGCAGAAAAGCTCTCAGCTTCTCAGCAAGCGCTGAGAATGCAGCGCTGCGCTCGAGCTGCGTGTCGGGCTTTCCAGAAAGCTCTCAGCTTCTCAGCAAGCGCCAGGATTGGCCAATGTTTATTATTATATTATCATACTTGGAAACCGTTTTATAAAAGCAATATAGCACTCGAGCAGCGTGTTTTGTGGCATATATCCCGCTGCTCAGCAGTTATAACAGGGATAACAGCTGAGCAGCGGGATATATTTGCCACAACACACTGGCTCTCATGCTATATTGCTTAAAGGTCCCATTCCGTGCAAAAGCTGTTTTTACTTGTAAATGCATATATACTGCTGTCAGCCCTCCCTGTAATGAGTGGTCACACGCTCAGAACTGCCACAGTTGGATTTGTCCCTATACAGCTCTCTCAAGCAGTTTCCTCCAAGCCACACCCCCAAACGCTTCGTTTGCCCAGAGGGGAATCTGGGGGAATTTCGACGTCACTAGCTTCCTCCTGCATACTGCGCGGGTCCCTCTCACACAAGCTACCTGCACCATTTAGTCTATAGCCACAAAATTAACACTTCTAGCTGGAGCGACGCCAACTGTACGTGATCCAGCAACTGCAGAGGTGCATTCGGTAAGTCTAGGCATTTTGAGATGTCCTCTTTAGCGTAGTACCGTTAAGTTAACGATAACTCGCAACCTAGCGTGCTGGTCCACAGACGCTAATCTGATTGGCGCCCTCAGCGGCCAATGGGAACTGTTAGTTCTGAATATATTATAGAAACAGGCCATTCTTGGGAAGCGACCAGATGAGGAAGTGAGAACTCCGTCACAACAAACGGGGTTGCTATATTTTCGACAGATTAATCCAGAATCATGTTTTATGGACCAGAGACACACGTTTTTAAGAGGTTACAGCTGCACGAATTGGGACCTTTAAATATATATATATATATATATATATATATATACGGTACACATATATACAGCATATAGTGTATATATATATATATATATACTGTATATATATATATATATATATATATATATATATATATATATATATATATATATATATATATATATATATATATATATATATATATATATAATTTTTGGTCACTATAATCGTGATATGAAATTTTCACATCGTTCCATCTCTACTGAGAAATGACATTTTTAAGCCGCCAAAGATATTGACCTCAGTCACCCACTTGCTGCACATCTGAAGGGCCTGTGTAAAACAGATGGCTGGCTGTTGCCTGCAGTGGATGTAATAATGCTCTAGGGGCCAAAGCCTCGTTATCCCCTCAGCAGGCTGCTGTTAGCGAGCACCATCAATAACCTACTTAAATATTGAAGGAGTCCTCTGGCGATGCTCGTCTCCACAACTCTCTCCCCGTGTGGACGAGATAGCTCGCTGGCTGCTGTGCTGGATCTCATGATTCTGTTGGTGCACTGTGTGGAGGAGGGTGAAGAGTCTTAACTGTGTTTGATATAACCAAATATACAATATGCAGCCCACCCTCAACACACTCAGGAAGTAGGAATGATGAGAAGTGAGAACAATATTGGAAAGGGAAGAACAGAAGGTCCTGGGCACATGTTTTGTGTTCTCTGCCAACAGGAGTATAATCTAATACAGTATATTTGTTTCCAGCAGTAGGTTATCTTGGCTGCTACACCACCACTGGTAATCATGTATAGCCTAAAATGGCACTTGAGACCACTGAAGTAAAAGTAAAAATGTGATTGTGTGTAGAATTGAAACTGAAGAACTTATCTTTCCCCCAAACAAATTGAGTTAAATAAGAATCAATGTCAGTTAGATTTTCTTTTCAAAGTTAAAATGGCAGTGGAGTACACCAAAGAGCCCTAGAATTGTATAAAGCCACAGCTACTATATGGGCTCATTACCATGTAGCACGAATATCCTTTGATCATTCTCAAACATTGTGTCAAATTGACAATGTCCCAGCATGAAATTTATTGGAGAGTGATGACGACAAAGTCAACTGAAAAATGAAAAGAAAACATTTTGATCAAATACAAAGTAATCAGAAACTGTCCAATCATGTCTAAAAACTATACCGTCCGTAACTAATCTGTAATTAAAATGTAAATTTGAAACAAATCGGAATAATGATGAATGCAAATCACATAGCTCGTACAGCTCATTCTGGCAGGCGTTGTTGGTCTCGGTTGTTAATGCGTTCATTGTCTGATTTGTGTTTTGTGCTTGATTTTGTGAACCGTCCGCAGCCCCTCCAGCTCCTCTCTGCCCCCTAGTCTTGTCCGCCTGGCAAACAAGCAGATCAACTGGCAGCTGGTGCTAGCAAGGTACCATACACGCACGCACCCACGCGCACACACACACACACACACGCACACACACGCACATACACACACAGACACACACACACACACACACACACACGCACACACGCACACACACACGCACGCACTGTGATCGATGCCTGCATGTCGGCTACTTTGTTGCTGACATGCTCAAAGCCTTAACTTCCCCGGGTCTCTTTCCCATACAGCGAATCCCCTCAACCAATCATTTAATTGTACTCATTACTACAAACAAACCATGCAGAAAGGCAGTTTTTAATTGGCTATCGATCCTGCCATGTAAGACAGTGTTAAGCACGGCCAATCGACGCTGCGGATTGTCCATTACTTTGACATGCCTGATGATCCTTCCATTTAGCTTCTGTCTGCCTTTAAATCTTTCTCCCTCATTTCATTCGCTCCCAAATTATCTTTGACCTCGTTAATGCTCCCAATCATTATTGTTCCTTCTCTCCTTAAACCATCCGACCTGGCCCATCACTCTATTATCTACAGTATAGTCTCTCTATCCCTCTCTCCTCTCTTTCACTCTCCCCTGCACACACACACACGCAGCACACACACACACACACACACACGCAGCACACACACACACACACGCACGCAGCACACACACACACGCACACACACGCACACACACACACACGCAGCACACACACACACACACACACATGCACACACGCACGCACACACACGCAGCACACACGCACACGCACACGCACACACACACACACACACACACACACACACACACACACACTTTATTCTTCTTCGTTGTCACCAACATATGTCTTTTCGTCCTCAATCATCCCCCTTGGTCTCCATTTCGATCCCCTCCCTTTATTGTTCATTCCTTCTTCTCTCCATCCTTCTCTCTCATTCATGTCCTTCTCTCTTTCCTTCCTGCTCTCTCTCTCTCTCTCTCTCTCTCTCTCTCTCTCTCTCTCTCCACAGTAATGGCAAACTGTTGGCAGTGGTTCAGGACCAGTGTGTGGAGATTAGGTAATTATTGAACTCTATCCCGCTGTTTGATGCAATCTGTGTGTGTGTGTGTGTGTGTGTGTGTGTGTGTGTGTGTGTGTGTGTGTGTGTGTGAGACACACGTGCGTGCGTGCGTGCGCGCGTGTGTGTGTATGTGTGTGTGTGTGTGTGTGTGTGTGTGTGTGTGTGTGTGTGTGTGTGTGTGTGTGTGTGTGTGTGTGTGAGACACACGTGCGTGCGCGCGCGTGTGTGTGTGTGATAGAGAGCGAGAGAGACCGTTAATTAATGTGGTGATTTATCACATCCCCTTTAAAAAGAGCTGCAGTCTCAGCGTGTACTGTATCTGGAGAATGAGGATCGAGGGAGGTGTGTGTGTGCGTGTGTGTGTGTGTGTGTGTGTGTGTGTGTGTGTGTGTGTGTGTGTGTGTGTGTGTGCGTGTGTGTGTCTGTGTGTGCGTGCGTGCGTGCGTGCGCGCGTGTGTGTGTGTGTGTGTGTGCGTGTGTGCGTGTGTGTGTGTGTGTGCGTGTGTGTGTGTGTGTGTGTGTGTGTGTGCGTGTGTGTGTGTGTGTGTGTGTGTGTGTGTGTGTGTGTGTGTGTGTGTGCGCGCATGTGCATCTGTCCACATGCAATCAAGCAATCAGTGCAAATCGTTGTGGACTCACATCAGAACTGAGTAAAATAAACTTTTTTGTTTGTTTGTACTTGTTTGGATGGCTGGGGTTGTACACACAAATACAATACAATACAATTTAATTCAATGTAATATAATCAGTGATCAAGATAGGACTATATTTGAAAGTCCATTTGTGCACCTTTCTGTGGTACTACTCATCTGGTTGTACTAATGTAGCAGGTTAAAACGATGACGAAGAGTTATCTGAAAATACAGTTTGACCCGGGTTTGGTGGTTCATACATTCCGAAACAGCAGATTAAGATATGATGCTAATTAGTTTGTGTCTGTGTGTGTGTCCGCGGTCGTGTCCGAGCACACGCATGAGCATGTGTTTACTCACTCAGTCACTTTGCCAAACAGCATTTTGAGTTGTTGTAATTATTTTCAAAGCCGTATCCAATTCCCCCCCCGACACAGACAAATACGATCCAGTCAGCAATTTGCTCTAATGACAAAATGTAAGAATGTAATGAATTAAACGCAGCCGAATGGAAATCAGAATCAATAGCAATACACCTGGTGTAGAGATGCCGCAGACCTCCTGCTCCCCAGGGACGCGCGCGAGGCTCATTTCAACTCTGTGAAGCTTCGCCCGCTTCATTCGGAAGACTGTTGATCTATTTTTCGCACCAGCCGACAGAACTACAGTTCTGTGTTCACCAAAACAAAAAAACACACACATCTAAGGTTGGTCTAATGATCATTCTGTCATGAATATTTCACTAGGCAACAGCCTTATGATGTTTTAATTCACACAGCCTGTATTAAAGTATTACCACCACCTGCTGTGAATACGCTATTGTTTTTTTTACCACATTGATCAGTATATAGAGAGGCAAAGTGAACGTCACTTCCTGCTTCAGCACTGTACCAGAGATTTTCTTCCGCAATTCATTTCCCCATAGACATTTTGTAAAATGCTTATAAAAATAGTTTTACTTGGTCAAACCAAACGGTTCAGCTATATTTAGAATCGGGAGAGACCATAGAACATTTCACTCGGACCAAAGCTAAAAACAAACCTATCGATTTTTTTTTTACTTTAAACCCGCTTTTTTTTTTTACGTTTTTGTCCGAGTGAAATGTTATACGACCTCTCCTGTTTCTAAATATATCTGAACCGTTTAGTTTGAACAAGTAAAACTATTTTTACAAGCATTTTACGAAATGTCCTCTATTGAGGACTCTGTCGTGGTCGACTTATCCTAATTGAGAGCAATCAATCCCTTAATGCTTGAGCCAAATCTAGTGGATTTGATTGGTTCACTCACAGACAGCGCTGTTGTTTAAATCAGTGAGTGTTTGACCTGCCTGCTCGTCAGTGCTTAGTGTGAGTGGGTGTAAAGTCAGCTCAAGGCCTTATCTAGTCTACTGCCTCTCTGAAACACTGCCTGCTCTCTCCTTATCTAGTCTACTGCCTCTCTGAAACACTGCCTGCTCTCTTATCTAGTCTACTGCCTCTCTGAAACACTGCCTGCTCTCTCAAGGCCTGTTCTCATCCATTCAGCTGCTTTCTTTGACAGCATATCAATGGCTGTTATAACCTACATCATAATATGTCAGATAGGCCTGTGTGTGTGTGTGTGTGTGTGTGTGTGTGTGTGCGTGCATGCCTGCTTGTGTGTGTCTGAGAGAGAGAAATATTGAGTGTGTGTGCGTGCGTGTGTGCGCACTCGTGCGTGCTTGTGTGTGTCTGAGAGAGAGAAATATTGAGTGTGTGTGTGTATGTGTGTGTGTGTGTGTGTGCGTGTGTGCGCACTCGTGCGTGCTTGTGTGTGTCTGAGAGAGAGAAATATTGAGTGTGTGTGTGTGTGTGTGTGTGTGTGTCTTCGGGTGGTTGCACCCTTGGGTGTGTATTTTATGTCCTTGTTGATCACTGTAATGCAATATTTTCTGCTTTCTTGCTCCCTCACTCACCCACTCTCACACCGTGTGTGTGTGTGTGTTCGTGTGTGTGTGTGTGTGTGTGTTCGTGTGTGTGTGTGCGTGTGCGTGCGTTTGTGTGTGTGTGTGCGTTTGTGTGTGTGTGTGTGTGTGTGTGTCTGTGTGTGTGTGTGTGTGTGTGTGTGTGTGTGTGTGTGTGCGTGCGTGTGCGTGTGTGTGTGTGTGCGTGTGTGTGTGTGTGTGCGTGTATTTCTTCCACAGGTCTGCCAGAGATGACTTTGGCTCAGTCATTGGGAAGTGCCAAGGTAAGACCCACTCACATAGTTCACTGTAAATGACAGCTAAATGACCATAGCTCAACTCAATGAACACTGCATGCTTCATGTAGTTTACTGTAGTATAGTATAGTATAGTGTGTGTGTGTGTGTGTGTGTGTGTGTGTGTGTGTGTGTGTGTGTGTGTGTGTGTGTGTGTGTGTGTGTGTGTGTGTGCGTGCGTGTGTGTGCGCGCGCGCGCTTGCTTGCTTTCATCCCTTTGTGTGGTATGTCTGTCTTCCTTTACATGTAAGATGATCTCAGAGTTTTGTTCGTTTAAAGTGGCTCCAATGTGTGACAGTATTACTACTGTTTATTATCTCGATATAGGTGGAATATACAGTAAAGAATGTTGGGGACTTGTCTGTTGACTGTTTCTCTCATCTGTGATCATGTTTATTAATCTGTAGTTTCAACATATAGTTGTGTGTGTGTGTGTGTGTGTGTGTGTCTGTGTGTGTGTGTGTGTCTGTGCACACTTGCCTGTGTTTGTGTGTGTCTGCTTTGATTGTGTCTCAGATTAATATCGACCATAGTGCTTAATTGGAACGGGTGCGAAATAATCACCCTCATCCCCTACACTGGCAGCCATTACACTCAGCGTCGCCCCCTCCTGGTCATTCCCTACACTGGCAGCCATTACACTCAGCGTCTCCCCATCCTGGTCATCCCCTACACTGGCAGCCATTACACTCAGCGTCGCCCCCTCCTGGTCATCCCCTACACTGGCAGCCATTACACTCAGCGTCGCCCCCTCCTGGTCATTCCCTACACTGGCAGCCATTACACTCAGCGTCGCCCCCTCCTGGTCATCCCCTACACTGGCAGCCATTACACTCAGCGTCGCCCCCTCGTGGTCATTCCCTACACTGGCAGCCATTACACTCAGCGTCGCCCCCTCCTGGTCATCCCCTACACTGGCAGCCATTAGACTCAGCGTCGCCCCCTCCTGGTCATCCCCTACACTGGCAGCCATTAAACTCAGCGTCGCCCCCTCCTGGTCAAAATAAATCGCCCTGATCGTTTGATAAGCTATAAGGAAATGACATGCTGGTGATTTTAATTTATTGCTCTATCAAACCCAGCCACGGCCCTTTGTGCAGGTTCACATGGAGTGCACAGTACATACGCACTTGAGTTGAATAACACTCATATACACATGTTTGAAAAATACTCGTTCACATGTGGTTTCTTCTTGATGGAATGCTCGTTATGACAGCGGCTATAACATTTTAACTGCACCATTTATCCACTCTTATGATGATCGTACTGGATGACTGAGGATCGAAGGATACACGATTTACTCTCTCTTCTTTTGCCTGCACACGGGCGCCGCACCGAAGACACCACAAAAGCAAACTAAATGTGTTAACTAAGTGTTCAATAGCAGCAAGCACAGAGTGAATAACCCTGTGGGGTTTGTCAATTATCTATCTCTCTTCACCTCTTTCCCTCCTCCTCCTCCTCTCTTCCTTTCTTTCTCTTTTATCTAGTTTTCTCCCTCTCTCTCTCTCTCTCTCTCTCTCTCTCTCTCTCTACACACACCCGCTCTCTCCCTGACGATATTGGTTTCGCTCCGGCCAGTCTTCATTGTGGTCCTCTGTTTCTAAATGGTTCACAGTGTGGATAATGGTAGCCTCTCTGGGCTGCTGTACACTCCTGCCTCCCTCATCTCATCTCACCTCACCTCACCTCTCCTTTTCCTTTGACTTTGACTTCATTTCATTTCACAGAGATTTGTCCTAATGGATTTTGCTGTGATCCTGACATTACTGCCATTTGCTTTTAATGGAGGAGTGTGCATGCATGCGTATGTCCTTGTGCTTTACAGTATGTGTGTGTGTGTGTGTGTGTGTGTGTGTGTGGGGCGCACACCCACACCTAGTATCTCTCTCTCTCTCTCTCTCTCTCTCTCTCTCTCTCTCTCTCTCTCTCTCTCTCTCTCTCTCTCTCTCTCTCTCTCTCAACTCTCTCCATGTCTGCTCCTGTTGCTGCGTTGTCGTCTCCCACCCCCGTACATAATTCATAAGTGTCTGTGATAAATGCATCCGCGAGGCTTCAGATAGAAGGCTTCAGATAGAAGGCTTCAGATAGAAGGCTTCAGATAGAAGGCTTCAGATAGAAGGCTTCAGATAGAAGGCTTCAGATAGAAGGCTTCAGATAGAAGGCTTCAGATAGAAGGCTTCAGATAGAAGGCTTCAGATAGAAGGCTTCAGATAGAAGGCTTCAGATAGAAGGCTTCAGATAGAAGGCTTCAGATAGAAGGCTTCAGATAGAAGGCTTCAGATAGAAGGCTTCTATTGGCTCGTCAGTAATTTGCCCCCGCCCCCCCGCCCCCGGCGGCCGGATAAAACAAAACCAAACAAAACCATCAAAATAAAAATAAATAAAAAGGTCGGGACAGTAGAATCCAATTTTCCAGGCCTCCCAAAAACCCATCTGTGTGGAAATGGAGCCCTCTCAGCTGCAAAACGACATATCCAACTCATTATAGGAGGGAGGGAGAGGGAGAGAGAG
>NC_139630.1:53375094-53382594 GCF_964638095.1 Poromitra crassiceps | reverse complement strand
CTCCACCACACAGGCACAGATTAGGAGTGTGTGTAGCTGCACTGACACTCCACCACACAGGCACAGATTAGGAGTGTGTGTAGCTGCACTGACACTCCACCACACAGGCACAGATTAGGAGTGTGTGTAGCTGCACTGACACTCCACCACACAGGCACAGATTAGGAGTGTGTGTAGCTGCACTGACACTCCACCACACAGGCACAGATTAGGAGTGTGTGTAGCTGCACTGACACTCCACCACACAGGCACAGATTAGGAGTGTGTGTAGCTGTGCTGACACTCCACCACACAGGTGCAGATTAGGAGTGTGTGTAGCTGCACTGACACTCCACCACACAGACACAGATTAGGAGTGTGTGTAGCTGTGCTGACACTCCACCACACAGGTGCAGATTGGGAGTGTGTGTAGCTGCACTGACACTCCACCACACAGACACAGATTAGGAGTGTGTGTAGCTGCACTGACACTCCACCACACAGGCAGAGATTAGGAGTGTGTGTAGCTGTGCTGACACTCCACCACACAGACACAGATTAGGAGTGTGTGTAGCTGTGCTGACACTCCACCACACAGACACAGATTAGGAGTGTGTGTAGCTGTGCTGACACTCCACCACACAGACACAGATTAGGAGTGTGTGTAGCTGTGCTGACACTCCACCACACAGACACAGATTAGGAGTGTGTGTAGCTGTGCTGACACTCCACCACACAGACACAGATTAGGAGTGTGTGTAGCTGTGCTGACACTCCACCACACAGACACAGATTAGGAGTGTGTGTAGCTGTGCTGACACTCCACCACACAGGCACAGATTGGGAGTGTGTGTAGCTGTGCTGACACTCCACCACACAGGCACAGATTAGGAGTGTGTGTAGCTGTGCTGACACTCCACCACACAGGCACAGATTAGGAGTGTGTGTAGCTGTGCTGACACTCCACCACACAGGCACAGATTAGGAGTGTGTGTAGCTGTGCTGACACTCCACCACACAGGCACAGATTAGGAGTGTGTGTAGCTGCACTGACACTCCACCACACAGGCACAGATTAGGAGTGTGTGTAGCTGCGCTGACACTCCACCACACAGACACAGATTAGGAGTGTGTGTAGCTGTGCTGACACTCCACCACACAGGCACAGATTGGGAGTGTGTGTAGCTGTGCTGACACTCCACCACACAGGCACAGATTAGGAGTGTGTGTAGCTGTGCTGACACTCCACCACACAGGCACAGATTAGGAGTGTGTGTAGCTGTGCTGACACTCCACCACACAGGCACATATTGGGAGTGTGTGTAGCTGCGCTGACACTCCACCACACAGGCACATATTAGGAGTAGGGGTGGGAATCGCTGAGTAGCTCACGATACGATATCGTCACGATACTTGGCCCTCGATAACGATATATCACGATACTGCGATACTGCGATACTGCGATATATTGGAAGACGATACATCACGATACCTGTGTAACAAGTGAAAAAAATACCTCTGAAGGCAAAAAATCATGTATTATGCATTTATTAGCAGAATTGACATGAACTCTCTGAGTTCACTCACTCACTCATACCATTTTCGATACCACGGAGGAAAAGTTACACATTAAGTCTTTTTATTATTACTATTAAAACAAGAAAACCTATAGGCTATAACCTACCTACCTACCTATATAATTTCTAAAAGTAGATATTAATGATCAAACATTTCCATTCATGTAGCCTACAGTAGTTATGTTTTTGTTTCAACTACAAACATAAATAAAGGCAACTTGAAACTATGTTTCAACTACCACACACAGCATAATATTTTAGCCTGTTTATTAAAAAAAAAAAAAAAAAAAAAAAAAAAAAAAAAAATTAATAAACATATCGATACTTGGCGCCAGTGTATCGATAACGTATCGCGGGTGGAAATATCGCGATAACGTGGGTATCGATATTTTGTCCCACCCCTAATTAGGAGTGTGTGTAGCTGCGCTGACACTCCACCACACAGGCACATATTGGGAGTGTGTGTAGCTGCGCTGACACTCCACCACACAGGCACAGATTAGGAGTGTGTGTAGCTGCACTGACACTCCACCACACAGGCACATATTGGGAGTGTGTGTAGCTGCGCTGACACTCCACCACACAGGCACAGATTAGGAGTGTGTGTAGCTGCACTGACACTCCACCACACAGGCACAGATTAGGAGTGTGTGTAGCTGCGCTGACACTCCACCACACAGGCACAGATTGGGAGTGTGTGTAGCTGTGCTGACACTCCACCACACAGACACAGATTAGGAGTGTGTGTAGCTGCACTGACACTCCACCACACAGGCACAGATTGGGAGTGTGTGTAGCTGTGCTGACACTCCACCACACAGGCACAGATTAGGAGTGTGTGTAGCTGCACTGACACTCCACCACACAGGTGCAGATTGGGAGTGTGTGTAGCTGTGCTGACACTCCACCACACAGGCACAGATTAGGAGTGTGTGTAGCTGCACTGACACTCCACCACACAGGCACAGATTGGGAGTGTGTGTAGCTGCACTGACACTCCACCACACAGGCACAGATTGGGAGTGTGTGTAGCTGCACTGACACTCCACCACACAGGCACAGATTAGGAGTGTGTGTAGCTGCACTGACACTCCACCACACAGGCACAGATTGGGAGTGTGTGTAGCTGCACTGACACTCCACCACACAGACACAGATTAGGAGTGTGTGTAGCTGCACTGACACTCCACCACACAGGCACAGATTAGGAGTGTGTGTAGCTGCGCTGACACTCCACCACACAGGCACAGATTAGGAGTGTGTGTAGCTGCGCTGACACTCCACCACACAGGCACAGATTGGGAGTGTGTGTAGCTGCACTGACACTCCACCACACAGGCACAGATTGGGAGTGTGTGTAGCTGCACTGACACTCCACCACACAGACACAGATTAGGAGTGTGTGTAGCTGCACTGACACTCCACCACACAGGCACAGATTGGGAGTGTGTGTAGCTGTGCTGACACTCCACCACACAGACACAGATTGGGAGTGTGTGTAGCTGTGCTGACACTCCACCACACAGACACAGATTAGGAGTGTGTGTAGCTGTGCTGACACTCCACCACACAGGCACAGATTGGGAGTGTGTGTAGCTGTGCTGACACTCCACCACACAGACACAGATTGGGAGTGTGTGTAGCTGCACTGACACTCCACCACACAGGCACAGATTGGGAGTGTGTGTAGCTGCACTGACACTCCACCACACAGACACAGATTAGGAGTGTGTGTAGCTGCACTGACACTCCACCACACAGGCACAGATTGGGAGTGTGTGTAGCTGTGCTGACACTCCACCACACAGGCACAGATTAGGAGTGTGTGTAGCTGCACTGACACTCCACCACACAGACACAGATTGGGAGTGTGTGTAGCTGTGCTGACACTCCACCACACAGGTGCAGATTGGGAGTGTGTGTAGCTGCACTGACACTCCACCACACAGACACAGATTAGGAGTGTGTGTAGCTGCACTGACACTCCACCACACAGACACAGATTGGGAGTGTGTGTAGCTGCACTGACACTCCACCACACAGGTGCAGATTGGGAGTGTGTGTAGCTGTGCTGACACTCCACCACACAGACACAGATTAGGAGTGTGTGTAGCTGCACTGACACTCCACCACACAGGCACAGATTGGGAGTGTGTGTAGCTGCACTGACACTCCACCACACAGGCACAGATTAGGAGTGTGTGTAGCTGCACTGACACTCCACCACACAGGCACAGATTAGGAGTGTGTGTAGCTGCACTGACACTCCACCACACAGGCACAGATTGGGAGTGTGTGTAGCTGCACTGACACTCCACCACACAGGCACAGATTAGGAGTGTGTGTAGCTGCACTGACACTCCACCACACAGGCACAGATTGGGAGTGTGTGTAGCTGCACTGACACTCCACCACACAGGCACAGATTGGGAGTGTGTGTAGCTGCGCTGACACTCCACCACACAGGTGCAGATTGGGAGTGTGTGTAGCTGCACTGACACTCCACCACACAGGTGCAGATTGGGAGTGTGTGTAGCTGCACTGACACTCCACCACGCAGGCACAGATTGGGAGTGTGTGTAGCTGCACTGACACTCCACCACACAGGTGCAGATTGGGAGTGTGTGTAGCTGCGCTGACACTCCACCACACAGGCACAGATTAGGAGTGTGTGTAGCTGCACTGACACTCCACCACACAGGCACAGATTAGGAGTGTGTGTAGCTGTGCTGACACTCCACCACACAGGCACAGATTAGGAGTGTGTGTAGCTGCACTGACACTCCACCACACAGACACAGATTAGGAGTGTGTGTAGCTGCACTGACACTCCACCACACAGACACAGATTAGGAGTGTGTGTAGCTGCACTGACACTCCACCACACATGCACAGATTAGGAGTGTGTGTAGCTGCACTGACACTCCACCACACAGGCACAGATTGGGAGTGTGTGTAGCTGTGCTGACACTCCACCACACAGACACAGATTAGGAGTGTGTGTAGCTGCGCTGACACTCCACCACACAGACACATATTAGGAGTGTGTGTAGCTGCGCTGACACTCCACCACACAGACACAGATTAGGAGTGTGTGTAGCTGCACTGACACTCCACCACACAGACACATATTAGCAGTGTGTGTAGCTGTGCTGACACTCCACCACACAGGCACAGATTAGGAGTGTGTGTAGCTGCACTGACACTCCACCACACAGACACAGATTAGGAGTGTGTGTAGCTGCACTGACACTCCACCACACAGACACAGATTAGGAGTGTGTGTAGCTGCACTGACACTCCACCACACAGACACAGATTAGGAGTGTGTGTAGCTGCACTGACACTCCACCACACAGGCGCAGATTAGGAGTGTGTGTAGCTGCACTGACACTCCACCACACAGACACAGATTAGGAGTGTGTGTAGCTGCACTGACACTCCACCACACAGGCACAGATTAGGAGTGTGTGTAGCTGCGCTGACACTCCACCACACAGGCACAGATTGGGAGTGTGTGTAGCTGCACTGACACTCCACCACACAGGCGCAGATTAGGAGTGTGTGTAGCTGCACTGACACTCCACCACACAGACACAGATTAGGAGTGTGTGTAGCTGCGCTGACACTCCACCACACAGGCACAGATTGGGAGTGTGTGTAGCTGCACTGACACTCCACCACACAGGCACAGATTAGGAGTGTGTGTAGCTGCGCTGACACTCCACCACACAGGCACAGATTGGGAGTGTGTGTAGCTGTGCTGACACTCCACCACACAGGCACAGATTGGGAGTGTGTGTAGCTGCACTGACACTCCACCACACAGACACAGATTAGGAGTGTGTGTAGCTGCACTGACACTCCACCACACAGGCACAGATTAGGAGTGTGTGTAGCTGCACTGACACTCCACCACACAGACACAGATTAGGAGTGTGTGTAGCTGCACTGACACTCCACCACACAGACACAGATTAGGAGTGTGTGTAGCTGTGCTGACACTCCACCACACAGGCACAGATTAGGAGTGTGTGTAGCTGTGCTGACACTCCACCACACAGGCACAGATTAGGAGTGTGTGTAGCTGTGCTGACACTCCACCACACAGGCACAGATTAGGAGTGTGTGTAGCTGTGCTGACACTCCACCACACAGACACAGATTAGGAGTGTGTGTAGCTGCACTGACACTCCACCACACAGGCACAGATTGGGAGTGTGTGTAGCTGCTCTGACACTCCACCACACAGGCACAGATTAGGAGTGTGTGTAGCTGTGCTGACACTCCACCACACAGGCACAGATTAGGAGTGTGTGTAGCTGTGCTGACACTCCACCACACAGGCACAGATTAGGAGTGTGTGTAGCTGCGCTGACACTCCACCACACAGGCACAGATTAGGAGTGTGTGTAGCTGTGCTGACACTCCACCACACAGGCACAGATTAGGAGTGTGTGTAGCTGCACTGACACTCCACCACACAGACACAGATTAGGAGTGTGTGTAGCTGCTCTGACACTCCACCACACAGGCGCAGATTGGGAGTGTGTGTAGCTGTGCTGACACTCCACCACACAGGCGCAGATTAGGAGTGTGTGTAGCTGTGCTGACACTCCACCACACAGGCGCAGATTAGGAGTGTGTGTAGCTGCACTGGCACTCCACCACACAGGCACAGATTAGGAGTGTGTGTAGCTGCGCTGACACTCCACCACACAGGCACAGATTGGGAGTGTGTGTAGCTGTGCTGACACTCCACCACACAGACACAGATTAGGAGTGTGTGTAGCTGCACTGACACTCCACCACACAGGCACAGATTAGGAGTGTGTGTAGCTGCACTGACACTCCACCACACAGGCACAGATTAGGAGTGTGTGTAGCTGTGCTGACACTCCACCACACAGGCACAGATTAGGAGTGTGTGTAGCTGCACTGACACTCCACCACACAGGCACAGATTAGGAGTGTGTGTAGCTGCACTGACACTCCACCACACAGGCGCAGATTAGGAGTGTGTGTAGCTGCACTGACACTCCACCACACAGACACAGATTGGGAGTGTGTGTAGCTGCACTGACACTCCACCACACAGGCACAGATTAGGAGTGTGTGTAGCTGTGCTGACACTCCACCACACAGGCACAGATTAGGAGTGTGTGTAGCTGCACTGACACTCCACCACACAGGCACAGATTAGGAGTGTGTGTAGCTGCACTGACACTCCACCACACAGGCACAGATTAGGAGTGTGTGTAGCTGTGCTGACACTCCACCACACAGGCACAGATTAGGAGTGTGTGTAGCTGCACTGACACTCCACCACACAGGCACAGATTAGGAGTGTGTGTAGCTGCACTGACACTCCACCACACAGGCACAGATTAGGAGTGTGTGTAGCTGCACTGACACTCCACCACACAGGCACAGATTAGGAGTGTGTGTAGCTGTGCTGACACTCCACCACACAGGCACAGATTAGGAGTGTGTGTAGCTGCACTGACACTCCACCACACAGGCGCAGATTAGGAGTGTATGTAGCTGTGCTGACACTCCACCACACAGGCACAGATTAGGAGTGTGTGTAGCTGCACTGACACTCCACCACACAGGCACAGATTAGGAGTGTGTGTAGCTGCACTGACACTCCACCACACAGGCACAGATTAGGAGTGTGTGTAGCTGCGCTGACACTCCACCACACAGGCACAGATTAGGAGTGTGTGTAGCTGCGCTGACACTCCACCACACAGGCACAGATTGGGAGTGTGTGTAGCTGCACTGACACTCCACCACACAGGCACAGATTAGGAGTGTGTGTAGCTGCACTGACACTCCACCACACAGGCACAGATTAGGAGTGTGTGTAGCTGCACTGACACTCCACCACACAGGCGCAGATTAGGAGTGTGTGTAGCTGCACTGACACTCCACCACACAG
>NC_139630.1:53332594-53372594 GCF_964638095.1 Poromitra crassiceps | reverse complement strand
TTTGAAAGCTCCATCTTCAGTATGGCGATCACACACACACACACACACACACACACACACACACACACACACACACACTCTTCTTCTTCACATGACTGCGTCCACATTTCAATATGGCCGCTCATTCACTTTGAATTACTGCTTCAGAATTAGAGTTGAGCCTTGTCAATAAGTCATCTCTGTCTCTCTCTCTCTCTCTCTCTCTCTCTCTCTCTCTCTCTCTCTCTCTGCCTGTCTCTCTGCCTGCCTGTCTCTCCCTCTCTCTCAATCTCTCTCTCTCTCTCTCTCTCTCTCTGCCTGTCTCTCTCTGCCTGTCTTCCCCTCTCTCTCTCTCTCTCTCTCTCTCTCTCTCCCTCTCTCTCTCTCTCTCTCTCTCTCTCTCTGCCTGTCTCTCTCTGCCTGTCTCCCCCTCTCTCTCTCTCTCTCTCTGCCTGTCCCCCCCCCTCTCTCTCTCTCTCTCTCCCTCTCTCTCTCTCTCTCTCTCTCTCCCTCTCTCTCTCTCTCTCTCTCTCTCTCCTCTCTCTCTCTCTCTGCACTTTATATTGCCCCAGTGCCAGTGAGATATCCTTACACTGCTGCACTAATCACACGACAGCTCATCTAATGCTAATCTAATTTAAGTTGCCCACTCAAATTAGATTTCATGTTTGACTGTCTCATTTGAATTCCCTGTTGAGATTTATTGCCCTTTCCTGTTTCCCAACCAGACAGCAGTTGTATCACAGCCTCTCCAGTCAGTTACACAAGCAATGCGTGTCATTTTTGGACCGGTTTGTGTACAGTATGTACCGACGTGTACGCGTTGTGTATGTCTTGCGGTTTACCTATCTGTCATGTGACTTTGCCCCTCCTCCTTGCAGCGTGGGAACCAATCACAGCTTCCAGGAGAAACACGGCTTCAATTTCTCCGGCCACTACTCGCACGGCATCACCTCTGCGATATATCACCCTGGCCACCGGTAAGTGGATTCCTACCCAAGAAACCCAGCAGCTCGTCAACCTGGGCTACTTTATTGATATTAATTAGGGGTGCTCCGATCCGGCTAAGCCACGATCCGATCCGATTCCGATTCCTGGGGTCACGATCCGATTCCAGAATCGATTCTCGATTCCAACGATTCTCGATTCCAGAATCGAGAATCGATTCTCAATTATGTAGTTTTATATTGCAAAACACACAAAGGTAAAAATATAAGACAAAAAATGACAAATGTATTAATGCTGAACTTCAAATTCAACTTCTGTATTACAGTCAGGGCCTAAATTCATTTTGCAAACTAGGGGGGAATTCCCCCCTTATGTTCTTCAGATAAGATGGATTTATAGGCTGGGGGGGATCTGTAGACTTTTGGGGGGAATACATTAACCAGAGTTCTTAAGTGCAAGAGGTGGTGGCACCGTGGCAGTACAGTACACAAATGACATGAACATTTGGACACTTATTCAGCCGGTATCTTGCATGTTGCGTTCAGGTGCACTGTAAAAAAAAATATATATATATATTTTTTTATTATTATTATTTTTTTACAATTTTAAGAATCGATTCTTGGGAGTTTGGAATCGATCCAGGAATCGTGGCATTAAGAATCACGATCCTTTCAGAATCGATTTTTTGGAGCACCCCTAATATTAATATAAGACAAGGAACGTTTCACGCGCACTTTAAGCTGTTACTGGCAGCCTAATGTCTGCATTTACCCATCACCCAGAGATATTATTATTTCTGGTAGCCTCCGCAGTCTTTAGAGCAGAGTTCTGTTAGAACACGGTTTCACCACGAGTGTTTCTCTCACATTAATATTCAGACAGCCACCTCCTTATAAAGCCTTTGAATCCATTAACATCTCCTAAGCCCACTGCTTACGGTAGCCCGTGATGCCATGTACAACTCACTTATGGCAATTTGAATGATTCAAAGTAATTGAGCGATTTCAACCATTTTCATCATTTTCGCACCTAAAGGCGATATGAATATGCTCTAACCATAGTATCAAAATGTCCTGCGCATATGTATAATACTGTCTTGTCCAGTGTCCACCATGCTAATACTGAAATATAAAGTTAACGCAGTCCAGAGCAGTGCAAACATTATTGTCATAAAGACACACAGGGTTTACAGTAAACATGCGTAGTAATGAGGAAGACAATAACATGTAATATAATAAGAACACGGTAAAATACACCATGCTAACATCTGTCGATAAGACCAGGAAAGGAACAATTAGCTTCATAGAGAGCGTGTTTGCTCATCAGTATAAGATACCAGGTGAGGTAGCCTACCTGTGTCCAGGCGTTCTTGCAGACATAACACACTACACCATTTCATGTGCAAGTTAAGCAATCTGACTGCAACGCAACTGACATAAGGCACTCTTTAATGCAACTGACATAAGGCACTCTTTAATGCAACTGACATAAGGCACTCTTTAATGCAACTGACATAAGGCACTCTTTAATGCGACGCCACAGAGCCTCGGCTCCAGCTGCCGTCTGCAGGGGTTGACCACAGCGGAGGATGACCTTGGCCTTCCTCTTCACCATGAGCCTCTCGCAGGTCCCACTGAGTTATGTCTGGCTCACTCCACTGACCTTCTCTTCACCAAGGCTTCCGTCCTGCGTCTGCACACACACACACACACACACACACACACACACACACACACACACACACACACACACACACACACACACACACACACACACACACACACACACACACACACACACACACACACACACACACACCCACACGCCACGCCACGCCTGGCCAGGCAGTGCAGCTGCGTGTGGCAGCTTAATGGTTTGGCAGCCAATGTCAAAACGTTTGCCAGCTAATAGATTAAGGCTGGATGAAACTTTAATGCCCCCTGTGGGGCAATCGGGTCATCGCAGCAGCACAGGATAGTATATATATATATAAGAAATAAGACAAATATAGTCCTGGAGATACTAAATCAAATCATGATGAACAGATGAACATACTGGGGAAAAATAGCGTCCTCACTGATATATTCTATATGATTATATATTGAAGCAGATGTCCAAGTGTGTATTGGTGGCTATTCACATTGTCATGTGTGCAGATGGGAGAACAAATAGCCACAAATGCATCCAGATGTGCAGCTAATGAACTGTGATCTTTTCACATGATCAGAATTACAGATGAGCTGATTTCTATACAGAAAGATGTGGAGAACGTGCAGATGTGCATCGGGGATTATTAGATGTAGCCTGACAGCTATTTCAATGAAACCATGTCGTCATGTCACACAGATACACACTTCTGATATTGATATTAATATTGATATTGATATTGATATCTCGCCTACCATGTTAACATACCGATTGACTCCTTATATCACTGGCCAACCCAATCCTCGGTTCTTGGTTCCTACTATCTAGCCATGTTGCGTGCAGCAGGGGGCAGTGTTGAGCCAGACTGCGCTGCTTGGTGCACCCCTCCCCTCTTGATAGCCTTCCTGTTGTCTGTGTTCTGCTCGTCTGTGTAAGGAGACCCACAGATCACTGTGCTCATTAAAGTGTTATGTCTTGATTATGGTTCGCCCAGTGATTCCAGCCACGCATGTACCTAAAGATAATTAGCCATTTAATATGGCAATTTATGGATCTCCGTAGGAGATTCTCTGTCCAGGTGGGAATGCCGGGGCAGTGGTGCCGGATCCCTGGACCTGGCAGGGCTCCGGCGTGTTGCTCGAGGGCACTTCAGCAGGGCAGAGGCTTGCTGCCTCCCTATTCACCACCTCACCCTGCTGCCCCTGTGCCAAAGTCATGCAGTGCCAATTGCTCTATAGGGTCACAGTGATTGAGGCGGTGACCGTGAACGTGTGTGTGTGTGTGTGTACATGCGTGTGTGTGTGCATGTGTGTGTGTGTGTGCACGTGTGTGTGTGTGTGTGTGTGTGCCTGTTTTCTAAGATTGCTGCTGGTGGGGGGCTGTGAGTCGGGCGATGACAGCACGTCCAAGGCCTCTCGCTACGGGATCACGGCCTGGAGGGCTCTGTCTGCCTCACCTCACTACAAGCAGGTCACCTGTTACGAGGAGGATGTCAACGCGGTGAGGAGGGCACACACACACACACACACATACGCACACACACACACACACATCGATGTGATCATATGCAATATGTAACACACACGTGCGCACTATTGTCATCCGCGGTCTCTGTCTGCTAGACTCAGAAGAGAGGTTTCTTCAGGATCCCCAGCTTCAGGTTCTTTTCCAGACAAGGAGATGAGCAGGTAGTGTCTCCTCTCTGTCTCCTCTCTATCTCTCTCTCTCTCTCTCTCTCTCTCTCTCTGTTGTGCATTTAATGTTTAATGAGAAGGGACTGGGCAGAATCCTCTTCATTTTAATTATTTTAGAGGTGTCTTGTCCATTGGTTTGGAACCATCTGATATGTGTGTGTGTGTGTGTGTGTGTGTGTGTATGTGTGTGTGTGTGTGTGTGTGTGTGTGTGTGTGTGTGTGTGTGTGTGTATGTGTGTATGCACGCTTGTGTTGTCCAGGACGGCGTGTTCCGTATGAGTCTGAGTCCTGATGGCTCCCTGCTGGCCGTCATCCACTTCTCTGGCCGTCTGTCTCTCTGGAGCGTCCCCTCCCTCAAACAGAGGGCTACATGGAGCCAAGAACAACAGGTGTGTGTGTGTGTGTGTGTGTGTGTGTGTGTGTGTGTGTGTGAGAGAGAGAGAGAGAGAGAGCGCGAGTGTCCATGCATGCGTACGTTAATTTTCAAATGCAAAATAAACCTGTGTCTGTGCTAGTAATATTTTGTACATTAGATGCTTGACTGACTATGTAATCTCTCTCTGGCCCATGTGTGGGTGAGAGAGAGAGAGAGAGAGACAGTGTGTGGGTGAGAGAGAGAGAGAACTCTTGTGTGTGTATGTGCTCCCATTAGATGGTTTAGGGCTTAGGCCTTGGCCACACTGATCCGTCAGAAAATGGACAGAATTATTGAACGGACAGATGTCTGTCCGATGAGAGAACTGAGTCTATGTCAAACCGCTCGCCCAAAGCACCAGGGCTGCTCCGCTGCCGGCGAGCCTGCCTGCGCAGCCTGCGTGCAACTCCTTGGAAATGTGACTCGATGCAAATGACATGAACAGCGCGAGTATAATATAATGTAGATCATGTGCAGATAACTGGAGAGAAGTATATGCACTACATTTTCCCCTTGGACTAACTTCTAGTCACTGAAATCCTAGTGAAATCACACAATTTTACTCATTTTGCTGGGGAATCCCTTATAGCCTCGTTCACCGCCTCGGCCATCTTCTTTGAAAAGTTGAAACAAATCTCGGAACGCCTCCTCTCGAGACCTCGACTCTGATTGGCTAAACGGACAGTGACTATCCGACCATCCGACCATCCGATACGTCCGTCCAGAAAAAGTTCATCCCTCTTCAACTTTCTGTCCATCAAAACGTATGCAAATTTTCTGGATACGTACGCTTCTGAGTGCTCCACGGACAGTCGGACAGCTGTCATTGAAAATGAATGGAAGTGAACAGAGAAATGAACGCACACGGACAGACACCACGGATCAGTGTGGCCAAGGCCTTAGGGAGAGCTTCTATTTATGGATGGTTTTGCTGATTTGTGTTGTGTGTGTACAGTATGTTCTGCTTCAGCATGGGTGTTGAGTGTGTGTGTGTGTGTGTGTGTGTGTGTGTGTGTGTGTACACAGTATGTTCTGCTTCAGCATGGGTGTTGAGTGTGTGTGTGTGTGTGTGTGTGTGTGTGTGTGTGTGTGTGTGTGTGTGTGTGTGTGTGTGTGTACACAGTATGTTCTGCTTCAGCATGGGTGTGTGTGTGTGTGTGTGTGTGTGTGTGTGTGTGTGTGTGTGTACTAGGGGTGGGGGAAAAAATCGATTCACCTAAGTATCGCGATTTTTAATGTCACGATTTTTTGGATCGATCTTTTATTCCAGAATCGATAATCGCAAATTTAAAAAAAAAAAAAAAAAAAAAAAAAAAAAAAATTTTTTTTTTGGGTGCTTGCAGTCAGGCCACTCACTGAACAGCAGGCCAGGCGCCGCCTACTGGTTTACTAGTGGTTTTATTACTTTATTAGTTAGTCTGAAGTAATAATTACACTTCAGGGTTAAAGTGGGTGCATCTCATTGTAAAATTGGACCCAAATCTGGCTTCAAACGGCCCAAATTTCACGCGCGTTGGCCCATATCGGCCTGGCCTGCTTGGTATCTAATGCCCGGCCTGAATTATGATCCCAGTCCGCCCCTGTTTTTAACTATATCGCCCAGCCCTACTCATGATATATAATATACAGTCTCTAGTGTATGATTCAACTTTTCCCATGTTCTAATCTAGTGTAAAAAAGCAAACAAACTGAAAAAATAAAAGAAAAAAATAAACAAAAATCGCAATAAATCGTAATATCGAATCGCAATAATCGTAGAATCGCAATAATCGTGAATCGCAATATATATCGAATCGGCACCAAAGTATCGTGATAGTATCGAATCGGGAGATAAGTGAATCGGCACAGCCCTAGTGTGTACACACTACAGTATGTTCTGCTTCAGCATGGGTGTGTGTGTGTGTGTGTGTGTGTGTGTGTGTGTGTGTGTGTGTGTGTGTGTGTGTGTACACACTACAGTATGTTCTGCTTCAGCATGGGTGTGTGTGTGTGTGTGTGTGTGTGTGTACACACTACAGTATGTTCTGCTTCAGCATGGGTGTGTGTGTGTGTGTGTGTGTGTGTGTGTGTGTGTGTGTACACAGTATGTTCTGCTTCAGCATGGGTGTGTGTGTGTGTGTGTGTGTGTGTGTGTGTGTGTGTGTGTGTGTACACAGTATGTTCTGCTTCAGCATGGGTGTGTGTGTGTGTGTGTGTGTGTGTGTGTGTACACAGTATGTTCTGCTTCAGCATGGGTGTTGAGTGTGTGTGTGTGTGTGTGTGTGTGTGTGTGTGTACACAGTATGTTCTGCTTCAGCATGGGTGTGTGTGTGTGTGTGTGTGTGTGTGTGTGTACACAGTATGTTCTGCTTCAGCATGGGTGTTGAGTGTGTGTGTGTGTGTGTGTGTGTGTGTGTGTGTGTGTGTGTGTGTGTGTGTGTGTGTGTGTACACAGTATGTTCTGCTTCAGCATGTGTGTGTGTGTGTGTGTGTGTGTGTGTGTGTGTACACAGTATGTTCTGCTTCAGCATGGGTGTGTGTGTGTGTGTGTGTGTGTGTGTGTGTGTGTGTGTGTGTACACAGTATGTTCTGCTTCAGCATGGGTGTTGAGTGTGTGTGTGTGTGTGTGTGTGTGTGTGTGTGTGTGTGTGTACACAGTATGTTCTGCTTCAGCATGGGTGTGTGTGTGTGTGTGTGTGTGTGTGTGTGTGTGTGTGTGTGTGTGTGTGTGTGTGTGTACACACTACAGTATGTTCTGCTTCAGCATGGGTGTGTGTGTGTGTGTGTGTGTGTGTGTGTGTGTGTGTGTGTGTGTGTGTACACAGTATGTTCTGCTTCAGCATGGGTGTGTGTGTGTGTGTGTGTGTGTGTGTGTGTGTGTGTGTGTGTGTGTGTGTGTGTACACAGTATGTTCTGCTTCAGCATGGGTGTTGAGTGTGTGTGTGTGTGTGTGTGTGTGTGTGTGTGTGTGTGTGTGTGTGTACACAGTATGTTCTGCTTCAGCATGGGTGTTGAGTGTGTGTGTGTGTGTGTGTGTGTGTGTGTGTGTGTGTACACAGTATGTTCTGCTTCAGCATGGGTGTTGAGTGTGTGTGTGTGTGTGTGTGTGTGTGTGTGTGTGTGTGTGTGTACACAGTATGTTCTGCTTCAGCATGGGTGTTGAGTGTGTGTGTGTGTGTGTGTGTGTGTGTGTGTGTGTGTGTGTGTGTGTGTGTACACACTACAGTATGTTCTGCTTCAGCATGGGTGTGTGTGTGTGTGTGTGTGTGTGTGTGTGTGTGTGTGTGTGTGTGTGTGTGTGTGTACACAGTATGTTCTGCTTCAGCATGGGTGTGTGTGTGTGTGTGTGTGTGTGTGTGTGTGTGTGTGTGTGTGTGTGTGTGTACACAGTATGTTCTGCTTCAGCATGGGTGTTGAGTGTGTGTGTGTGTGTGTGTGTGTGTGTGTGTACACAGTATGTTCTGCTTCAGCATGGGTGTTGAGTGTGTGTGTGTGTGTGTGTGTGTGTGTGTGTGTGTGTGTGTGTGTGTGTGTGTGTACACAGTATGTTCTGCTTCAGCATGGGTGTTGAGTGTGTGTGTGTGTGTGTGTGTGTGTGTGTGTGTGTGTGTGCTTCAGCATGGGTGTTGAGTGTGTGTGTGTGTGTGTGTGACTGTGTGTGTGTGTGTGTGTGTACACAGTATGTTCTGCTTCAGCATGGGTGTGTGTGTGTGTGTGTGTGTGTGTGTGTGTGTGTGTGTGTGTGTGTGTACACAGTATGTTCTGCTTCAGCATGGGTGTTGAGTGTGTGTGTGTGTGTGTGTGTGTGTGTGTGTGTGTGTGTGTACACAGTATGTTCTGCTTCAGCATGGGTGTTGAGTGTGTGTGTGTGTGTGTGTGTGTGTGTGTGTGTGTACACAGTATGTTCTGCTTCAGCATGGGTGTTGAGTGTGTGTGTGTGTGTGTGTGTGTGTGTGTGTGTGTGTGTGTGTGTGTACACAGTATGTTCTGCTTCAGCATGGGTGTTGAGTGTGTGTGTGTGTGTGTGTGTGTGTGTGTGTGTGTGTGTGTGTGTGTGTACACAGTATGTTCTGCTTCAGCATGGGTGTTGAGTGTGTGTGTGTGTGTGTGTGTGTGTGTGTGTGTGTGTGTGTACACAGTATGTTCTGCTTCAGCATGGGTGTTGAGTGTGTGTGTGTGTGTGTGTGTGTGTGTGTGTGTGTGTGTGTGTACACAGTATGTTCTGCTTCAGCATGGGTGTGTGTGTGTGTGTGTGTGTGTGTGTGTGTGTGTGTGTGTGTGTGTGTGGTGTGCGTGGAAAGTGCAAACAGGGTTATCAGATTAATCCCTTTCCCTCCTCCCTTCCCTCTTTCTTCTTCTATCCTCCGCCCGTGGGTCCTGCCTGCCTCCGCCCTGTCCCTCCTGCCTGCCTCCGCCCTGTCCCTCCTGCCTGCCTCCACCCTGTCCCTCCTGCCTGCCTCCACCCTGTCCCTCCTGCCTGCCTCCGCTCTGTCCCTCCTGCCTGCCTCCACCCTGTCCCTCCTGCCTGCCTCCACCCTGTCCCTCCTGCCTGCCTCCACCCTGTCCCTCCTGCCTGCCTCCACCCTGTCCCTCCTGCCTGCCTCCACCATGTCCCTCCTGCCTGCCTCCACCCTGTCCCTCCTGCCTGCCTGCCTCCGCTCTGTCCCTCCTGCCTGCCTCCGCTCTGTCCCTCCTGCCTGCCTCCGCTCTGTCCCTCCTGCCTGCCTCCGCTCTGTCCCTCCTGCCTGCCTCCACCCTGTCCCTCCTGCCTGCCTCCACCCTGTCCCTCCTGCCTGCCTCCACCCTGTCCCTCCTGCCTGCCTCCACCCTGTCCCTCCTGCCTGCCTCCGCTCTGTCCCTCCTGCCTGCCTCCACCCTGTCCCTCCTGCCTGCCTCCACCCTGTCCCTCCTGCCTGCCTCCACCCTGTCCCTCCTGCCTGCCTCCACCCTGTCCCTCCTGCCTGCCTCCACCCTGTCCCTCCTGCCTGCCTCCACCCTGTCCCTCCTGCCTGCCTCCACCCTGTCCCTCCTGCCTGCCTCCACCCTGTCCCTCCTGCCTGCCTCCACCCTGTCCCTCCTGCCTGCCTCCACCCTGTCCCTCCTGCCTGCCTCCGCCCTGTCCCTCCTGCCTGCCTCCGCCCTGTCCCTCCTGCCTGCCTCCACCCTGTCCCTCCTGCCTGCCTCCACCCTGTCCCTCCTGCCTGCCTCCACCCTGTCCCTCCTGCCTGCCTCCACCCTGTCCCTCCTGCCTGCCTCCGCCCTGTCCCTCCTGCCTGCCTCCACCCTGTCCCTCCTGCCTGCCTCCACCCTGTCCCTCCTGCCTGCCTCCGCTCTGTCCCTCCTGCCTGCAGCCAGGATTTGAGGAGATCAACCCAGAGTGGAAGACTTCGCTGGAGAGAAGGAAGAAAATAAAAGGTAGTTTGTCCTGAAGGGCTAAAGAGCCGAGTCGGCTGCTGACACAAGCAGTGCACATCGGACTCCATTTAATGATCTTTGACGCGTCTTATTCATCCAAAGATAAAGATATTTAGACATAAAGACACAGATGCCAAGGCTGGCAGACTGAGTTTTTGCTTCACTGTGTGTGTGTGTGTGTGTGTGTGTGTGTGTGTGTGTGTGTGTGTGTGTGTGTGTGTGTGTGTGTGTGTACGTGCATGTGTGTGCGTGCACGTCAGTGTGCCTGTATTTTCTCTTTCGACAGCTAGTCTGAAGCTCCTAGTTGATGTCAGCTAGCTTCATGTCTCTGATGTGGTCAATGTTTTGCGTATGTGGTTATGGCCCGAAAACGTCTGCTTATTAAGTCTACTGTTGTCAAGGATGCACAAGAAGAAGTGAATTAAAATGGGGAGGATTCTCCTTAGGCTTAATTTATACTTATTATAAAGTGTCGCTCAGCACATGGTCGCAGACGAAAAATAAAGTGTCGCTCATGTTGCTGCATTTATGCTTCTCTCCACGGCGCAACGGTCACGTGACGCTAGAGACAGAGGGAGGCAGAGAACTAGTGCAGTGCAGACAGGCAAGAGAGGGAATGCTGTCAGTGAACCCACGTCGGAGGCAAGATGTAACTGCAGCCGCATATAACGACACACAACCACACAATCACTTCCTCTCTCTCTGGGAAGTTGGTCACGGTGTTCTTTGTGATTTTCACGAAGTCATACATCAAGGACAGGCTGATAAAAATACCGGGGACACGCTCATTAATTTCATTTAAGCGAAAACTAAAACAAGGAAGTCGCGCGTGCCCGTCTATATAGCCAATCAGACTTGCGCGACATTATGTGACGTAGTCAGCGACACTAGACATTTCACCAGGTAGCAGACACTGCTCGCAGACACTTGAAAGTGTCGACTCAAGTCCTCATTTCTGTCTGCGACCATTTCAAAAGTGTCGGCAGACGAAGCATAAATTGGGCTTTACTCTCCTCTATGGAGCAGCCTCCCCTGGCCATTGCTGCACATAGTGGTGGGTGAGGGGAGGATGCTTGCTACCAAGCTGACGACAATCATGGGCAACTCCTTCAGTGACAGACTGATACACCCACGCTGTGAGAAGGAGCGCTACCTACAGTACCGCTGGTCCCATGTCTCTACGGCAGTTAGAATTCTTAATACTCAATAGCACAACATAATGTAGCACTGTGTTGGGCCCTCTACTACTGCTATTATTATTCTATTAGTAATAATAATAATAATAATAATAATATTTATAATAATAATAATAATTATTATTATGCTGCTAGCTACTTTTGCACTACATAACTCAGGTTAGATCAGGGGTGTCAGACTCATATTAGGTAGAGGGCCGGATTTGTTCAACTGAGACCTCATGGGGGCCGGATTTTTTTTTTACTAAAATCAATTTGACTCATTTACCCATTTACTTCACAAAAGAAATACTGCTCTTTCCATTTCTCTTGAAACTGCCTGCATTCCGTGTCAACCTTTCTCTTTTTCGACAGCATCTTGTTCAGGGGCGGACTGGGATCATAATTCAGGCCGGGCATTAGATACCAAGCAGGCCAGGCCGATACGGGCCGACGCGCGTGCCGGCGTCCGAAAAATTTGGGCCGTTTAAAGCTCAATTTGGGCCGTTTGAAGCCAGATTTGGGCCGTTTGAAGCCCAATTTGGGTCGTTTAAAGCCAGATTTGGGCCGTTTGAAGCCCGATTTGGGCCGTTTGAAGCCCAGTTTGGGCCGTTTGAAGCCCAATTTGGGCCAAGTCCAATTTTACAATGAGATGCACCCACTTTAACCCTGAATAAAGTAATACAACCATTAGTAAACCAGTAGGCGGCGCCTGGCCTGCTGTTCAGTGAGTGGCCTGACTGCGGGCACAATTATTATTTTTTTTATTTTTTTTGCAGGCCAGGCCAGGCCAGGCCAGGCCACCGGGCATTTGCCCGACGTGCCCGTTTATGCAGTCCGCGCCTGATCTTGTTGATTCTTTTGTTTTTTGGTAGGTAGCTGAATGCGCGATTCAATTCCAGCGTGGCATCATGGCGGCTTTGTTTACACCTGATGACCTACTGACATACTTCCTTGTAGTGCAGGTTAATTAACTTATGAATGAACTCTTAGCTTGCTTATTAGCCACACGTAGTTCATGATAATGGGGTGCGAATTTAATAATAATAATATTTTTTTTTTTTTTTTTTTTTATATTCCAAAACATCTCGCGGGCCGGATGAAACCTGCCCGCGGGCCGGATCCGGCCCGCGGGCCGTATCTCTGACATCCCTGGGTTAGATCATACTTATATATCATTATTCATATTTATATTTATTATTGTATACTGTGCAAGCTACACTTGCAATATACTATACTGTGCAATTCTTTCATTCTATGTGGTGCAACTTGTGGTCACAACATTGTCAGTATTTTTCGTGTGTATATTGGATATGTCTTGTGTTTACATTTAGAGTTATTTTAATATGTCAATGAGTGAATTTCCCACTTGTGGGATTAATAAAGCCAATCGTATCGTATCGTACCTATCTGATGCTGTGGGTGTGTCTCGCCCCGCCCCGCCCCCTAGACAAGGAGCAGTACTGCCCCCTGGTGGATGTGAGCTGGTGGAGCGACAGCGTGCTGATCCTGGCTCGCTGCTCCGGCTCCCTCACCGTCTCCTCCGTCAGGACGCTGCGCAACCTCCTGGGCAAGTCCTGCGAGTGGTTCGAACCCTCGCCCCGCCTCACCCCCGCACACCACGGGGGCTTCCTCAGCCTGGAGGTAAAGACCCAGACACACCACTGACATCCACAGACACACCACTGACATCCACAGACACACCACTGACATCCACAGACACACCACTGACATCTACAGACACATCACTGACATCCACAGACACATCACTGACATCCACAGGGACATCACTGACATCCACAGACACATCACTGACATCCACAGACACATCACTGACATCCACAGACACATCACTGATATCTACAGACACATCACTGACATCCACAGACACACCACTGACATCCACAGACACACCACTGACATCCACAGACACACCACTGACATCCACAGACACATCACTGACATCTACAGACACATCACTGACATCTACAGACACATCACTGACATCCACAGACACATCACTGACATCCACAGACACATCACTGGCATCCACAGACACATCACTGACATCCACAGACACATCACTGACATCCACAGACACATCACTGATATCTACAGACACATCACTGACATCCACAGACACATCACTGACATCCACAGGGACATCACTGACATCCACAGAGACACCACTGACATCCACAGACACATCACTGACATCCACAGACACATCACTGACATCCACAGACACATCACAGACATCTACAGGGACATGTAGTCTGACCAAAAACAACCCTAACCCAGACTCCCATGTGACTGTGTGTGCAGTTCACTAGCATTGTGTTAGTGTAGCTTGTATATGAATTTAGGCTTGTGTGTGTGTGTGCGACGTGCGTGCGCACACTTTTGCTGTTGGTAAAGTGTGTGTGTGCATGTGTGCGTGCGTGCACTTTTGCTGCTGGTAAAGAGAGAGACAGAGTGTGTGTGTGTGTGTGTGTGTGTGTGTGTGTGTGTGTTTGTGTGTGTGTGTGTGTGTGTGCGCTCTACCATGGCCTAGCAGGG
Organism: Poromitra crassiceps; assembly: GCF_964638095.1. Taxonomy (NCBI): domain Eukaryota; kingdom Metazoa; phylum Chordata; class Actinopteri; order Beryciformes; family Melamphaidae; genus Poromitra; species Poromitra crassiceps. The sequence goes on along the minus strand of NC_139630.1, from coordinate 53,358,783 downwards.
ATAAGGGTAAGCAGCGTGTGATGATGAAATATTTATCCCTTCTTCTTTATCCCCCCATAAAGAGCCTATCTCATCGCCCTCCTCTTTTGTTTCCATCCTCTGCTTTTCTTTCTTTCTCTCTATCTGGAGAGAGAGAGAGGATATAGCTAGAGAGAGAAAGCTAGAGGAGAGAGAGAGAGAGAGAGAGAGAGAGAGGGGGAGGGAGAGGGAGAGGGGGAGGGAGAGAGAGAGAGGGAGAGAGAGAGAGAGAGAGAGAGAGAGAGAGAGAGAGAGAGAGAGAGGTTTTCTTTACCAGCTGCCAACTTTTGGGAAAGGTTTCATCAGCCTCCCTCAACATGGAGTAGAGCACTGGGGGAGTGGGTGTGTATCTAGTTGTGTGCATAAACGAGGATGTATGTGTGTGTGTGTGTGTGTGTGTGTGTGTGTGTGTCTGTGTGTGTGTGAGATTGTGTAGATGGAGTTAGGGCTGCACGATATATCGTTTACACATCGTCATCGCAATGTGCGCATGCGCGATAGTCACATCGCAGGACGTGCGATGTCAAAAGCAAATTAACTCGTCATGTTGCTTGATAAACTCTCACTTTAGGGGAGGAGCCTACTGAGTGAAATGCAGGCTCTCACAAAGGAGAGAGACGCCCCGCTACTGTACTCACTCATTTAGTGCTTAGCTTCAACACAATAAACATGCACAGAGAGCTCAATTGAATTGTTTTTGCTTATGTTGGGTTGCTGACAGTAGCCCGTCTGTAAACGATGTGATTGCGGAGGCGGACGCGTCCACAGTTTGCAGCGCACTATTATACAGCAGGCTGGCTGCTGTAACTCAACATGTCCGTGGAGTGGAGATATTTACTCTTGAAACACCAAAAAGCAAGACCGCAACTTATAATGACACAAAGGCTAAAGTGATTACCGTAAATTCCGGACTATAAGACGCACCGGTGTATAAGCCGCGGGACCAAAATTGACTATTTTTTTCTTCTATAAGCCGCACCGGACTATAAGCCGCGGGTGTTTTGATGTTTAATTACCATATGAAAGGGTTCGTGCACAGAGAGGAATGTCGGGAAAGAGATCGCTGTTTGGGGAAGCTCCCATTTATTAACATTTCAACAAAACAAAACAAAAGTCAGGTCACTAATCCCCAGACAAAATCACACAACAATAGGCTACCGTATATGTGCAGCAAACCTGTAACCAGAGAAGTCAAGTCACTAATCCTCGTCTTCCTCTTCTTCCTGCGTACTGAAACCACCAAAGTCCTCATCTTCAGTGTCGGAAACGAACAGGTTCAGGGTGGCTTCGTCAACCACTCTCCTCTCTCCTTCAGGTGCCATGGCACGAGTCCGATACCTCACGAGTCCGACACCTCACGAGTCCGAAAAAAGAGGCTAACTTCCCCCAGACCCTAACCCAAAACCTAACCTCTCCCACCCCCACGCCTAAACCTAACATCCCCCAGACCCTAACCCAAAACCTAACCTCTCCCACCCCCACGCCTAAACCTAACCTCCCCCAGACCCTAACCCAAAACCATGAGGTGTCGGACTCGTGAGGTATCGGACTCGTGAGGTATCGGACTAGGGGGCAGTCCCCGTGGCGTCATCCTCTTCATCCCGCAGCAGTCCAGCGTTTTGGAACCCGTTGGTAATTGTGGATGTTTTCACACTCCTATAATATTCCGTGATCTTCCTTTGTGTGAATTCGCCGAAGTTTGTGATTTTCTCCTGATAGTCGGGAGGGAGTTGTTCAGTAGTTCTCCCCCTGACGGACAGTCCCTTTTGCCCAGGTTACGCGCGGCTGCTCTGTTTGATCGGCGGCTGCTCTCTTTTAATGCGAGATTGACTGCTTTCAACTTGAAAGCTGCCTCGTGTGAATTTCTGCGTACCTTCCCCATGGTAAGTGAGAGTGTTGCTTCTACTGCTCGTCTTGTTGTGAATATTCCTTGATCTTCCTTTGTGTGAATTCGCCGAAGTTTGTGATTTTCTCCTGGTAGTCGGGGGAGGGAGTTGTTGCCCGAGTGGCCGTTTGCTTACCGTAATTACCATATGTAAGTGGTCACGCACAGAGGGGATTGTCGGGAAGAGATGGCTGTTTGAGGAAGCTCCCATTTACCGTATTACAACATTTCAACAAAACAACATAACACAACACCACCGTTGTTTATTTTTACAGTGCACACAGTGTCCGCGGTGTGGTGAAAAGAGGGCAAGAGAGGAAATTAAAACAGAAGTGGATTTATAGTTAGAAAGAGTGCTAAAAAAGAGAGATTTTTTTTTTTTTTTTTTTTTTTTCTGAAAAAATCCATAGATAAGACGCACCGTTATATAAGCCGCAGGGGCCAAAAAACGGGAAAAAAGCCGCGGCTTATAGTCCGGAATTTACGGTACTGAGAAGTTGTCCGTGTATCACTGCGGCTGTCTCTCCCCTTCGTCTCTGATGTTGCATCACATGATAGCAGTTACGGTAGAGTTAATAGCGACTCATTTACACAAAACATGTCGGTGAAAATAAAAAGACAATAGACATAGCTGGGCAATTAAATGTATATTTATTACTTTTCACGAATGAATTGTTTGTCACCGGTCGGCTGCATGTGAATCCTCGTCTCTCTGTACTGCCGCCCTGCGTGCGCTCAAAAACCAGAACTCCCCAAATGCGGAGTGTACCACTTGGTAGTTTCTGGAGGGGGTTTCCGGGGGGTCAGACCAAGTGTGTGAAGTGGCAGGGGTGTTTCATTGTTGATTTATTGAAATGTTAGAAGAACGAAAGAAGTTGAAAGCAGTGATTATAATCAATTAAATCTAATGTTTTTCTGCAAATAGCATCATTGGGAGGTAGATTCTGGCACTCAATATTAGGGGTGGGCAATATATCAATTGTATATCAATATTGTGATATGAGACTACGGTATATGGTCTTAGATGTTGGATGGTAATATGGTGATACAGCATACATGTTGTCTTTCCCTGGTTTTAAAGGCTGCATTACACTAAGTGAAGTGTAGGCTAGTGACATTTTAAAGTAGAATGTCATAACTCACTCACTTTTTCTTGTATGTAAGTCATGGAAATCCATTGGTCAAAATGTGTATGCACCCTGATAGATGACGCTCTGAGGCCTACCAGTAGGTCACAGCCCAGTGGTTGAGAAACATTAAAATACCTAATTTCCCCTCCAAAATCAGATGGACTCCTCTACAAAATCATCCCAATCATTCTAGAAATATTATTTTCTTTCAAATAGAGCTATTCTGGTAATCTGGTGAAAATCTGTATTTTTTCATATCGCAATATATATCGCATGGGCGGGGAATATCGCAATGTCAGTTTTTTCCAATATCGTGCAGCCCTAGATGGAGTGGTGTGTGAATATTGTGTGTGTGTGTGTGTGTCCGATGGGGAAGACATGACTGTTACGTGTGTGTGTGTGTGCGTGTGTGTGTGTGTGTGCGTGTGTGTGTGTGTGTGCGTGTGTGTGTGTGTGTGTGTGTGCGTGTGTGTGTGTGTGCGTGTGTGTGTGTGTGTGTGTGTGTGTGTGTGCGTGTGTGTGGAGTCGGGCAGTGTTGTAGTACAGCACTATGGAGGCTGCGTCAGCTCCTCATTGATTAAGATGCTTAATGTTTTACAGGTGCTAAATGTTTCATAACCGCAGGCTGGGAGGAGGCGGAGCCTCACGAGAGCGGCCAGCGCTTTTCTCTCGGTAGCGAAAAGTTTTAGAGGAGCGTCAATACAAAATATGACGACTTGCTGAGTGCAGGAGAAAAACGGAGAGTATTTCTCCCTACTTAGGCAATCAGAGAACTAGAGAACAGGACAAGACAGATGTAGATAAATGGATCCGTTTAATATCTTGAGCATGGTTAGATTTCACTCAAATTAAAATTTGAACCTCACTTAGCAGAAATCCTGTGACGTTACGCTTCTCAGTCAGTCAGTGACTCTGTTTGCATCCCCATCTGTTGTCTGTCTAATCTACCTCCATTGTTGCTGATGCTGTCTCCCTGTCGACCGTCCCCACAGTGCGAGGTGCGCCTGGCCCAGAAGCGCGGGCGCCTGGAGAGCAGCATGAGCGGGGGCGGGGCCAGCGAGGACGAGGAGGGCGACGAGGGCGGAGACTCGGACTCGGACGACGAGCCCTCGGCCAAGGCGCGCTACTTCGGCTACGTCAAGCAGGGCCTGTACTACGTGACGGAGATGGAGCGCTTCGCCCCGCCCCGCAAGCGCCCGCGCACCGTCACCAAGAGCTACCGTCTGGTCAGCCTGAGGTCGACCACGCCAGAGGAGCTGTACCAGAGGAAGGTAGGCAGCAGCTGAGTCGGCACGTTTGAATGTCGCCCGACAGCGGTTGGCCCCGGTCTCTCGCCCCGGGTCACCAAGCGGTGACCCCGGGGTGCATCTCAGGTTGAAGGGGGGGCGATAACGCTGAACTCTCTCTTTTAGAATGTTCTACAGCTGAATAAGCTCATGCAGTGCATCTGTGGATGTGACACTGGCAGGGTCAGAGCTGAATCTCATAAGAAGGTTACATGCATTTGCAAGTCAAAGTGTCTCCCTGGGTGACCTTCTTTTGAAATGGAGATGATGTTCTACCTCCCGTCTACTGCAGCCCTGCTGTATGGGAGCGTTCACTGCTACCTCCTGGATCCACAAACGCCAGAGAAGAGTTTTGCCCAAGCCTGATGCTATGCTATCACATTTTGGCAGATTGTCTCTTTTGGAAGTTAATAGCCCTGCTATAATATATGTTCACAGAACTACAAATCCACAAGCTGCTTTTTCATTGTTTTACATGACATTCCAGATTAGAGTGTTGGGTCTGTCTTTTCGAGCTTTGAGACAAAATCACTCAACCGACCGACCAGTGGGAGGCGCTAGTGCGGCGACCAGGACACGTACCCCACTGGCTTCCCACCCGCAGACACGGCCAATAGACCCTTTTCACGAGGGCCATTTTGTGTCGAAAAGGCAGAATAAAGTTTGAAACCCTCATTAGTGTTTTGCTTTCCCCTGTGTTTACCCTGCCTTTTCGACACAAAATGGCCCCCGCGAGAAGGGTCTATTGTGTCAGTAGGATCATCTGAACAAGCCGTTACCGTTGCCGGGAATCGAACCCGGGTCTCCGCGGTGGTAGGTGAACTTTGACCTCTAGACTACCCAGACGCCCCTGCTTATGTTGTAGTTGCCAGTTGTGTTAACGTTATGTTTAAATAGCCATTTGCTCTGCTCTTATTTCAATAATTTTTGTCTTTGCTTTGTCCTAATTACTACTTTGCTGCTGCCATGACCCAGTTTCTCCACATGAATCATTAGTTTCAACTTGTCACTTTGAAAGAGCTGTCAGATGAAGGCAGGCTCATTATGACACCTCTGTAAACTCTCAGTTAAACATGGCTGATTCCATTGCACAGCCCTCTGGAGAAAAAAAAAGATCTACCGCGAGGAGGACCACCATGCTCCCAGAGCTCAAGCGCACTTTTAAAGTTCACACTATTATTCATATTTACATCGCATCGCCATCCATAGCATAGCATTCACACATCATTGGTGTGCCCTCACTGGTCTTTTTGTCAGCTGTCTATTAGGGGTGGGGGGGGGGGGAATCGATACACCATAGTATCGCGATATTTTGCCTGACGATATTGTATCGATATTTGGACGCCAAGTATCGATATAAAAAAAAAAAAAAAAAAATGTTGTTGTTGCATGCCATGCCAGGCCACCGGGTATCTGCCCGAAGCGCCCGATGTTGCATTCCGTGCCTGCAGTGGCGTATTGAGTCCAGAGAAGTTTAATAATGTAGCCTACATGTGGGGCCAAAACAAAACAAAAAAACACTGCATGTTTTACTTCCGGTGAGGTCAAGGAAAAAGTAGGAAAAGGAGTTAGACAATATATCGAAATATCGCAATATTCAATATATCGCAACACTAGCATATCGCAATACTATCGTATCGTGACTCAAGTATCGTTTTAGTATCGTATCGTGGGCATCCGGTGATTCCCACCCCTACTGTCTATAATATAAGAGCAGCTCTATTGAAAGATCACTTACTTACAATACAACCAAATTCATGTTTGTATCAAACACGTAAATAATTACGTTCACATCTTATCAACACAACACAAGGGTAGTACTTCCCACTTATTTATTTGGGCACAAGAGATGGCTGCGTTTCAGGCAGAAAGGCCTCATCAGAGCGTTCATGCTGGAAGGCTGGGATGCATTCATGCTTGGATTTGAATGTTTGTCTTTCGCTCAGCAGTCAGCAAACAAGACTCGTGTTGTTGAAGTGCATCTCTCTGCCTCACACAGTCTGGTTTATCTATAATTGTGTGTGTGGGGGGTGGGGGTGCTAGCTGATATTTCCTTTTCAGTATTTCAAACACAGAAATTGATCCATCCCTAAATAACCTTTGCAAACTTTTTGTTGGTTGAGTCTTAACTTCTTCAACAGTAACTTCTTATTTTTGTGCTTCACAATGCCGGCAGTCATTTTCTAAGAGTAGGTGTCAGTTTGTCTGAAATTGGTGGATTTTGGAATTAAAACTTTTTATTTCTTCTCGTGATTTGATTGAACAGCAACTGCCGGCCGTCGTGCCAAACCCTTCAGTCACTGACTGAATTATGACCGGCTGATCTGCAAAACTGCTTTCCGACAGAGTAAATCCTACGCCAGCCCCCGGTGAAGTGCACGTTTCCCCACCCCCCCCCCCCCCCCGCCCCCATCTTGGCTCAGCTCCAGGACTCATGTTGAGGAGCAGTGAAAACCAAGCAAGATGTTCAGTCTGCTTGAAGGCTATTTTTCACTCCCAAAGGGGTTCTCTCACATGCTAATTGCTGCATTAGAAATAAGGCTGTTATTAGCCGCTCGCTACAAATTGCAGCTCAGACAACAAAAAGCTCCATCATAAAGCGCAGAGAGCGAGTCGTATCGTCTCTCGACGGCCCCCCGAGTTTGAGCACAGGTTCATCACTCATTTTTACGACCCATCATCGACTAGCTTCTTCATCATCGTCATCATCATTAGACACCATTAGTCATTACCATCAGACCTAACAGTGGAGAGTTACCAAGTAATGCATCATTATTATCTCTGCGTAACACTTGGCTCCCGCGCCGCTTGTGAATGTGCCCCCTTCCCCAGCTGCTACCAGTTTGTCTTGCTTCACATACTGTGTGTACTGAGCGTGTGTGTGTGTGTGTGTGTGTGTGTGTGTGTGTGTGACACACACACACACACACGCGCGCGCGCGAGCACACACAGACCTAATCACTCCTCTGAGATTCACCTCACTTGCGGTTTTGCGGTCCGATTGACATGTGAAAGCCACTCAGAAATGGTAATAGGCCAGAACAAGTGACTCTGGGTCGGGGGGGGTTATTTCCTCAAGTCAGGCTGTTGACGTTTTAGGAGTGTCATAATGCGTGCGGTGGCGTAACCCTGTCTGTGCGAGGCGAGGCGAGCCGAGCGCTGGCAGCTCCGCTAACAGTTTTATTAGCCTGAATCCGCAGAGAGGAGGAAGTAGTTTTTGATGTCCTCCTACGTGGGGTTTCACTGCGTGGGGTGCTTATTGCCTTCGAGGAACCACAGTCTGGCTAATGTGTGGCTTTGTACTCCTACACACAGACAGAGACGGATACTCGTGTGAGCACACGCACGCACGCGCGCACACACACACACACACACACACACACACACACACACACACACACACGCGCACACGCACACACACACACACACACACACACACACACACTGAGTGGGCGCGTGTAAACAGAGGGGTCACACACTCTCGTTGGATCGAATCTATTGTGACGATGACACAAAGCCTCCCTAAAGCCTCATTATGTGTTGATTTGTAAGAAATATTCATAATAAAAAATAACCCGAATAGGAATTACAATACAGTGCTGATCCCGAGGCCGATGATGGAGCTCACTACAAAGGCGACAGCAGGATTAATGTTCATTTTAATCTCATATTAGCAGAGTTAGGAACTGCTCAGCGAGTGTGTGACATTGAGTGCCAATATCCTTTTTCCCCCATTGGATTTTCTTTCTTTAAATATTGAAATATTTCCTCCCCTGTCCATCATATAGAGGGCCTGGATCAGACTGTGCACACACAGTTACGTGGGGGTTCTGAGCTGTGCCTATTCGTTAGAGTATTCAATGAGCGCACTCAGGATTTTAGATGTGACTTTTCCTCGTGCACAGGTTTATTCAAAACCTCAGCTTCTTTGTCCTTCGTAATGGTGTCGTGCAGAATTGGGACATGGACATGTCTCTTTTTCATGTCTTTCCACTGCCTTTAAGAAATCACAGATTTCTTTTGGTACCTACAGTAACAGATTTTTTTTTTGCGATCAGAAAATTAGTTTCTTGAAGACAGCTGCTCTCCACTCAACCTTCAACAAGCCACTCTCCAGTTGAATTGCTCCTTCCATTGCAGCAGCACTTGCTACGGTCACATCTGCATCCCATGCAAGTGAATGTTCATGAGCGTGTCTTTCCCTATTCATGTAGATGTGTTCTTCTATACGTAAGGGTTAATGCAAATTGTGTAAATGTTTGAATGTACCCGTGCCTCCTTTGTTTTTAACTTGTGCATACCTTTTTCTGTGTGTGAGTACTTTCACAGCAATGCAAACCGGAGTCAAATTCCTTGTATGTGTACATATGTGGCCAATAAAGCTGATTCTGATTCTGATTCTGATTGTTCTCTCTGCGCCACATACAGTTGAAGACACCTGTGAATTCTGGGAAGCCTGTAACATGATGGAATCTCATGGTAGCCTACATCTTTGCATATCAGTGTCTGTCTGGTCAATACATATAATATGTTGTTTGGTGTATCTGCTCACTGTTCAGGTGTATTCAGCTTATGTAGAAGAGACAGTCTGGCTCGTGAGACTAACAGGAAGTGTAAACACAATCGGAACGGATTGTGTTTACACTTCCTGTGGCAGAGCGTATCCCCGCAGCCTGCTTCCAGTGAGTCACTAGCTTTGACCAGAGATGATCTCTGGTTTGAGCAGGTAAAACAGCCGGCGTTTTGAACAGGAAGTTGTAATACAAACGGGTCAAGTAGGCAGGGCTACATAAGGTGAATACCTGTCCCTAAAATGTGTTTATGTGTGTGTGTGTGTGTGTGTGTGTGTGTGTGTGTGTGTGTGTGTGTCCGTGTCCCACAGATTGACAACGAGGAATACGGCGAGGCCCTGTCCCTGGCCCAGGCTTATAATCTGGACTCTGACCTGGTCTACCAGAGACAGTGGAGGAAGAGCACTGTCAGCATCGCTTCTATACAAGACTATCTGGTAGGAGCGTAGACTGGATACAAGTCACAAATTTGGACGTAGCCACTGTGAAGTCACCCATTTGTTTGTGGATCTCGCACAATTCACACGACATCACTGGACAGGACAGGCGACCTGTCAGTCACGCCCCAAAACATAGTCTCTTTTTATCGTCTGTTTTACTCTAAACGGGCGAGTTATAGGAAAAATTCACCACCCCTTTTGGAGCCAGCCTCAACGTGGCCATTCGAGGAACTGCAGTTTTTGGCACCGCATTGGCTTCATCTGTCCGTGCCTGAGGTTGCCGCTTGGGTAGGAGCGGGAGAGGGAGAGAGATGTGGGCAGAGAGAGAAACTGAAAACAGAGAGAGAGAGAGAGAGGGAGAGATGAGAAAACTGTGAATCATCCCCGGTGTGCCTTTGATGAATGCAGATGGACAGGCTGTGTTAGATGTCTGCTGAGTATAGTGTGTAATTGGCGTGGGTGAGTGGTGGTACAGCACAGCTTAACAGTCTTACACTATCTCACGCATCGTTCTTCTGACCGGTTTGGAGCAGCTCCCTCAGCCCCCCACCCCCAATCCTGCCTTCTCCTTTACTCATTCCCTCTCATCCCCTTTCCCCTCCATCCCGCCCCCAGAGCAAGATCCGCAAGCGCTCGTGGGTGCTGCACGAGTGTGTGGAGCGCGTCCCGGAGAACGTCGACGCGGCCAAGGAGCTGCTGCAGTACGGCCTCAAGGGAACCGACCTGGAGGCCCTGATCGCTATAGGCAACGGAGAGGATGGGGGCAGGTGGGCGCACGCACACAGGACACACACCACTATGCGTGCACACGTGCATATTCTACACATACATAAACTCACATCCGCCACAGATAAAAACAAACACCACGAAAATCAATCCACTTCAATCAGTTCTTCACATCTTGAAAGGTTGACTCGTCGTGGGATCTCGATAAATTGCATCAGAAAAATATCTCGCAATATGATCAGCTGTTTAGTTTCAGCCGGTTGATTGGGCCTCATCGATTTTCTGTGCCGTCTCCCCAGGTTTATCATGCCGGGCGACGTCGACCTGGACGACCTGCCCTACGAGGACTTCCTGTCACACGAGGAGGAGCTGGAGAAGAAGAAGGAGAAGGAGAGCAGCAAGAGACAAGAGCTGCTGGCCAAGGTCGACTTCAGCAGGTACGCAGAGTCGCAGACAGTCAGATAGACAGTCAGATAGACAGACAGTCAGATAGACAGACAGTCAGATAGACAGACAGTCAGTCAGATAGACAGCCAGCCAACCAGACAACAGATGAGGAGGTGGAGTGAAAGACAGAGTGGTCAGGTCAAGCAGGAGGACGTTTAGTTGAAGAAAATCACATTACCTTCCACACCAGGATAGAGAGACCATCCTGCAACTGTAGGACCCAGTGTTGGCAAGCAGCCGTTCTGTTGAAGTGTCCTTGAGCAAGTTTTTGTGGCTGACCCTTCCCTCTGACCTGGGGGTGTGTGTGTGTGAAAATATCCCTGTAGGGGTCAATCAAGCATTACATACAATATACTGTATTATGTAACTGTGGCCAGCAGGTAGCGCTGTAGTACATAAACCTCACTCTCAGAGACCTCCAGAGACGCTCTAGTGACAGATGCTCGAGCCCCCCTCCTTGCTAGAGCGTCCGCCTCCCATGCCGGAGGTGCCGAGTTCGATTCCCAGCTGCGGGGGACGACACAATGTGGGTTCCATATGGTGATACCGTATGCTGTTCTTTCATGTCTTTGACTGTATTGTTGAAGTTGTTTCTCTTCATTTGTCACTAAACTTTGAAAGAAAGCGACCGCGGCACCAGAGAGCCTGCGACTCTCAGCAGCAGGTGTCTGGTGGGTGGAAGAATCCGCCCCAGGCTGACCCACGTGAGTCGCCTCGTCTCCCAGTATCCTCTGTGACGACGGAGGAGAGACTCCGCAGAGAGAGGCTGAAGCCAGGACCAGAAGGAGAGGAAGATGGAGTGATTATGGCCAAGGCGTTTAAAGTGCAGACATCAGAGCTGCAGGCGCCAGGAGGAAATAGGAGAGAGAGCCAAACGTAACAGTGATCGTTTGATTGGGTCTGAGACAGGAGTGGGGATCATAAGGAGTAAGACAGGGGCATTAATGAGGTTGAGAGAGAGAGAGAGGGAGGTAGAGTGAGGGAGGGAGAGGGAGAGAGAGAGGGAGAGAGCCTGGTAGAGATTAGTGGCTAATCTGCTGGAGGTAATTTATGCCTTTGTTGTGGGGTGTCCAGGGAATGACTAATGAAAAACCCTTTAGTGATCACTAATCACCCTGCTCTCTCCCTCTCTCTTTCTCACACACACACGCACACGCACACACACACACGCACATGCACACGCACACGCACACACACACACACGCACACACACACACACACACACACACACACACACACAGACACACGCACACACACACAGACACATGCACACACACACACACACACACACACACACACTCACACACACACACACACACACACACACGTTACAAAGAAAACCCTATTAAATTTATTTGAATACATCCACATATCTATTAAGCATACACAGACGTAAACACAAAATAGATTAGAATATTACTGAAATAATTGACCTCCATTTCAAATGTATTACGCACACAAGCATGCAGTGTGTGTGCACACACACACACACACACACACACACACACACACACACACACACACAGCATCAGTAGCTAGATGATATTCTGTGTCTACTTCATGTTCATCACATTATAAAACTGGCCACTGCGTAACTTAATCAGCTCCACATTTGAATGAGGCCATCTTGAAGCACTCTGTGTGATATTGAGCCTTTAGATTTCTCTCTCCTCCTCCTGTGCTCATCTGATATTCTTTCTTCAAATATCTCCCCTTCTCCATATAAGTGCAGTGTCCAATTTCCTGCAATTCGACCAATGAGAACACGGCTTTCACGTGTCTTCGAGAACCATTCGTCCGATCGACTTACAACTTGGCAGGTGCGTTGCTGAGGACCAGAGAAAGTGCCGTGTCCAATTTCGTGCAGTTCTACCAATCAGAACATGGCTTTCACGTATCTCGAGGATCGTTCGTCTGATTGACTTCGAAATTGCGGGTGCGCTGCTGGGGGACGAAAGTGCACTGTCTGATTTCATGCAATTTGACCAATTGGAAAGGAGCGGTGCAAGCAGGGGGAGGATGAGGGGGGGGGGGGGTGGTAGAGTGGAAGAGCATGATATGTGGATGGGGGAATGGGAGGGAGGCGAACAGGCACTGCACTAGTATGTTTTACATGTTAAAAAAAAATAATAATAATCACGGTTTACTGTTGTTGGGATTAAACCCTACTCCCAATCCCTCGTCCAGCGTGTCTGCCAGATAGCTCAATCACGTGTCCCCAAAATGTATTTGTGTGTGTGTGTGTGTGTGTGTGTGTGTGTGTGTGTGTGTGTGTGTGTGTGTGTGTGTGTGTGCGTGCGTGCGTGCGTGCGTGTGTGTGCGTGTGTGCGTGTGTCTACACACAGCAGAGCCCCTCACTAATGCATCTAACCATGCCGCCTTGGGGCCTGTGGCCTAGACCCGAGACAAATAATAATTCTCTTAATTTCTTTTTAACTACACCACCATTACAGAAATGGCTTGGTATCGATCACAGCTGCTATGTATGAGTATGTCTATGTGTGTTTTTGATGTGTGTTTTTGATGTGTGTGTGTGTGTGTGTGTGTGTGTCTGTGTGTGTGTGATGCTCAGACTTGGCTTTTGAACGTCAGACTGTGTGCATCTTTGTCGGCGTGTGTCTGTCTGCGGCGCACACGCAAGAGATGTTCAGCCGGCGCCATATCTCTGTTGCTACGTAACGCAGCGAAGCAGAGTGTGAATGTTCTTGATCATAGTGGGGTAAAAAAATAAATAATAATAGTCATAAAAAAGGGGGTTGCTGCAATCGTCATAAATGGCCTCTAGAAGTGACTCTTGTGCTGTCGGCTGTGGACGTTCAGGAGCGAGCATCGTGTTTGGAATAATTCTAGTCATTGTACAGCACTCTGTGCACTTCCGCTTCCCACCCTGACACGCCCCCCCTCTCAGCTCCTAACACCTCCTGGTAAGAAGGACACGCACACACACACACACACACACACACACACACACACACACACACACACACACACACACACACACACACACACACACACATGAACACATGAACATCCATGACACTGAGTGTAATGGCTGTTCACACACCGCTCTGTCCTCTCTCCCACTCTTCCTGCTCAGATCCTCTGTTGTTCCCAGTAGTTATGCTGTCCTGGCTCCTAGGCAACGCAATGCTCTACATTCACCTATCCTGAAAAGTAATTTCACTGAGAACGATACTTGAGGACTAGGTTACAGCCCTTTATTCTTAAAGGAACAACTCACCCTAAAAATCCAAAATGCTTTTTCTTCTCACCTGTACTGCTATTTATCCATCTAGATGGTTTTGGTGTGTTGGAGATATCGGGCGTAGAGATGTCTGCCTTCTCTCTACTACAATGGAACTGGATGGCACTCGGCCTGTGGTGCTCAAAGAAACTGCAGCTAGCTAGCAGCTAGTGCATGGGAGTAGTTCGGTCACTATCTAACCCGAAGGAGTATCTTGAATCGGTATAAATGGGCATATCGATCGCAGGCCCCTGAATTGAATTACATTTAATCAAAATCGTATCGTGGCAGACTTTGTGAAATCAACAAATATCGTTGTCCAAAGAATCTATATAATATCGTATCGTATCGTGATGAGTTGAACTGATTTACACCCCTATCGCTGATGTGACTGGAGTGGCGTTGAGGTCTTGGAAAGGTCTTAAAAAGCTCTTAAATGGTGTTGAATGTAAGTTGAGGATTCCTGCATGTTACCCTGCTTTAACACTGTGATACGTCAGACGTCAGCCCTGTGTTGTTGCTGCCCGTGTGCCTTTCAGCTTTATGTCTCTGCCCTGGACGTATGTGTGTGTGTGTGTGTGTGTGTGTGTGTGTGTGTGTTAAAGCACGATTCACAATCTGCCAACGGCCATTATATCTGGACCGCACTGACGTTCAGCATACAACAAGAAGATGAAGGAGCAATACCACCATTGTGCTGTGTGTGTCTGTGAGAGAGAGAGGGGGGGGGGTGGGGGTGGGGGGTTATGGTTTATGGCAAGGTGTTAATGCTTTTATCTGATCAGATTCAGACCTCAATCAGAAGTCTCATTTTCTCATTTGCACCAGCATCGCTCTGCATGTGTGTGTGTGTGTGTGTGTGTGTGTGTGTGTGTGTCTGTGGCTGTTTGTGCTATTACTGCTAAGTGTGTGTGTGTGTGTGTGTGTGTGTGTTACTGCAAAGCGTGTGTGTGTGTGGAGGTGTCCGCATAAGCTGATGTGTCTTTCTGTCTGTTTATGCAGTCCAATTTTGTCCCTCAGACAATGTGTGATAATCGCTTTTACCTCACACTGTGTGTGTGTGTGTGTGTGTGTGTGTTGGCCTCTTTATGCGGTTCAATCTCCCTCCAGTACAGTCATATTCGCTGGGGGGGGGGGGGGGGGGGGGGGTGCACAGAGATGGAGGAGAGATGCCATCTGATTGTAATAAGCTGCAGTTCTGATAGCTTTGGAGAACAGGATACACGCACACACACGCGGGCACGCACACACACACACGCAGCAGACACACACGCACACACACACACACGCACACACACACGCAGCAGACACACACACACACACACACACACACAGGCACGCACACACACAGCAGACACACTCACACACACACAGGCACGCACACACACAGCAGACACACACGTGCACAGTCTGCACACACACACACACACGATCGTGAGCTGGTGAATCCAGGCCTCGCAAGGCTGAAACTATACAGCCCTCACACACAAAGCTATTTTCAATCTGTGCAAATTAGGTTGACAGAAAACTAAAAACAAAAACACACACGCGAATGCAAAAAACACACATTTCATCAGGATACATGTCATGATATGGTATATCATGATATGGTATATCATGATATGGTATATCATGATATGGTATATCATGATATGGTATATCATGATATGGCGCTAATGTATCGCAAGAGGATCACGATTGATATATGGGTGTTTAGATTTTTTTTGGGGTCCCACCCCGTCAAGTAAAAACCCAAGAGGGAAACGGTCCTACAAAATAATGTTATTATGACATCATCGTCTCTCCACTCCTTACTCCCCCCCCACCCTCCACCCTCCTCACTCTTCCCTTGCTACCCCTCTCCTTCCTCCTCCTCCTCCTCCTCCTCCTCCTCCTCCTCCTCCTTCCTCCTCCTCCTCCTCCTCCTCCTCCTCCTTCCTCCTCCTCCTCCTCCTTCCTCCTCCTTCCTCCTCCTTCCTCCTCCTTCCTCCTCCTCCTCCTCCTCCTCCTCCTCCTTCCTCCTCCTCCTCCTCCTCTCTTTATCACTTTGCTCCGAACAGGCAGAGCAGCAAAGTAAAAATGACCAGTAGTACAGCGCTAAGCCTCCCCTCTTTGATGTGTCAGAGCGTGTGTTGAGCCAGAGTTAATCTGTGCTAGTCTGCACGTAGAGGAACCCTGATAAGGCCTGATAGAGTTAATCTGTGGTACTCTGCACGTAGAGGAACCCTGATAAAGCCTGATAGCGCCGCTCTGTAATGAGGGATTAGGGATTAAGAGGACAGTGTCGGGGTCAGCTCCCCTGTGCTCGCTCACACTGCGGTTGATCCAGGTCGCTTCCAGGCTTTTGAGGGAGAGGCTTCGGGCGCCACTCACCCGGGTCCGGTTGGTTTCCGGCGGAGTGGCGAGGATGGAGTTATATGTGTGCGCGTGTGTGTGTGTGTGTGTGCGTGCGTGTGTGCGTGTGCGCGTGTGTGTGTGTGCGTGCGTGCGTGTGTGCGTGTGTGTGTGCGTGCGTGCGTGTGTGCGTGTGTGTGACTGCATGTGTGACTGCGTGTGTGACTGTGTGTGTGTGAATAGAGGGGCTGGGCCATGAGCAGGAGCAGTAGTCTGCAGCCTTGTGGTTCATTCCCCTCGGGCATACCTCCACACTGATTGAATTGGGGGTAAGTCCTACATAGCCAAGTGGCTCTTGGGTATTTGTGGTGATCCAGTGTACGTGTGGGCCGTGATTAAACCACATTGAAAATGGATTTGAGCCACGCGGGGCAATCGCTCACCTCATTGACAAGCAGCATCCCATACATAAAGAGAACACTGGGCAGCGGCCACCTGTGGTCATAGGGACTTGATTTGTTTGTCCTTGTACAATGATTAGGTCCAGAGGGCACTACTGTATGTGCTATTAGGATGGCTGTAAGCACCAGGTCCCCCTGGGCGCATTGTATTATGGTCACCCCCCCCCCCCCCCAATATTTTATTTTCAATTTTTTAATAGACACAAACAAGACAAAACAAACAGGCTCAGACACAGGAAAAGAAAGAAAAAACATACAAACATCATCAACATTCAATATTACAGCGTGGTGCTACCAGCCACATAAGGCGCAGATGTGCTTAAAAGAAATGTAGATGGGATCCCGCACGAGGGGTCCATGAGAGACCAGCCATGCGAGTCACCAGTCGCCCCCTAACCTCATCGAGGTAGGGCTAGAAACCGGTCCCAGATCGTTAGACATTTTCTAAGTGAGTTGGTTCTCAGGAACCTGAGCCTCTCCATCCGTTTAACACAGATCATGTCCATCAACCACAATTGAAAAGGAGGTGAAGAGGGGGACTTCCATTCCTTCAGAATTAACAATTGTCCCCAGTCAGTGTCAGAGACTGTTTGCACAACTGTAGGGAAGTTCAGAGAGGACTCCGTGCTGCCAAAGATTATATATGGTCAATGTACAGTTATTTTAAGGCCATAGTGTGCGTAGGTACGGTGCGTTTAGTGTGTGTGCACTTTGTTTTACCAAGGCGAAAAGGACTTTGGTTTAACGTCTCATCCGAAGGACAGTGCTCACTCACAGGACAGAGTGCCTGTCTCTGCTCCGGCGCATTGGGGATGGGGATATTATTCATGAGACCAGAGGGAAGAGCACCTCCTACTGGACTGGTCCTCCAACACCACTTCCAGGACCGGACGGTCTCCCATCCAAGGACTGACCACAGTCAGTCAGTCAGTCAGTCAGTCAGTCAGTCAGATCTGCTTAGCAAGCCAGCAATTGAACGCAGAAGCCACGGTGCTGGCCAGTAATTTGAGCGTTTGGAGTGAGTTTCTGGATTGGAGGTCTTCTTCTTTAACCTCATGTTGCTGCAGGTTAATTGCAGGTTAATTGGGATGCGGTGTTGAAGTGACTATGCAGACATGCTGTTGATGTATGTGCGTGTGTGTGCGCGCGTACATGTGTGCGTGTGTGTGCGCGCGTGCATGTGTGTCTGTGTGTGTGTGTGTGTATGCGCGTGTGTGTGTGTAGGCTGACTCTGGAGCAGAAGGAGCTGTGCCGCAGCAGACTGAAGCTGCTCTCCTATCTGGACCGGCTGGCCACATACGAGGTAATAACACACATAATGCACATACCACATACATCCACTCGCCATCAATCTATTCGTTTAGATTCAGACGGTTTTGCTGTTGAAAATGAAGCATGTCACGGTAGTTGAATTGAACCTGCAGGTCTGTTGGGCGCACCACGCTGCTGCTGCGGTCACTTAATTGCCACACAAAAGCCATCAGTCAACTACTGATGGATGGTCCAGAAATGAAAATAGCACATTTTATATGTGCGTGCAATGAGGGAAGGTCAGTCCTCTATTAAAGATGATCACATCAAGCCACCGCGTAGAAGTTTGAAGGTCACCGCACGACCACCCTATTACCCACAATGCCATATTATTGAATGTTTTTTTTCATAGCATTCTTTATTCTCTCGCCAAATCCCGCCAAAGAACAGAGGCTTTTCTCTTCTGTCTCCTCCACACAAACACTCTCTTACCCTCCTGAAAAATGAAAACTGGTGGAAGATGTCTACGTGATGGGCATGGCTGATGAGTATATAAATAAATAAAAGTGTTGCTGGTACTTTTACAGACGCAGCCGTTGTGAAAATCCCACTTCTTTACTGCATGCGTGCTGCACCACCGCACTTTTGCTCCATCCCCGAGTTAGACGAAATTGTTCCAAGGAGTGGTCAGCTGGTTATTAGACGTTTGAGTTTTTGTGATGAAATATGGTTCTGCTAATACACGTATGAAGGTACTAATGCAGATAGATGAGGGGGGGGGGACGTCTACACTAGGGAGCAATTGATGTTCTCTGGATTTCAAATGTGCACATGAATAGACACTTTAACATGAATGAATCAAAGAGGAAAGAGGCATGCTTTGACCTGTGCAGCAGAGTAGAGATGAGATTCTGTCCTAGTGGATATTCAGCTCATACAGAATGATGTCTCTCTCTCTCTCTCTCTCTCTCTCTCTCTCTCTCTCTGTCTCTCTCTGTCTCTCTCTCTCTCTCTCTCTCTCTCTCTCTCTCTCTGTCTCTCTCTGTCTCTCTCTCTCTCTCTCTCTGTCTCTCTCTGTCTCTCTCTCTCTCTCTCTCTCTCTCTCTCTTCACTTGGACATTGTCATGGTAACTGCAGCACTCGTCAGATTCCTTTTGCCCTAATCCATTTCCTCTGGATGTCTATGAATATGATATTAGGGTTTTTATCATCCCGACTTTGGCTGGCTCTGTCCGCATATGGCCCATTCAAAGGCTATCCATCAGACACACACACACACTTGCGCGCACGCTTGCACAGACGCACGCACAGTCGCACAGACACAGACACACACGCACACATTCATGCACACACACACACACACGCGCGCGTGCGCGCAAACACACACACACACACACACAGGCAGACCCTGGCAAAGGGAATGCCACAGAGGATTTTATACACACACAGAGGTACACAAATCCCTCTTAGCCAAAGGCCAGGACAACAAATGTTCCCTTCAGACACACATATACACACGCACACGCACACACACACACACACACACACACACAGACACACACACACACACACACACACTTGCACATCAGATGGTTCCAAACCAATGGACAAGACACCTCTATGGTAGAAAGTTAAATAGCATGGCTGTTGACTTTGCATTTACTCTCTGCATCCATCTGCAGTCAAAGCTCCCTCTCACGATGTCCGCTCCATTTCTTTATGAAACCCCCATGGTATTCTGTCTCCCCCCTCCTCTCTCTCTCTCTCTCTCCCCCTCTCCCTCTCTCTCTCCCCCTCTCTCTCCCTTTCGCTCTCCCTCTCCAGGAGATACTTGGAGGTCCTCACGCGGCGGAGCAGAGATACGATGCAGAGTTCTTCAAGAAGTTCCGCAATCAAAACATCGTTGTGTCTGCGAGAACCTACGCCAGGGTAAAGACAGACTCATCCAAACCTCACTGATCGTCTCACTTGGTCGGTTTATCTTAGCCGTACCTTTCTCCATCTTGCCCAGCCCCGCCCCTGAGCTTCACTATTCCACATTGTATAAATAACAAGAAAATTATTATTACATGAACGTTTGGTCGTCTTGATTTAACCTTGATAGACATTATGTAGGCGTTTTTAATTAGAATATGCTGTTGCAAATGTACTGTGTGAACTGCAGTACGTTTCCATAGCGTTAAAATATCTGAAAATTCCGAACCCAGCCCAACCCAGCAGCCCGCAACGGCCAATTTAATGTAATATGTGACCTGCTCTGACCAAATCAGTCGCTTGTCGCGCTGGCTGTTTGTCTAGAAAACGCGATTTTATCAGAAAATATTTATTTCTGTTGTTTTGGGGTTTCATCAGATTATAGTAAAATAAAGCCTTGGCTTTCATTCTCTGTAAAGATTATTGTGAAATTCGACCGCTAAATATACTTTTGAAGCTCTTGAAGGTAGTGACAAAACTGAAAGTAAACTGCGCTGCTCTGAGCCTGCTGCTCTCTGCTGCGCGTGCAGCCTCACGTTGCCAGTTAAACGGGTGTGTCAGTACTTGCAAATGGTAGGCTATATTATAGACTACTCTAGGATTTAAAACGCTGTTTCTAAAGTTTGTCAGGGTTGTATTGTGGAGTTCTGTTATTGGTTTGTTATTTTAGACTAGTTTAGGCTGTTTATGTAACGTTTTAACCTCTTAAAAATCTGCCTCTTCGGGGGTTATGATAACGAACATGGCAACCCGTCTGCAGTCTCTCTCTCGCTCTCTCTCCCCTTGCTCTCTCTCTCTCCCCGCTGCAACGGGAGAGAGAGAGAGGGGGAGAGCAGCTGCGTAATTTCTGCATCCAGTGAAAGTCTGTCTGTCTGCCTGTCTGTCTGTCAGATTGATAGACTAATACTAGTCAGTAATCTGCGTGATAATGTTGCTTTACTTTTAAATTCAATTCACAGATGGCATTAGACTTAGCTAATTTCAGATTATTTGCCTCATAGCCTACTTTCAGCTGTCTGTCTCTCTGTTTCTACTCCAGAGCAGAAACGGGTCCGCTATAGATTCTTTGTTGCTGTTATTTGTAATAATTATTACAACAATTACAATTATTACTATTAATGTACAATTATTATCCTGCATGAATGTAGCCCTAATTACAAAAAATAATGTGGGTGGGGCGTCAGAGGATCTTCTGTCAGTTGGGTGTTACAGAACAGTTTGTATTGATAATAATAATAATAATAATAATAATAATAATAATAATAATAATAATAATAATTGATAGGACTTATATACCGCTTTTCTATGTAGCCTACTCAAATATGCTTATACATGAATATTTCCCTGGGGTTAAAGGCTGCATTACAGTAAAGTGATGCCATTTTCTGAATTTACCAGGCTGTTCTAGCTGGTCTATTAGTTGCCTTTACATAGGCTACTTTGTCATGATATCCACTGAGGTGTACTGAGATGTTATGTGTACCTGTTCAACCAACAAAAGTATCTATCTATCTGTATATTCGAATAGAAGACCAGGGGCCAAATGTAGTGTTAATTTGGGCGTAGAGCTTTTTTGGGCTTACACAGATTTCTACACATACAGTACATGCACAGTTTTATACATTTGGCCCCAGAAGTGGTTTATAGGGAAAGTCTCATAAAATCTGGCAAATTTATTTTTTTAATCTAATATTAGAAAGTCCAGTTTCCAGGATTTTCCAAGTGGTTTCCAGGACCTTACCATGACCTACCCCAGATCATAACACACCACCATGCAAATGTACAGCCCACTCCAACCGGAGGTGGTTTCCAGACTTTACAAGTAGTTTCCAGGACTTTCCAGGTGGTTTCCAGGACTTTCAAGGTGGTTTCCATGACCTTCCCATGACCTTACCTGCATCATAACACACTGCCATACAAATTTACAGCCAAATTTAACTTGGGGAAGTGGTTTCCAGGACTTTCCAAGTAGTTTCCAGGACTCTCCAGGACTTTCAAGGTGGTTTCCATGACCTGCTCATGACCTTCCACGGATCATGACACACTGCCATACAAATTTACAGCCAAATCCAACCTGGGGAGGTGGTTTCCAAGACTTTCCAGTGCTTTCCAGGTAGTTTCCAGGACTTTCCAGGTGGTTTAAAGGACTTTCCAGGTGGTTTCCATGACATTGCCATTACCTCCCCAGGATCATAACACAGTGCCATACAAAATTTCAGCCCAATCCCACCTGGTGTGTGGGCATGCACATGCAGACAACTTCAAGAAAAGATGTTTATGTCTCAGAATTAACGTCAAACTTTGAGGCCGTTTTTCTCAAAAACACAGTTTGGAAACAGTCGCGACATAAAGGGGTGTATCTCCCTCAATTGTTGGACTACAAAGATAATTTTGATATCCCCAGAAAGCTGAGAGTCTCCTCTTTCCAACGGTGTATACAACTCAAAATGTCTTTTGGGGTCAATGTGACTGATTTTGTCAGAGCAGGTCACATATGTCTCCGGACGCAGGAGGAGCACAGCAGAGCTTCCAAGGTGTGCAAAGCAGCTAATAACTCTGTCTCTCTCCCCTCTCTCTCTCTCTCTCACACACACACACACACACACAGACACTCACATCACATGCTGCCGTGCGCGACAACAGTTGTAGCCTAGGCCTGCTCTGGATGAGTTGCGCTGCTGCTTTCATGTCGGTCTTTCTTCAATTAATCCATGGTCTTCAGATAGCGCGACCGACTACGCTTCCCCAAAGTGCGGATAGCGTGACCGCGCAGTGTTTCAAATGGAGGTAGCAGAGGTAGGCACTAGGCAGGCTACAGAAACAGTTCTTATTCTTCCCCATTTCTTTTAATTACCTCATGCGCTCTCAATTGGCCATGTTGCAGTAGTAGGCTAAACGTAGTAGTGCAGCAGGTGCGCACACGGCTTGCAGATACGGCCAGACTCGCTGTCTGATTTCTTTTAATTACCTCATGCGCACTCAATTGTTCACAGCCTACTCACGTTGCAGTAAAGTTGACAAATAGATCACAGTCGAGTCCACAACAGAAAATCTGCGGTGGCATTATATGGACACTTCAAATAATAATTACAGCGAATAATCCTTCCAAAATGTTTGTTTTGAGAGCTACCTCATTGAAGCGTTTCTTTACTCCATGTAGGCTATAGAGAGTGCAGCAGGAGTCTGTCTGATTGTGTGTACCTACGTGTGAGAGAGAGTTAACGTCTTTAAGGTTAATTACTCTGCGTGTTTCACTGCTCTAAATTATTTAATAATGTTGCTTTGTCACGTTCTGAGCCTGCCCCGCCCGCGCCCGCGATATTTTCATAATTTGCCAACCCAGCCCGCCTGCGGGGCGGCCCAGCCCGTGGGACCCGGCGGGTTCTGGGTGACCCGCGCATCACTAATGTGTGTTAGTGATGTTCTAAATGTTCTGCTGCTGTATTTCCATGCAGTCTTATTGCGTAATCTTGGTTTGTCAGAATTTAAAAAGCCTTATCCACCTTATTTTTGAATGCCCCACTGTAAAAAATAATTGTGCGTACAAGTTCCGGTTTAACGTGACTCATTGTTGCAGCTTGCCATTTCCTAATGTATTCTACTTGATTTGAAAAGACGGCCACCTACACTCAGTCTCTTGTACCCTGGCTGAATTGAACATAACTTGGTCAATAAGTATGTAACATACAAAATAAAACAACCCGTAATATCTTAATTTTATGTAGAATGCAGAGGACATGTAACTGTTTAGTTAAACTTGCATTCCAGGAATATTGTGCTCTTAAGATGACGTTAGTGGCTCGAGTCCGTTTCGTCCTGAAACCCACATAGGTTGCGCCAGGCGTAACCTATGTGTGGTTTGGCGCAACCTATGTGCGATTCGAAATAACGCATCCGAGATAGAAAACATTATGAATATAGCCACGTTATAAACAACAAACTAACGCTGGTGATCCGTATGGAAACAGTGTTACTCGAAATGGTTAATATTAGCCACAGCAGGCGATTACCCATGAATGCACTGCGCTCTTAAAGGGATATTTATTGACGAGATTTCTGCCAAGCTGGACCTGATTAGTGATTTGCTCCGTTCGCCCAGACGGGTGTCAAGCTGTCAGCAACAAGGCTGGGAGGATCACACCGGAAGAAGCACCCACATGCAGATCAGGCAAAAATGGCCGCCAAAAATAAGGTGGATTGTTTTTTTTGTTTTTTTATATTTTATTTTGCGATTTTCAAAACGTAAAAAACAACAACAACAAAAGGCTCAGACAGAGAAAGAAAAAACAAACAAACATAATACACATTCCAATACTACAGCTTGGCACTACCAGCCATGTAAGGTCCCCATGTGCCTGCAAGGGATGTGCATGGGATCCCACGCAAAGGGTCCATGAGAAGTCAGTTATGCGAGTCACGTATCGCTGTTAACCTCATCCAACAGGTCCCAGATAACCAAGAACTTCCCAAGAGAATTTGTCCTCAAGAAGCGGAGCCTCTCCATACGCATAACCGAGATCATGTCCGTCAGCCACAGCTGAAAAGAAGGTGGGGAGGGGAACTTCCACACCTTCAGAATGAGTCTTTTATCGACAGTCGTCCCCTGCTTCAGAGACTGTTGCACAGCCGTAGGGAGGAGCAGAGAGGATTCCGAGCAGCCGAAGATGGCGAGTTCCGCCTCCGGCTGAAGGGTTATTCTATAGGCCTTAGAGTACCAGTCAAATATTTTGGCCCAAAAACCAGATAATGAAGCACAAAACCAAAAAGCATGGGACAATGTACCCTCTAACACCTGACATCTATCACATAGTGGTGAGACAGAAGGGTAGATCTTGTGCAGTCTAGACCTGGAATAATGGAGACGGTGAATGTCTTTAAATTGGATCAGCTGGTGTCTGCTATTAATTGAGCAGAGTTGGACCACATAACCCAAATAACTTCAGACAATTCAACACCAAGTTCCCCCTGCCATGCCTCTTTAATCCTCTCAGTGGGGGCTCTGATGCAGCCATCAAATAAACACACAAATCTAGAAATAAGATGCCTGGAGTGCGGGGGACTCGATAAAACATCAAAAAAAGCATTTTCATTTTTGGAGAACTTCAAAGCCACGAATCTTGGATCTAACATAATTTCTAACTTGTAGGTATCTAAACCAGTGTGTGTTGGGCAACTCAAATGTCCTCTTCAGAAGATCAAAGGATGCGAAATGACCATCTATGTATAGGTCTCTGATGGAAACCAGACCCTTCTCACTCCAGGCATGGTCATTTTTGTCTGACCATGGAGCTAAAAAAGAAGGATTAAAACAAATTGGTGTGTGGACAGAAACAACCGGTAGATTCAGAAAACCCCTAACTTGGTTTAGAATTCTGACAGAGTTTTTCACAACAAAACTTAAATTCCGTGAAGTTCCAGGCTGCTCTTGCTTAGAAAATAACATAGCTGGCAGAGAGGAGTTGGCAATAGAATTGGCCTCCATTTTCAGCCACAGGGGGGCCCCCGAGAATTAAATTGCTAGGGGTCCCTTGCCGCCAAAACATTAGGGCCCTGACATTGGCAGCCCAGTAGTAGTGTCTAAATACAGGTAAGGCTAGTCCTTCAGATTTGGCCTTGTTATTGTTGATTCAAACTGTACTTGGCCAATTCCCCCTGCTGTCCCGGGCGTTGCTCCTCCCCCTCTGAGTTGTAGACTAGCACATGCTTCTTCCGATACATGTGTGCAGTCGCCAGCTGCTTTCTTTTCACCTGACAGCGAGGAGTTTCACCGGCAAGAGGTAGCGAGGATCACACTATTCCCCCCAGTTCCCCTCCCCCCCAACATGCCCCCCGACCGACCAGAGGAGGCGCTAGTGCATCGATCAGGACACATACCCTTAATCCGGCTTCCCACTCACAGACACAGCCAATTGATCCTTTATTGACGGCCGACCAAGCCAGAGGCGATCTGGGCAGCCAGCGTCTATCAATATGATGACTCATATGACTCTGGGACAGACGGCCGACATTTCAGGGTTTCTGCTGTATAGTGGACGTCCACGTCAACACTTCCGCTTCTGTGCGCCGCGGTTATTGTTTACAGTCCAATTGATGCGAGAATGGAGTTGGAGCTGATCGATTGTAGGTCCAGACGACATTTAGGCTAATAATGAGAATAAATAGCTGCGTATGAGACGTGGTCGGACTGTAAACTTATTAGTCGTCAGACTGATTGAGCCGGAGGTAATGCGGGGACTCGACCCTGCGACCCTCATGTTGGTAGGCAGGGAATCTACCGCTGCACTACCCGGACCATGTGTGTGTGTTTGTCTACAGGAGAGTAACCTGCAGGCTCTGGACATTCTGTTCATGTGTTCATGTGTGTGTGTTTGTCTACAGGAGAGTAACGTGCAGGCTCTGGACATTCTGTTCATGTGTTCATG
>NC_139630.1:53312594-53330094 GCF_964638095.1 Poromitra crassiceps | reverse complement strand
GCACGTTAATATTGGGAATGAAAAGTCTGAACGGCATGGCTTGATTTGGCGCGGCCAAAAGTGCCACTGGAAAAGCGGTAATGGAGAGTTCACAATACACACATGTATGCTCCAAGAAAAACACCACACACATGCACACACGCGCACACACACGCACACACACACACACACACACACACACACACACACACACACACACGCACAAGCACTTAACACACACACACACCCACACACACACACACACACACACACACACACACACACAAGCACTTAACACAAAACTTGCAAACAAGTTCACGCACACAGCCTCAGCTTAAGGGCTGACATTGTCAAACACAGCGATGAAATGAAAAGACAGAGATGTAATTGCCGCTTCTAGATTTACCTACCAACAAAATCCACACAAATCAATATGATACAATAACAGCTGCAATCACGCCGCTCTCTTCCTGTTCCTGTCTTCTTCTTCTTCATGTTAGGATATGAAAACAGCTTTTCAGCCAGAACACATTGGATTGTATATGTTGTGAGCCTGTGTTTGTGCCTGTGTGCATGCTGTATGTCAGGGATGGGCAACTTTGATGATAGGAGAGGGCCACAAAAAAATGTCCTCGCTACCAGAGGGCCAGATTGTGACCGTGCACTTCCACCAGTAGCTTTATACTGTAACACCATCACTCCCAGTTATAGCTACTACAGTCATTTGATGAAAAGGACTGGTAATCCAAAGTTTATTATACCAACATTTATATTGTTCATATTCAAATTTAATCATTCTTCCATTCAGATGACACCAGAAACTTTGCTCTAGCTTTAAAACAGCCCGCTACAGCAATTGGATGGGGTACATCAGCCAAATATGTCATATTAATCAGATTAGTAATGTTGCCTGTGCAATGTGCAACGTGAAACAGTATGTGGATGGACAATGCTAACGCCATTAGCGCCATGTTCTGGGATGTACAGTCAAATAAAAACACAGATTAGGGTGGTCTAACCTAACCAAAAGTGTCCGTCTTGTAAAAAAAAACAGAAAAAAAAAAACCCAGGGGCCACACTGAGTGAGTTCGGGGGCTGCATGTGCCCACCCGGGGGCCGCCAGTTGCCCACCCCTGCTGTATGTGGACCCCAGGAAGAATAGTTGCTACCTAGGTAGCAACTAATGGGGATCCAATTAAACAAATCAACAAACAAAATGATGTGTAGCATGAGAACGGTGACTTGAATTAATCCATCCGCTCTGCATCCATGTTAGGATTAGACTTGTCCTCTTGCTCCCTGCCTCTGCTCTAGTTTTCACCCTACATTCCTGCTTTGGGACTGGGGGGGGGGGGGATGGTGGGGGAGAGAGTGTATGTGAGAAGGAGATGGAAGAGGAGTATTTTGGAGGGGGGGAGACACCATTCCTCACCCCTTTATGGCTCTCTAATAGAGGTGACAGAGTGGATTTACTGATGAGTGCGGCCGGTCCATCCATCGCACCTTTTTGTTGTTCCCCTGCCCGTTCTCCCCCCCCCCCCTCACACCCCTCTCACGTTCAATTCCCCTCCTCCCTCGCCTCCCATTTCTCTATTCCCTCCTCTCTCTCTGCCGCCACTATTTCCTATACTCTCTCTGCACCAACCTGAGAGCACGCACCTCTGAAATCATACACATAAACACATATACGCTCTATAAATAATTACGTTATTACGGTCCCCACACATCCCCCGCGCAGCCGCTCCCTTATATTCGCCATATATCTGTGTTTGTTATGGAGGTCAGGCGCTTGTAGTGGCTCTGCAGTGAGCATCCATCATGGCTGGTGCCGCTGTAGGGCAGTTTCCTCCTCCTCCTCCCCCGGCCTGTGAGCACCATACTGCCTCCTCCTCCTCCTCCCCGGCCTGTGAGCACCATACTGCCTCCTCCTCCTCCTCCTCCCCGGCCTGTGAGCACCATACTGCCGCTCCTCCTCCTCCTCCGGCCTGTGAGCACCATACTGCCTCCTCCTCCTCCTCCTCCTCCGGCCTGTGAGCACCATACTGCCTCCTCCTCCTCCTCCCCCGGCCTGTGAGCACCATACTGCCTCCTCCTCCTCCTCCCCCGGCCTGTGAGCACCATACTGCCTCCTCCTCCTCCTCCTCCCCGGCCTGTGAGCACCATACTGCCGCTCCTCCTCCTCCTCCCCGGCCTGTGAGCACCATACTGCCGCTCCTCCTCCTCCTCCCCGGCCTGTGAGCACCATACTGCCTCCTCCTCCTCCTCCTCCGGCCTGTGAGCACCATACTGCCTCCTCCTCCTCCTCCGGCCTGTGAGCACCATACTGCCTCCTCCTCCTCCGGCCTGTGAGCACCATACTGCCTCCTCCTCCTCCTCCTCCGGCCTGTGAGCACCATACTGCCTCCTCCTCCTCCCCCGGCCTGTGAGCACCATACTGCCTCCTCCTCCTCCTCCTCCGGCCTGTGAGCACCATACTGCCTCCTCCTCCTCCTCCGGCCTGTGAGCACCATACTGCCTCCTCCTCCTCCTCCTCCGGCCTGTGAGCACCATACTGCCTCCTCCTCCTCCTCCTCCGGCCTGTGAGCACCATACTGCCTCCTCCTCCTCCTCCTCCGGCCTGTGAGCACCATACTGCCTCCTCCTCCTCCCCCGGCCTGTGAGCACCATACTGCCTCCTCCTCCTCCCCCGGCCTGTGAGCACCATACTGCCTCCTCCTCCTCCTCCTCCGGCCTGTGAGCACCATACTGCCTCCTCCTCCTCCTCCTCCGGCCTGTGAGCACCATACTGCCTCCTCCTCCTCCTCCTCCGGCCTGTGAGCACCATACTGCCTCCTCCTCCTCCTCCCCCGGCCTGTGAGCACCATACTGCCTCCTCCTCCTCCTCCCCCGGCCTGTGAGCACCATACTGCCTCCTCCTCCTCCTCCTCCGGCCTGTGAGCACCATACTGCCTCCTCCTCCTCCTCCTCCGGCCTGTGAGCACCATACTGCCTCCTCCTCCTCCTCCCCGGCCTGTGAGCACCATACTGCCTCCTCCTCCTCCTCCTCCCCGGCCTGTGAGCACCATACTGCCGCTCCTCCTCCTCCTCCGGCCTGTGAGCACCATACTGCCTCCTCCTCCTCCTCCTCCTCCGGCCTGTGAGCACCATACTGCCTCCTCCTCCTCCTCCCCCGGCCTGTGAGCACCATACTGCCTCCTCCTCCTCCTCCTCCCCGGCCTGTGAGCACCATACTGCCGCTCCTCCTCCTCCTCCCCGGCCTGTGAGCACCATACTGCCGCTCCTCCTCCTCCTCCCCGGCCTGTGAGCACCATACTGCCTCCTCCTCCTCCCTCGGCCTGTGAGCACCATACTGCCGCTCCTCCTCCTCCCCCGGCCTGTGAGCACCATACTGCCGCTCCTCCTCCTCCCTCGGCCTGTGAGCACCATACTGCCGCTCCTCCTCCTCCCCCGGCCTGTGAGCACCATACTGCCGCTCCGACAGAGCCCCGCGCTCCTCCTCCTCCCCCGGCCTGTGAGCACCATACTGCCGCTCCGACAGAGCCCCGCGCTCCTCCTCCTCCCCCGGCCTGTGAGCACCATACTCCCGCTCCGACAGAGCCCCGCGCTCCTCCTCCTCCCCCGGCCTGTGAGCACCATACTGCCGCTCCTCCTCCTCCCCCGGCCTGTGAGCACCATACTGCCGCTCCGACAGAGCCCCGCGCTCCTCCTCCTCCCCGGCCTGTGAGCACCATACTGCCGCTCCTCCTCCTCCCCCGGCCTGTGAGCACCATACTGCCGCTCCGACAGAGCCCCGCGCTCCTCCTCCTCCCCCGGCCTGTGAGCACCATACTGCCGCTCCGACAGAGCCCCGCGCTCCTCCTCCTCCCCCGGCCTGTGAGCACCATACTCCCGCTCCGACAGAGCCCCGCGCTCCTCCTCCTCCCCCGGCCTGTGAGCACCATACTGCCGCTCCGACAGAGCCCCGCGCTCCTCCTCCTCCCCCGGCCTGTGAGCACCATACTGCCGCTCTGACAGAGCCCCGCGCTCCTCCTCCTCCCCGGCCTGTGAGCACCATACTGCCGCTCCGACAGAGCCCCGCGCTCCTCCTCCTCCCCCGGCCTGTGAGCACCATACTGCCGCTCCGACAGAGCCCCGGCGCTCGCGAGTCGTTTTGCCGCAGCAGCCGGCACCCGGGCTCACGCCATCTGTCTGGGGCTCACTTTGCCAGACTAGTGGAGTCCCGCTCCACTGGAAAGGGCCACATATCCTCCTCTATATCGAACGGGCCCTGGAGGGGATTCTTCCAGACCTTGTGGAGGAGGAGGAGGAGGGTGGAATAGCAAATGCATGTCGCGGCTTGCCTGCAGAGGTGCCGAGAAGTGAAAGGTTTTGCGCCGTGGGGGGGGAAGAAAACCGAGGGGAAAAGATTGACAGCTCCAAAGTTAGTTTGCATCTTCATCCGTCTTCCTCGTCCTCGCCTGCCTGCCTGCCTGCCTGTCTGTCTGTCTGTCTGTCTGTCTGTCTGTCTGTCTGTCTCGGGGCACCGCACGATGTGAAGTAGATTAGGAGAACAGCCGCCGAATAATTCATTCCTCCTCCCCATCGATATATGAGCTTGGCGCAGCAATATTTACTCTCCACCCTGGAACCCTGGCTCCTTCTAATGAGGCAGGAGAGCCAGGGAGTCAAAGGCAAAGATCGCCCAAAAAAAAAAATGGACGGAGAATGAAACGGGCGAGTAATACGGATTCAGCTTCTTCGTTGGTTTTTGGGGGAGAAGAAGAGAGTCTCCTTCATCTCTGTCACGCCCCCGTGCTCAAATTCACATTTTAATGGTTGCATTTATGCTGTGGTTTTGGTCAAAGTCTCTACCGTCGCGTGTTGAGATAAATCACGTCTGCTGCCCCAGACGGCTCTTGTGTATTTTGTGATTGGATATAATGTATGGCCGTGGTTAAAAATGTGCACAAGTGTGTGTGTGTGTGTGTGTGTGTGTGTGTGTGTGTGTGTGTGTGTGTGTGTGCGTGTGTGTGCGTGTGTGTTTTAGCCATTTAGCTGCTCCAACGCTGGAGATGATTTGTAGCACACACTATCTCCTCGAGTTTTACAGCCACGCTACATATTTTTCTGTCTCCAGACAAATAGATAACAAGAAGAAATGCACCAAATCCGAGAATAATAGATACTAAAACACCGTTTCTGCTCTCGCACTGCTTCTCTGTGTATGTGCATGCATCCGTGTGTGTGTGCGTGTGTGTGTGTGTGTGCGTGTGTGTGTGTGTGTGTGTGTGCGTGTGCGTGTGTGTGCGTGTGTGCGTGTGCGTGCACATGCGTGCGTATCTCAGGCGTGTCAGTACTGACACACGAGGTTACACACTCATTCTTCACTCTGGTTTCTTTTCATGTGTGCGGCCTATTTATCTTCCCCAGACGTGTCACACTCAAGGAGACGGGAACAAATAAAGCTTCACCCCGACACGCCGTTACAAAATAAAAGCGCTCGCTATTTACAGCCACTGCACGAGGAGGCAAACTCTGGCTGAGAAAGTTCCTGACTTGTTTATCGTGTGGGGCTTTTTGTTGTTGTTTTTGGTTTTTGCCCCCTCTGTCCCTCTGCTCTGCTGTTTCATATCTCTGCTGCTGCTGCCTCTCACCAGAGGGTTAGCAGCACTTTATGACCATGTGTAGTGAGAGGCAGGGAATGTCGCTGCTGATTTATCAAGCGCCATTATGGGGAGAGGGGGAGCAGTTTATTTCTTGGCTTCTGGCTAGTCACTGGTTTTTGTTGTGATATGTACTATTATCTACTAAATATGAGTGTATGTTTCTCCCAAAAAGGCACTTTTCTTCCCACAATAAATTGCAGGTTTGTCAATCTTTCTCACCCTGTCTGTCTGTCTGTCTGTCTGTCTGCCTGTCTGTCTGTCTGTCTGTCTGCCTGTCTGTCTGACTGACTGACTGTCTGTCTGCCTGTCTGCCTGTCTGTCTGTCTGTCTGCCTGTCTGCCTGTCTGTCTGTCTGACTGACTGACTGTCTGTCTGCCTGTCTGTCTGTCTATCTGTCTGCCTGTCTGTCTGTCTGTCTGTCTGTCTATCTGTCTGTCTGTCTGCCTGTCTGTGTGTCTATCTGTCTATCTGTCTGTCTGTCTGTGTGTCTGCCTGTCTGTCTGTCTGTGTGTCTGCCTGCCTGTCTGTCTGTCTGTCTGTCTGCCTGTCTGTCTGTCTGCCTGCCTGTGTGTCTGTCTGTCTGTCTGTCTCTCCCTCTCTCAGTCGGGATGCGAGTGATGACTTGCTGTTGATTCCGTGGGATGAGCAGCGACACAGAGAGATGGACTGGTGTGAGGTGGAGGAGTGCAGGTAAACAGTCCACATGGCCATCGGCATCAACAGCCAGCAGTGTGGTGGTGCTGCACACAAAGCATTACGACGCATTATCAAAACTACTGAGGTCTCACCATTCCAACCCCCTCTCCTCTCCCCCCCCCCTCGCCCACGATGCAAGTCTCTGAAGTAGCATCGTATAGAAAATGTCCCGACTATTAAAATTCATGGTCCATACCGGACAGATGCTTGTGTTGGCATCATTATGTGAAACAATAGATTCAGCCCATTACCCACATGTTAAAGAGAACCATAATAAAACAAACCAGTAAAAAAAAAAAGCTCATTATATTGCTAGTTTGTGCCATTAAGTCTGCTTCTGCACAGAGGCCAGCTCCAGATTATTGTATTTACCAAGCTGAAAATAATGAAAATATATACTGCTTCTACCCTTACCCCCTCCTTCAATACACACAATAAATACACACAGTAAATACACACAGTAGATACACACTCCGTATCACTCACACGCCCTTCCGTTCTGCCTCAGAGCGGTGTTGGACCAGAACCTGTGCGACGATGACAGCTTCCTGTACGAGGAGGCCCCGGAGCGGCTGCGCTTCCGCACGGCCACGCCCGCCATCCAGCTGCTGACCGACTGGTACCAGAGCCGAGCCCAGGACATCGACTCGTGCTCCAGACAGGTAGGGAGGCTTTCCCCCGTCAGAGCCCAGGACATCGACTCGTGCTCCAGACAGGTAGGGAGGCTTTCCCCCGTCAGGTCCTGGAAGATGAGCCGAGCTTTGAGATCCGCTCGGCACGGAGCATCAGACAGCTGTGCTGCTGCTGCCATGGCGACAAAGAGGAGAGGCTGCAGCAAAGAGCAAAGGCGCTGAGTGTTTGTAGCTCTCATTAGCTTTGGCTACGTTCACAGTTGCAAACAATGATGGGACATAGATCTCTTTTTCAAAGAACTATGGCACATTTTGCCTGGCTCCGAAGTCACCGTATACAGAGGCCGGTGTTTGCAGGCCACATTGCAGCCATCAAATCAGCCCCTTACTGATAGTAACCGCACTGAATTAGGTGGTGCATCTTTTCCACAGCGCTAAGGTTCCTGTGCTGCTGCTCGATAGGAACTTAGAGCAGGCCTGCAACAGAAAGGAATTGATACAGTCGCCAAGGGGGAAGAGGATTTGGGGCGATTATCCGATCCTCGATACTTCTTCGTCTTGTGGAGAAAGTTCTTCCCGGGTTGTCTTGGAGACATGGATCTTCTCATGCAAGTAAGCACAGCGGCGCTCTCTGACAGTTTGAGACGGACTATGTGCCTGACTCTTTGCGGTAGCGTCCGATGCATCCTCTGCTAGCAACTAAATCTCCGTGATCGTTACCCGTCTTCCATCCTCGCGTTATTTTGTTTTGGAATCATACTCCAGCGGTTAGATATGACTTATAAAAACACATCACGAAGGACATGAGAAGGCATATTGGGCCTGGGGGGGGCAGAAGAAGACTTACGTGTGACACCTCAGAATGAGCCCGGGAATCAGACCGCAAAGATGGCGGTGCCAACCTCTATCAGTCAAGGTCACTTTGATCCTATCTACCACCGAGTCATTATCATATCCGCCATATGGACTTCTAATGAAGAGTAACCAACGCTTCTGTCCTCTGCGCTCTGTTGCCATCGCTGGAAAATAGCACTTGTTTAGTGGAGTAAATGGGGCTCCACCCACACTGTCCACGCCATGATGGCCCTCTCTCTCCCCTCTCTACCTCCCTCATTCAGGGTGAGGGATCAAGGCTGCCATGCACAGCTCACTCTCTCTCTCTCTTTGTCTCTCTCTCTCTCTCTCTCTCTTTGTCTCTCTCTCTCTCTCTGTCTCTCTCTGTCGGTTTGAAAGGAGGAACCATGCTGCAGTCATATCTTTTCCCCCTCATTTCTCCATTTCATCACTTTCATTGGGTGGATGGAGGACGGCGGAGAAGAGATTTGGGGGTCCATTGCTCAATCTTTGAAGACTGCTGGGGAATCGTGCCTTTCATCATCTATTCTGTCGAGAGAATAGACACAGAGAGAGAGAGAGAGAGCGAGAGCGAGAGAGAGACAGAGAGAGAGAGAGACAGAGAGAGAGAGAGACAGAGACAGAGAGAGAGAGACAGAGACAGAGAGAGAGAGAGACACACAGAGAGAGACACACAGAGAGAGAGACACACAGAGAGAGACACAGAGAGAGAGAGAGAGAGACACAGAGACAGAGAGAGAGACACAGAGAGAGAGAGACACAGAGAGAGAGAGATAGTTTAAAGGGAGTCTTTGTTCATCTCTAGGAATCACACCAGCACGCTCTTTGATTCTCTCCCTTGTTCCTCTTTAATTGGACCTCATCTCCTTTCACTCGCCCACACGTTACTACAGAAGCCTCATGAGACCATGAGCAACTCTCATGCTTCTTGCTTATTCTCTCTCTCTCTCTCTCTCTCTCTCTGTCTCTCTCTCTCTCTGTCTCTCTCTCTGTCTCTCTCTCTCTGTCTCTCTCTCTGTCTCTCTCTCTCTCTCTCTCTCTCTGTCTCTCTCTCTGTCTCTCTCTCTCTGTCTCTCTCTCTGTCTCTCTCTCTGTCTCTCTCTCACATACACGCACTGCGCGCAGACACGACAGAGGAACGCCAGAGCAGAGCGCTGGCTGCTGCCGTTTGCTAAACAGTCTCCTTCTTCCTGCCTCCTTGCGTTCTCCTCTCATTTGTTCTCTCTCGTTTGTAGCCTCCTCCCATCACTCAGCTGGCAGTGTTTATGCTTGGGAGAGCGTTCTAATGGAGGAAAATGGAGTTTGATTAAAAGGAGCCACATCAGAGGAAACTAGAGTGTGCTCGAGTGCAGTTAGAGTGAGCGAGGAAAGAGTGAAGCTCTGAATAGGAACATTGACACAGGAAGACTCCGTGAGGGAGAAGGCTTTGAAAAGCACAGAATGGTGGTCGGGGGGGAAGAGATGAATAGGAGGCCAATGCAACAAGTCAAAGACATCTGATGGAAAGAGCTGCCTCTGTGAAGGAAAAGCATCGGTTACAAGGAGGTGAAAGGGGAGGAATAAAGGATATTTAAAACCTCAAGTGTTTCCTTGAAAATACTATTGGCAACAAAATAAGGCCAAAAGGTGGCTTTGTTTGGCAGACAGAGGCTGAAGGCAAACAGCCAGGCTGGGAGTTCAGACAGGGGACAGGCAGGGTGAACGTTACAGCAGTCTCTCTCTGAGGGAGCAAAGGAGGCAGCAGAGGAGGAAGGAAGCTGCTCCGGCAGAAGAGGGGGGGCGGGGGCGAGAGTACGGATTGAGATCCGACGCCTGGGAAGGACAAAACAAGGATCAAATTGAATCGCAAACTTAAGCGGAAGACTCGGTGAAATCTACTGGGATGGCGAGAGAGACAGAGAGAGGAGACAACTTGTGTTACAGCGTTGAGAGTGATAAGAGGACGGGCTGGAGAGACAAGAGGGAAGACAAGACTAATTAAAAAGCATGAGATTTTAACATCCAAATAGTCTTTGGTTAGCTGGGGAGTCTATCTCTGCATGTAAATAGTCTTTGGTTAGCTGGTGAGTCTATCTCTGCATGTAAATAGTCTTTGGTTAGCTGGGGAGCCTATCTCTGCATGTAAATAGTCTTTGGTTAGCTGGGGAGTCTATCACTGTGTCCCAATTCAGGGGCTGCAGTCCACCAAGTCTAGATTTGAAGACCGATTGCGTCATTGCGCGCGACCTAGGCTGTCCCATTTCGTAGGCTCCTTCAAATGCAGCCGACAAATGCATCCTCCTTTTCTCAAAACTTGAGGATGCAAGTGTTCTGTCCTTCGTGGCCTTTGTGGCATTCAAGATCTCGCGAGAATCCGCGAGAGGTTTGCAAGGCTGAAAATTCTGAAATCGCCGCCATCTTTTCATACAGGCAACAGGTAAGATCTTACAATTCTCGTTTGCAAATTCCTTACTAAATGCACTTCTGTCAACTTTAGAGGTGATTAACCGAGGCTTAGATTATTGTAGATCTCATATTTGTCAGTATTGTGAAAAAATGTGACGTGTTTCTTTTGTAAAGAGCTCAAGGGCTTAATTGGCTCGTGAGCATTCCACTAGACTGCCATGTCACTCCGTGCAGCGGGAGCTACCGCTGCTGACGGCCGTGTCAAAGAGGCTTGTCTCCCGGGTTGCCTGGTTCCATGTAACACAGCCCTAGCTGGCTATCCAGCGCCGCCCGGTCTGCTCACTGCAACTGGAAAGCCCCATTTAATTTCATACCACGGTCATTCTGTAGATTCATTTGATAACATATAAGTGTGGGGGGGGGGGGGGGGGGGGGGGGCTGCGTTGGCTGATGTTGGTGATTCAATTTCGCTTCAGCCTTTTCCCCCCTCCATCTCATCGGACCAGTTGTATTAGGCTACCTTTTTTCCTCTGTCGCGCTCACTGCATTCACCGCAGCCAGCAACATGAAGCCACTCTACATTTTATTTTGAATTGATAATCAGGCTCGTTATATCGTTGTAACTTCATGTGGTAATTTGCATTGACCATTGGTTGGATTTGAGCATGCTGGGGACGGGATATGCGGCAGATCCCCGTGCGTAATCACTGTGGCAGCTGCTGGTAACGGCTAATATCGTTCAGGTGTGCGCGCCTTCAGACCAAACTCAACTCAATGGAAAACGCCTACAAGTCGCAATTGTACATTGTGAAGTTGTAGAAATATCGCAATTATTTTGCGAAAAACTAATGGAAACACAGCTTCTAATGGTCCTCTCTCCTCTCTCTCTTCTCTCCAGAGTAAGGATTGTGGAGCAGTGGAGGAGGAGGAAGGAGAGACAGGAGCGTGTGAGCCAGGACCCCACCACTACCAAAGAAAACTCCAGAAGGAGCGAGCCGGCTGCTTCTTTGGTCTCTTAGAAAGACTAATTGAAAAGTAAAATAATATATATATATTTATGTTAGTATTATTGTTCGTATTGTTCTTTTTGTTATTATTCTGCCGGATCATCATAGCACATGAATGTCTGCTTGTTTACCTTTTGCACTGATTCATGACACTGATGTATAGATTATTTCGTACATGTACAGTTTGTTATTTAATAAATATTTTGTTTAAGAAAAACTTTTTTCTCTTTCTTTTTACACGGCACAACAATGTTATGGTGCAAAGAGATCATTTAACAGAAAACACATTCATATTTACTGTCAATAGCAGGCCTGTGGGAAATGTATGGTTTATAGATCTGAATATACTGTCATAGTTGATCTTCACTGCATATGAATGCAAACGTGCATTGGAAAAAGCTTTGGCTCCAGAATATGTATACAGTTTTCTCTTTCAATTTGAGTCTTGCAGATAAGAGTGTTTTTATAGACTGTTTTCACAGAATTGTCAATCCTGTCCTAGGAGTCCTGATAGTTGTACTAGCAAACACTGCAACAGGTGAGCTGGGGTTCCATTTAGAATGTTTATGTTAAGTTCAAACTGTCTATAGCTCAGCTAACTTTAACCATAAGGTGAGATCACATTAACCCTACTTTACACATGTGTGTAGTCTGCAGCACCGCAGGATCACAGAGATGTGCTATATTTAACCTCTACAGAAGTTAGGAAAATACATGTCTAAGTTGGATCAGATCCCTTTATGCTTCCCCCCTGATGTCCTTATGAGTAGTTACAGATGATGATTATAACCTGAACTTGGGAAACACAAACTGAGACTTCACTAGACAGAGCATGACAACAGTGGTAGTAATAATTTATTTTGTCCTCTAAATAGTTATTCAAACATGTAGAAATAAATAAATAATGCATCACATGTAATGGAGGGGAATACTGAAAAAGTGAACCAATTTATTAAATATGTAGGCTACATATAAATAAATAAATGTGGCATAAAATGTCTTCTAGTGGGGCATCATCTTGGGTGGTCTCCAGAGTGTTTGGGGTGCATATAGGGGTCTGATCTGGGGGGAAAGGAGAAGAAAGCATGTTAAACAATAGCTAGATATGATATGCCATGTCACTTTCTCCCATGGGCTTTGAGAGGGAGGCTATCTAGCTATCTAGGCTATATATAGCAAAAAAAACCTGTAAGGTTAGGTTTAGGCTATATGAAATGAAAAGTTAACTGACATTAGCCATATAAACCACGTTAACATTTAGAATAGTTAAAAGTAAGTGACACAGCTTATCCAATAATTTACCTGCTCATCCTCTCCCAGCCTGAGAAACATGCGGCGGCGGTGAAGCTCCAACTCTTCCATAAAATAAAACAAAATGATCAGCAAAACAATTTGCTCTGGCTCCATGTTATTAGGCTGTCTGTTCGTGCCTTAAACTTTTGAGACAGGTCGGTGCGTGAGATGGGATTCCCAGATTCGCTCGCACTGTCAACTGGTTGCTAAGGAAACCATTCTGGGGGCGTGAACAGCTAGTGACACAGCAGCTCTTTCTCGCCGAGAAGAGCCTGGTGACGCGAGGTTAGTAGTAGGCTAGACCGTCTCGTTTCGCTCAACGACTGAAGGCTGCGCACTCCCCTGACTGGTCCGCGGAGGACAGACCTCTGTAGGCCGCGGCCGACGAAGGCCGTGGCCGCTGAATTGGGACACAGCTTATATCTGCAGAGTAGAATAGTCTTTGGTTAGCTGGGGAGTCTATCTCTGCATGTAAATAGTCTTTGGTTAGCTGGGGAGCCTATCTCTGCAGAGTAGAATAGTCTTTGGTTAGCTGGGGAGTCTGTCTCTGCAGAGTAGAATAGTCTTTGGTTAGCTGGGGAGTCTGTCTCTGCATGTAAATAGTCTTTGGTTAGCTGGGGAGCCTATCTCTGCAGAGTAGAATAGTCTTTGGTTAGCTGGGGAGTCTGTCTCTGCAGACTAAATAGTCTTTGGTTAGCTGGGGAGTCTATCTCTGCAGAGTAGAATAGTCTGGTTAGCTGGGGAGTCTATCTCTGCAGAGTAGAATAGTCTTTGGTTAGCTGGGGAGTCTGTCTCTGCATGTAAATAGTCTTTGGTTAGCTGGGGAGTCTCTCTGCAGAGTAGAATAGTCTGGTTAGCTGGGGAGTCTATCTCTGCAGAGTAAATAGTCTTTGGTTAACTGGGGAGTCTATCTCTGCAGAGTAAATAGTCTTTGGTTAACTGGGGAGTCTATCTCTGCAGCCTAAATAGTCTTTGGTTAACTGGGGAGTCTATCTCTGCAGAGTAAATAGTCTTTGGTTAGCCGGAGAGTCTATCTCTGCAGAGTAAATAGTCTTTGGTTAGCCGGAGAGTCTATCTCTGCAGAGTAAATAGTCTTTGGTTAGCCGGAGAGTCTATCTCTGCAGAGTAAATAGTCTTTGGTTAGCCGGAGAGTCTATCTCTGCAGAGTAAATAGTCTTTGGTTAGCTGGGGAGTCTATCTCTGCAGAGTAAATAGTCTTTGGTTAGCTGGGGAGTCTATCTCTGGAGAGTAGTAAAGAAACAAGGGATGGATGGACGGAGGGGAATGGAGAATCTTTACCTACAGCTAGATCAATAGACCTCTCTCTTGTTGTATCTAATTGCTCAGGATGGGACTCCAGGTGATTTAGATGTTTCTCCTGAGCGTGTTTGTGTACATTCATAAATAAACGCCTGTAATCATTTATTCAGCCGAAAGAGTTTTGAGTGAAGCTGAAGGTGACAGGGCGGCAGAACCAGCAGACGCCACACGGACAGTCACTGTGTGCGTGTGTGTGTGTGTGTGTGTGCGTGTGTGTGTGCGTGCGCGCGTGTGTGCGTGTGCATGCGAAGTGTGTGTGCATGTGCTCAGTGCTGTGCTAACCCACTATGCCAAAGAGTCATGCTTCTCTAAAAGGTGGAGGGGAAGCAATCATCACGACAGGCCCCGGCGGCATCTGCTATCGATTGGCTACCGATGTCCATCCACAGGTGTCTGAGCAGCATGGATTGGCTGCTGGTCGGTGGGGTATTGATCGGTTGTTCTTCTGGACGGACTCTTATTGATAAACCTGGCAGGCGGCCGGGGCCCAGAGATATTCCCTGTCTGTCACATCATCAGAGGGCCAATGATTTGATACTTTCCATTGGTTTGTTTATTGGTGTGCAGACTGAGTAGGACTAAAAACTCATTCTTAACACGCGCCTCACTTTGACTGCTGTAACTGGGTTGTGTGTAGATATATACATTGTTTTTCTAGCTAGCGACCAGCAGCTCTATAGGTCAGTCTGTTGGCCGGACGGTTGGTTGGTTGGTCGGTCGGTCGGTCCACAAAAAGTTCACCGCTCTTTAGGGAGCCACAGTTTTCGCCTTAGGAGGCTGACATTCTTTGGCATGGCGGTCGTGTGTGTGTGTGTGTGTGTGTGTGTGTGTGTGTGTGTGTGTGTGTGTGTTCGTGCCAATTGGCTAAAAGGGGCCGTGGGGAGGAGGGGTCGAAATGCAGGGTGACAGAGGCAGAGTAGGGTGGGCTGCCATCGTGCATTTCCGGAATTTGCACGTGGTCGCAGCTATTGCAGATTTGAGCTTGTTTAGAAGGCATGCTCTCAGAGGCAGTTTGTTTAGAAGCCATGCTCTCAGAGGCAGTTTGTTTAGAAGGCATGCTCTCAGAGGCAGCTTGTTTAGAAGGCATGCTCTCAGAGGCAGCTTGTTTAGAAGGCATGCTCTCAGAGGCAGTTTGTTTAGAAGCCATGCTCTCAGAGGCAGTTTGTTTAGAAGGCATGCTCTCAGAGGCAGCTTGTTTAGAAGGCATGCTCTCAGAGGCAGCTTGTTTAGAAGCCATGCTCTCAGAGGCAGCTTGTTTAGAAGGTATGCTCTCAGAGGCAGCTTGTTTAGAAGGCATGCTCTCAGAGGCAGCTTGTTTAGAAGGCATGCTCTCAGAGGCAGTTTGTTTAGAAGGCATGCTCTCAGAGGCAGTTTGTTTAGAAGGCATGCTCTCAGAGGCAGTTTGTTTAGAAGGCATGCTCTCAGAGGCAGCTTGTTTAGAAGGCATGCTCTCATAGGCAGTTTGTTTAGAAGCCATGCTCTCAGAGGCAGTTTGTTTAGAAGCCATGCTCTCAGAGGCAGTTTGTTTAGAAGGCATGCTCTCAGAGGCAGCTTGTTTAGAAGGCATGCTCTCAGAGGCAGTTTGTTTAGAAGGCATGCTCTCAGAGGCAGTTTGTTTAGAAGGCATGCTCTCAGAGGCAGCTTGTTTAGAAGGCATGCTCTCAGAGGCAGCTTGTTTAGAAGGCATGCTCTCAGAGGCAGTTTGTTTAGAAGCCATGCTCTCAGAGGCAGTTTGTTTAGAAGGCATGCTCTCAGAGGCAGTTTGTTTAGAAGCCATGCTCTCAGAGGCAGCTTGTTTAGAAGGCATGCTCTCAGAGGCAGCTTGTTTAGAAGGCATGCTCTCAGAGGCAGCTTGTTTAGAAGCCATGCTCTCAGAGGCAGCTTGTTTAGAAGGCATGCTCTCAGAGGCAGTTTGTTTAGAAGGCATGCTCTCAGAGGCAGCTTGTTTAGAAGCCATGCTCTCAGAGGCAGCTTGTTTAGAAGGCATGCTCTCAGAGGCAGCTTGTTTAGAAGGCATGCTCTCAGAGGCAGTTTGTTTAGAAGGCATGCTCTCAGAGGCAGTTTGTTTAGAAGGCATGCTCTCAGAGGCAGCTTGTTTAGAAGGCATGCTCTCAGAGGCAGTTTGTTTAGAAGGCATGCTCTCAGAGGCAGTTTGTTTAGAAGGCATGCTCTCAGAGGCAGTTTGTTTAGAAGGCATGCTCTCAGAGGCAGCTTGTTTAGAAGGCATGCTCTCAGAGGCAGTTTGTTTAGAAGGCATGCTCTCAGAGGCAGTTTGTTTAGAAGCCATGCTCTCAGAGGCAGCTTGTTTAGAAGGCATGCTCTCAGAGGCAGCTTGTTTAGAAGGCATGCTCTCAGAGGCAGCTTGTTTAGAAGGCATGCTCTCAGAGGCAGTTTGTTTAGAAGGCATGCTCTCAGAGGCAGCTTGTTTAGAAGGCATGCTCTCAGAGGCAGCTTGTTTAGAAGGCATGCTCTCAGAGGCAGTTTGTTTAGAAGGCATGCTCTCAGAGGCAGTTTGTTTAGAAGGCATGCTCTCAGAGGCAGCTTGTTTAGAAGGCATGCTCTCAGAGGCAGTTTGTTTAGAAGGCATGCTCTCAGAGGCAGCTTGTTTAGAAGGCATGCTCTCAGAGGCAGCTTGTTTAGAAGGCATGCTCTCAGAGGCAGCTTGTTTAGAAGGCATGCTCTCAGAGGCAGCTTGTTTAGAAGGCATGCTCTCAGAGGCAGCTTGTTTAGAAGGCATGCTCTCAGAGGCAGTTTGTTTAGAAGGCATGCTCTCAGAGGCAGCTTGTTTAGAAGGCATGCTCTCAGAGGCAGTTTGTTTAGAAGGCATGCTCTCAGAGGCAGTTTGTTTAGAAGGCATGCTCTCAGAGGCAGTTTGTTTAGAAGGCATGCTCTCAGAGGCAGCTTGTTTAGAAGGCATGCTCTCAGAGGCAGCTTGTTTAGAAGGCATGCTCTCAGAGGCAGTTTGTTTAGAAGGCATGCTCTCAGAGGCAGCTTGTTTAGAAGGCATGCTCTCAGAGGCAGCTTGTTTAGAAGGCATGCTCTCAGAGGCAGTTTGACATTTGAATGGCACAATGGAAATTGTCCCATTGAGTGATTAGAACAGAGACTACTCGCCCTGTGGGAAGGTCTCTGTTCCTGCAAGTCTTCACTAGTGCAACTTGTTTTGTTTCCGTAGGAAGTGAAGGTGGTGAACAATGGGCCACTGTGTGCAGCTGAAAGATGAATACATGGTTGCTTGCCTAAAATAC
Organism: Poromitra crassiceps; assembly: GCF_964638095.1. NCBI lineage: Eukaryota > Metazoa > Chordata > Actinopteri > Beryciformes > Melamphaidae > Poromitra > Poromitra crassiceps. The sequence goes on along the minus strand of NC_139630.1, from coordinate 53,313,034 downwards.
CCAAATAATCCATGGACAACCAAAACCACAAAACTTTTTTCTGTTGCTTTATTTATTTTATTTTACTTTGGATAATGGTTGTGGCTTACAACCTCTCAAAACATTATGCTAAGTTAGCCCACGAGTGATTTTGGTATTTACGCTGTCATCACTATGGGTTCGTTTTATTTTTCTGCCCTTAGGCTGAGCAATGTCTCCATGTTGCATGTCTTTGCTTTGTCTCCTTCCTCATTGGCCTCTCTACCCGTCCATCAGGTGGACTGCGCCCTCTCATTGGTGCGTCTGGGGAAGGAGCGTGAGATCCCGGGGCTGGAGGCCCTGTGTGATGACCTGGTCACCATGGAGACGCTGGTGTACGAGACGTCTTGTGAGCTGAGTCTGACGCTTCGGGACCTGCAGCAGCTCAGCCACATCCACAAGCTCCGCCTCCTCATGAAGAA
>NC_139630.1:53292594-53295094 GCF_964638095.1 Poromitra crassiceps | reverse complement strand
GGGTTAGCAGGGTGTAGCAGGCCCTTAAAAAACTCAATACTCTCAATGTAAGGCCTTAAAAAGTATTAAATATCTGAAATCCAATGACATTTATTCAAGGCAGAGTTGGAAAGTAACGCCAGTGAATTACGACAAATTCCACGAGCGATGTAGGTCTTACCTAAAGATGTGAATGGTACCAGTAGTGTTGTATTTATCTTTTATGCTGTATTGCATTATTCGCACTTCCAGATGGTCATGTTAGAATGACCCACATGCATGATCAATACAGGACATGATCAACACAATAATGATCAATACAGGACATGATCAACACAATAAGCCAAACATGTTTTTCATCATATTTGTTTTAGTAAATACAGTTGGATATTGTGTTCCTCCCTGAACTTTTAATTCCCTGGTGTCCTTAATTGTTTTTACTAGTACCTGTATTTTGTTTCTTTATTCTTGTTGCTCAAATGGGCTTAAATGAATAGTTCACCCAAAAATTAAAATTCATTATCTACTCATTCTCACGCCAGTACACAAACTCGCGCGAGTGTTTTCTCTTCGTAAAACTTAGCTGGCTCGCTGCTGGGGCAGCGTCTTCCAATGAAGAGTTGGAAGTGAATGGGGAGGTGCTGGTTCTGCTTCAAGAAGGGCAATCAATCTCAGATTCAGATTCAGATTCAGATTCATTTATTTAAAGAATGGGATATTGCACATTAATGAACAGTACAGCCGTACAGTAAACATGCCAGGTTATACCCCAAGGGCTAGTTTCCACCTGTAGTCCCATGGCAGGTTGATGTAATCTTGAAAAAGAAAAAAATTAATAGTACAAAAAATTAATAGTACAAAAGGTTAGTAAAACATAAGGTGAGTAAAACACACAGAGCATGCAATGAAACATGACAGACAATATGTTAAAAATGATCACATTGCTGGTTTGATCTGAGCCATAGTTTCAACTGGCCTTTAAAGGTGGCGAGACTAGGGCATTCTCTAATAGAGGGAGGTAGATTATTCCAGAGGGTGCTTCCCATGAAGGATAAGGTCTTCTGACTAAAGGAAGTTTTTCTAAAGGGGACCTCACAGACCTTGTTCGTGATGGCCTGAGTGACACGGGTCGAGTTGGCGGTCGAACGATATTTAATGAAGTCAGCAAGAGGACGCGGCGCCAGTCCATGTAGAACTTTGTATATTAGACAGGCAGAGGTGAAATTTCTGAAGTTCTCAAAACTTAGCATGTCATATTTACGTATGACATGACAGTGGTGATGAGAAAGGGTTTTTTTATCTAGTATTTTCAGGGCTTTTTTATAAAGTAGTTCGGCTGGTTTGAGAGTGGTTACTCCTGTCAAAGACCAGCTAGTTATACAATAATTCAGATGCGAAAGGATCATCGCGATAATAATAATTTGACCCATTATTTCATGAAAATCCGAGTTGATCATCCTTGCATGTACTTCTGCATTACCAAACCTCACCAGATGGAGGTCGTGCGCTGTCGCACACACAAAGCGGCCTCGGTGGCTTCAGGAGGTTTGGTTGTTTGAGTAAAGGGAGAGAAAGAGCAAAGTGAGGGATAAGCTCAAGGATGAGTCATGTTGTTGTGTGGTGTTGTGTTGTCTGTAAGCTACTTGAGGAAGCTCACCTCACAACGCCTCATATGAGTGTTTGAGCTCCAGCGGAAATGAAGTGGAAATGAAGAGAGAGATGGAACAACACAAGTTGATTGCATTGGCACGACGCTGCTCGCTGCTTCTGCACAGCTCGGTCCGGTCCAAAGGGCTCGTGGCACATGGCTCTGATGCAGGTATTCACTTGTGCTGTGCTGTGTGTGTGTGTGTGTGTGTGTGTGTGTGTGTGTGTGTGTGTGTGTGTGTGTGTGTGTGTGTGTGTGTGTGTGTGTGTGTGTGTGTGTGTGTGTGTGTGTGTGTAACAGGAGGTAAGTACCGGAGAAATGTACCGTTCATGCTGCCAAACACACTCAAAGTACAAACTCAAAATGGAAATACGATTTGTCACTGTCGTCGTTTCCAAGACACTACACACGCACACATGCACACATGCACACACACACACACACACACACACACACACACACACTTAACATCATTATAGTCTACAGTATAATCAACATGCCCTCGTTCGCACGTCCGCCATCTTTCTCCCGCTTTGTTTGCCAGGACAAACCTCTCTCTCCGCTGGCGTGGGTCGGCAGGGACGCGTGGTCGGCAGACGCGTGGTCGGTAGTGTGAAGCGCTGTGCGCGGTGTTTTTGCAGAGTGTGTGGAGGAGAGTAGTTTGTTGGCAGTATGGAGTGTACACTGCGTCTGCTCATAATACAGTTTGCATGGTTTGCGTTATGCTGATTTAGGGAAAGTGAAGTGAGGCATCTCTTCGTCGTCCGTCTGTTCTCTTCATGTGAAGGTTCAAGACAACTATGGGTCAATGTGCTCTTCTCCTCTCAAGGACACATGATCCCTCTCTCTCCTTAACCCAACCAAATACTGCTG
>NC_139630.1:53275094-53287594 GCF_964638095.1 Poromitra crassiceps | reverse complement strand
TTGTCTCATTTATCATGTCCACCCCATGTATTTCAGTAGAACATCATTCGAAAGGCTTTGACTGAGCCACAACAAATGCAGGGTTAGCCTTCACAGCAGGAGGAGCAATTATTTATGTGTGACACATGCAATGCAGTACACAAACAGGATGCTACTTCGGTGGCAATGGTGGGCCTTTTTCACTGCAGCCATTTGGTGTCTAAAAGGCAAGGTAAACACAGGTGCAACCAAAACATGAATGAGGGCGCCAGCACTGGAACACCTAAATGGATTGGAAGTTGGAAACCCTCATTAATGTTTTGCGTTGCGCCCGTGTTTACCCTGCCTTTTAGACACAAAATGGCTGCTGTGAAAAAGGTCAATTTAAGCATGGAATTGGACTTGAGGACAGACGTTCAGCTCTAATGCTTGGCGCCCCCTCTGGAAGGACTTGACTTGCACATTCATGTAGAGGGACAGTTGAAATGTAACATTTGCTGCATTACTGCTACTAAGTGTACTGCAAAACGACACATATTTAGGTACGGTGTTGCAGTGGTAAGCGCTGTCGCCTCACAGCTCGAAGGTCCTGGGTTCGATTCTCACCTGGGACGCTGTGGGCGCTGGAGTTGTGACCCCCCCATATCTTCAGTGCCTACTGCCTAGGTGGGCTATCTCGTCGAAAGGGCCTTTCTGTGTGGAGTTTGCATGTTCTCCCCGTACCCCCCAGGGGGTTCCTCCGTACATAACCCCCCACTAAAAACATGCAGAAGATCGTCATCCGACCAGTGACGACAACATCTGAAGTTGGTCCAATGAAGGTCCCCGGGCGCTGGAAAGAAATAGCGACCACTGCTCCTGGCCTGCCCCCTGGAGGAAAGGACAAGCCTGGATGGGTCAAATGTAGAGGACATATTTCACCGGCCACTGTCAGCATGAGTGTGTGTAGTGGCCGCGTGCATGTGTTGTAGTGTGTTCGTGTGACAATAAAGACGGGCTGCCGTCTGAAATCGTAAAAAAAATATTTAAAGTAAGTTGGGCTGTTTACGCAACATCCTACTACACACAGATAAATCTCGCCATAGCAACCGACAAACCTCCGTCTGCTGTCGGGTAAACAGATTTCTGTTTCTCTCTCTCTTTCTCTCTGTCCCTCGTTCTCTATCGATCTATCGTTTTCTCTCTCTCTGTCTGTCTTCCCTTCTTTCTTGGAGCCAATCTGTTCTCATTTGAGTGGCGGCATGTCTGCGCCGACATCAAACCAAGGCAGGCAGAGTTTTGAACTTAGCCTGGATAATCATGAAATGAAAGTCTAATCGCCAACTCGTGTTGCCGTGCTGTGAGCCTTATACTACACACAGATTCACAGACTTCAGTCGCCGAAAAAAATATCAGTTACTGGGCTCCCTGAGTTAAACTTTAATAACAAGTCGTCAATAACTACACCCCTCCCTCCTCCACACACACACACACACACACACACACCCTTTCCCGTGACGCCGCCGCAAACTGACAAGCTGTGGCAAACGGCGATATCTCGTTCTCTCTCTTCTTCCAAATGTGACATGAATGTGACATATTGACTATTCTCTCCCTGTCTCCCCCATTGCAGTGTTTGTTTCCTCCTTCCCTTCTCTTTAAGAATTTAGGCTCGACTGCTCCGTCTCTCCTCCTATACGTCTTATGTCTCTCTCCCCTGTCCTGCGTCTCTTTAGTTGAAGAAGCCATATAGCGCGTTTGATGCGGTTTTCTCTGAGGTCTGTCACTTGCTGAGGGAAACCTGTTAGCTGGCCTCGTGGCCATTTTCTGTTCCTGCGACTGCTCACGCTGTGTGGTTTCAGAGAAAGGCAGGGGGGAGATGAGACGAGGAACAAACACATTTTTAAATAAATAAACGCAGGAAGGGCGGGTGGGGGGGGGGAGCTTTTGAAGGGCGCACAGCTCCAGGGGCTCCGTCATGAATATTTAATGGAGGTATATCACCAGCGCACCGGTTAAAAAGCCCTGAGGGTCCGGTTACTTCCTCTGTCTACAGAAATGTTGCGTAAATCACGGGGAGTCTTACTGTTCGGGGGGAAAGGGAAGATTTGTTTTTGTCTGCATTCATCGATAATTACCGCGGCGCCAAATGAGAAGGAAATTGCGCTGACTGGAGGGGGTCATGGTGTAGTCACTCAGTAAATGTCAGCGGGAGTTTGTTGTCTTAATGTGATGCGGGGGGTTATTCTGTTGTCTTAATGTGATGCGGGGGGGTTTATTCTGAGCTGTCACACACTTCCACTGTTTTCTCTTCATTGTTTTTCCCCGGCGACGTATCGCTCACCTTTTCATCGCTTCCTTTGATCGCTCCGTCAAAAGAGCAGGCCGAGCGCTCAATTGGATTTCCAAAGTTGTCTGATTGAGTCTGCTTGATGTAAGGCCATGATGGAGATGGTCGGTCTAAATCAAGGCAGGGCGAATACAGGTGCGCTGACAGACGCGCACACACACACACCACACATGCACGCACACACACACACACACACACACGCACACACACCACACACACACACACACACACCTCTTCCTCTTCTATATTGAGGTCCTGACAGCTTTTGAAGACGTGCTTTCACCAGTCAGCCTGAATATATTTGACCACCACCTCTTTCCCCCTCGCAGTAAACACCCAATTTCTATCCGTCACTCACTCTGCACGCACGCACGCACGCACACACACACACACACACACACACGCACACACACACACATTCTGGTCCAGTGCCATCCCATCTCCTCGTCTCACCTCCATACTTTGATCTTTAATGCGCAGGTTTGTTCAGAAGGCTCGTTTGTGCCGCGGTGCCGCTTTCGATCGGCCGTGCTTCTCGTTCTTCTGTATTGAGTTTGGCCAGAGGTCGGCCACCACATGAATGTTAACACCAAGAGCAATCCTGTCCACACCGACCTCAAACACATTTACTCCCAATTTGGGCAGAGCGACGCGATGGAATTTTTTTGTATTACATTTTCCTCCCTTGATAGTACAGCAATAAGCTCATTCTTTCATGATAGTCGACACAGATTGATATTTAGTCTCTGCTGTGCAGCTATTTTATTTAGATGTCCTTAGGTTGCGACCTTCAGCCTGCGTGGGTGTGTGTGTGTTTTAGATGGAGATTTAATAAGAGATTTATTAAGCCAGATGTTACACGTGATATGCAGGATTACTGTTGTGTGTAGTGTGTTGACTTTGGCATGCTATTTCTCAAGATCAAAACATATTTGTCTGCGCGGTGCAGCTCTATGTTGGCTCTATGTTTATCTGTGTGTGTGTGTGTGTGTGTGTTTGTGTGTGTCAAGGAGATGACGAGGCTGTGCGCAAGGGCCAAGTGCTGACTCTGCTGGCAGAACAAGCTCTCCAGTGTCTGGACTTCAAAGCCTCCTACATCCACTGTCAGGACCTCATGGCTGCAGGTAAGCAGTTAACACTGGCAGATCGTGACACAGCGTACAGCGCAGGTAGTTAGCAGTATCAGTTAACACTGGCAGACCGTGACACAGCGTACAGCCCAGGTAGTTAGCGGTATCCGTTAACACTGGCAGACCGTGACACAGCGTCCAGCCCAGCTAGTTAGCGGTATCAGTTAACACTGGCAGACCATGACACAGCGTCCAGCCCAGGTAGTTAGCGGTATCAGTTAACACTGGCAGACCATGACACAGCGTCCAGCCCAGGTAGTTAGCGGTATCAGTTAACACTGGCAGACCGTGACACAGCGTCCAGCCCAGGTAGTTAGCGGTATCAGTTAACACTGGCAGACCATGACACAGCGTCCAGCCCAGGTAGTTAGCGGTATCAGTTAACACTGGCAGACCGTGACACAGCGTACAGCCCAGGTAGTTAGCGGTATCAGTTAACACTGGCAGACCATGACACAGCGTCCAGCCCAGGTAGTTAGCGGTATCAGTTAACACTGGCAGACCATGACACAGCGTCCAGCCCAGGTAGTTAGCGGTATCAGTTAACACTGGCAGACCATGACACAGCGTCCAGCCCAGGTAGTTAGCGGTATCAGTTAACACTGGCAGACCGTGACACAGCGTCCAGCCCAGGTAGTTAGCAGTATCAGTTAACACTGGCAGACCGTGACACAGCGTCCAGTCCAGGTAGTTAGCGGTATCAGTTAACACTGGCAGAAGTGACACAGCGTCCAGCCCAGGTAGTTAGCAGTATCAGTTAACACTGGCAGACCGTGACACAGCGTCCAGCCCAGGTAGTTAGCAGTATCAGTTAACACTGGCAGACCGTGACACAGCGTCCAGCCCAGGTAGTTAGCGGTATCAGTTAACACTGGCAGACCGTGACACAGCATCCAGCCCAGGTAGTTAGCGGTATCAGTTAACACTGGCAGACCGTGACACAGCGTCCAGCCCAGGTAGTTAGCGGTATCAGTTAACACTGGCAGACCGTGACACAGCGTCCAGCCCAGGTAGTTAGCAATATCTCTGTAATGCTAACGAAGCCGCAACAGAATATCCATCCCGTCTCTGCTGCCTGCCTCCTGTCCCCCTCTCTTGGATCTGTGATAGCGCTGCGTGACAGCAGTGTTTCCTCAACACTGTCATTATCTATCAAAGCCATTTGGAGGCCAGCAGAAGCCCCGTCCCGCATGCTGCAGCTGAGGACAGACACCCTGTATCACCACATTAGCTTCTAGCCCATCATTGGCTCTGTCGCTCCAGCATCAGGACCATGGCTGATTGAATTGATTGATAGGCCTGGCAGTAATATGTAATGCAACTTCATAATTAGGCATGGGATGATATTCTTGCCATATACGCCATATGGGGTTCACGATCCACGATACGCTGTACTGTAATAAATAAAATCCAATGACAACTAACTATGACTGTGCAAAATTATAGTTTAGATTTTTCGGCCACACGATACGTATTGTCACATTTTCTTTTTGCAATATATATATTTTTGATATGTCGAGCCATCCCTATTTCTAAGGAGGGGTGAGGATCCATATTGATCTACTCAGAGAAGGGAAATCATGTAAAAAAGATGGAATATTTTTCTCTTACTTACAGTAAGTAAGGAAACCAGAACAACATAGGACAATATAGGATTTCAGTGGTACTGTACTATCACATTGCAAGACACTACAATTATTTAGACACGATGAATATACAAGTCACTAGCTCACCAAAAATATATTGTGTGGTCTGGGTGTGCTTGTATCTGTACTCTTTGGTGGCTTGTGACTGTGATGGTTTTCTCCCAGGGTTTTTCCAGAATGCTCACTGAGACCAACCCCTTTTTCTATGCGGGCGCAGAGAAATCACAGGGAAGAGAATTGGGTGTGGGAAAAGGTGGCAGGGAGAAGAAGAAGGTGTGATCAGATAAGCGTTGGTGTTCTCCATCTTTGAACGCAGCAGGGATAATTGAATCTATTTGTAAGAGGAAAGTCAGGGTGCGGTGTGTGTGTGTGTGTGTGTGTGTGTGTGTGTGTGTGTGTGTGTGTGTGTGTGTGCGTGTGCACATGTAACATTATGATGCATTATGGCGCGTTTCTTTTTGAGGATGAACTGCGTTTTAGACTTTAATGCACGCTCATATCCAAAGGCTTTAGAATGTGTTCGACTTTGTTAGATTGCCGTCTCTAAGCGTTATATCCTTTTTCTTTTTACTTTTTTTTTTGGATATCCTGCTTTGCCATTTCTTAGGTTTCGTATACCGTATGTGTGTCTGCTGCACATACACACTTCAGACACCTTTTCTCCTTTATCTGATGCAGCAGGAGGCCTTGGTCTTCTAGCTTATAGGATTCAGGGTATTAGTGGCGATAGACCATGATAGAACTGAAAACTACTTTTGCCCAGCTGTATTGTGTGATTATTTTTTCTCCGTGTCTGCGTGTGTGTGTGTGTGTGTGTGTGTGTGTGTGTGTGTGTGTGTGTGTGTGTGTGAGCGAGAGAGAGAGAGCTTGTGTGTGTTTGACACTTTTTTTTCAGTGCCCTCTTATATTTCACCCCCTGCCTCCTCTTCCAGTGTTTTCCTTTTTTCCTCGTCTCTGAAACAAATTGCTTTCTTTTATCTCATTACTCTTATCTCCCTCTCTCATTTTCACATTAATTTGCTCCGTGTAATCCTGTTTCTCTTTACCTGGCTCACCCCACTTCACCCCCGTACGCTCACCCCTCCACGTGTGTTTGCCTTCAGGGTACAGTCCAGCGTGGGAGGTGTGCAGTCTGCTCGGCCAGTGTGAGGGCTACGGAGAGCTGGAGGCCCGGCAGGAGCTGTTGGCCTTCTCCCTCACCCACTGTCCCCCCGACAGCATCCACAGCCTGCTGGCTACCTCCAGTCACCTGCAGACCCAGGTAGGTTATCCTCCGCCTTTCAGCTTTTACCTGTGTACTGCCTCCAGTCACCTGCAGACCCAGGTAGGTTATCCTCCGCCTTTCAGCTCTTACCTGTGTACTGCCTCCAGTCACCTGCAGACCCAGGTAGGTTATCCTCCGCCTTTCAGCTCTTACCTGTGTACTGCCTCTATAGTCACCCGCAGACCCAGGTTACCCTCCCACCAGGGGTTTTCAAAGTCTGTGACTGTGGGCCTCCCCTCAGACAAATCTTGGAAAGCCTTTCCCCCCTACACACACACACACACACACACACACACACACACACACTCAACAATTAATTGAGCCAAGATAGCCTGAATATTGCTGTAGCTACTTCACCAAATACAAAAAAAGGTCTGTTACAAGGTCTGTCTGAAGGCATTTATTCATGGAATTGGGAAAAACTGTAAAGTTCCCCCAAACTACTGAATCTCAGAACTTTCTCTTTAACCAAATCACACACACATTTTTGACTATTCTAGGGTTCGGTTTAGGTTCTATGTGAGCTCCTTTTGATAAGTAATGTACCGTAATAGCTAATATCATATTTTTTCACTTCCATTCACTGAGCCTCCCCTGAAAATGTTTGGCGCCCCCCCCTGGGGGAGACCCGCCTCACACCTTGAAAACCTCTGCCCTCCACCTTCCAACTTCTACCTGTGTACCTGTGGGGCTGTAGGCATAACGCATGAGTGTGGTTTCTCTCTCACCTCTCACTCACTGTGGCATGAGTGTGGTTTCTCTCTCACCTCTCACTCACCGTGGCATGAGTGTGGTTTCTCTCTCACCTCTCACTCACCGTGGCATGAGTGTGGTTTCTCTCTCACCTCTCACTCACCGTGGCATGAGTGTGGTTTCCCTCTCACCTCTCGCTCACTGTGGCATGAGTGTGGTTTCCCTCTCACCTCTCGCTCACTGTGGCATGAGTGTGGTTTCTCTCTCACCTCTCGCTGACTGTGCTAACCTCCAACCTCGCAAACAAAGTACAGAGGCCCAAACACAAAGCTGTGAGTCAAGACTAGTTTTTGAGGCAGCACAGTAACACAAGCATCGATTCAACCTCAGGTCTCCTTTCAACGTTCAACCCTCTCTCGGCTCAAGACTGAAAAACACCGTACAGCTTCCAGTGTAGAAAGTGTAAAAAGTATTACCCATTTCCATGCAGATTGTTTATTATAGCAATAATCCCTGAGAGGATGTGCTGCCCTGTGATTATGGCTATGCCTGCTATGTAATGGAGTGCAGCCCAGAGCCGTTAGCAGCGCCGACATAAAGCTACTCTGGCTTTTACACAGCGTTTTTTTTTTACAGCATTTGTACAATCTAGTATACAGATATAACAATAATAAGCAGACAGGAGAAAGCAGGGAAATTGACACAAGTTGGTATAGCAACCGACACAAATCACAGCCGTGCGTTTTGAGAATTACCAGCACAGTTGCCTTTGACCAATTTACAGTAGATTGCCTGCCTGAAACTACAGCTAGTGTAATACAATAAAATAGAGAAGTGGCGTTGTTGTTGTTGTTGTTGTTCTTTCACTCCCCCTCCCCCCCTTGTCTCCTCCAGGTGTTGTACCAGGCGGTTAACTATCAGATGGAGCCCGCTATTACCCAGAGTGGACGAGAGGCCGACGAGACAGACTCTCCCCAGGTGTGTGTGTGTGTGTGTGTGTGTGTGTGTGTGTGTGTGTGTGTGTGTGTGTGTGTGTGTGTGTGTGTGTGTGTGTGTGTGTGTGTGTGTGCGTGCGTGTGTGCGCGTGTGTGTCCATCTGTATGTGTATGCTTCCCTATATGTGGAAGTGCATGCTGTACATCTGCTCCGTGCCTGAATTGTAGTTATGCGTTGTCCATATGCCACCCATTGAATGTGTGTGTGTGTCTGTGTGTGTGTGTGTGCGTGTGTGTGTGTGCGTGTGTGTGTGTGCGTGTGTGTGCGCGGCTCCGTCTGTGCTTCTTGTGTATGTGTGTTTCTCTACGGCTTCAAGCGCGATGAGCTGTAAATGCTGTGGTTTATTTATGCCCCTCGTCTCCTCGCCCTTCAGCACGGCCCAGCTTTATGATGCAGTGAGTGGGTGTTAATGTTTCATGACCTGCATCGCACCCCTTTGTGTCTGGATGCTCGCGTGTTTGACGCCGGCTGTCTGTTTTATTGTTATATCGACGTCCACACTTCTCGTGTGTGTGTGTGTGTGTGTGTGTGTGTGTGTGTGTGTATCGGTGCCCTCTGGATGTATGCGGCTGTAAATTGTTTGTAATTGTGTCTTTCTGCGTAGGTGTGTGTAAGTCTTTGCGTGCGTGTGTGTGTGTGTGTGTGTGTGTGTGTCTTTGCGTGCGCGTGTGTGTTTGGGCCCCCTCTCGTCCCTCCCCCCTATCCCCCGCCGAATAAAGTATTGATGTAAGGCACTAAACGATTTGGCCCCAGCCCACCGGCTCTCTAAATGTGATTTTAAAGTCCTTTCCAATTCTGCAATAACCAACAAAGCATGGAAATGGTAATGCAATTCACACAGTACAGTGCAGCAACATTCGACACGCACCGGTACTTTGTCAATGTTTCATTTGCTCTTGTTTCATTGAAGAGATGAAGTGAAACTTTGCCTTTTGCACTTTATTGTTCCCTTTGTGTTGCTGTTGGAATGGCTGCACATTGATCGTGCGTTATCCCGCTTGCTTTAAGACACAAGAGCACCAGCGCTTTCTAGCTTTTCAGGTGGAGGCATGAGGTATGTATACACGACTGCGAGGAGGGAATGAAACGACTTTTTTGTAATTAGTATTTTATTGAATTTTTGTCGCATTCAAATCGACAAATCAAATGACTCCTATACTTGTAATATAATAACAATACATTGATGGAAAACACACACCACAGACATGCACACGCACACACATACAGGTCAAAACTATTTTGACTTTAAAATGGGGGAATCCCTGAACAACATTATAAATACATGCGTTCACAACATAGCCACTACAGTTAGAACATCAGTGCCAGTCCTCAGTTTACAGTTCATCCTTTAGCCTGACAACACCCAGATGCAGGGTGGGGAGACGTTTACAATGCCTGCAACTGTACAGTCACCAGATGGACATGCTCTCTCCACCTGACCTAACATTGCTGTCATTCCCCTCCCTCCCCCCTCTCCTCTTTCCCTGCTTGCCCTCAGGCTGTGGGCTCCCCTGTGAGGGCGGCCGGGGACTTACTGCACAGAACCACAGCCAAGACCATGGAAGTGCTGACCACTACTGGCCTGACCACCAAGGCTGTGCTGACCGCAGTCAGTGACCACCGCTGGTGGAAGGAATCACTCAACTACCTCCGACCACAGCAGGTAGGAACAAGTTGATTAGTGGATTGGGTGCATAATGTGATAATGTGCTCCATCTCATAATGCAGAGTTATGAACGCATCAGAGCTCATCCAGGAGGCATCCATCAACAGCCAAAAATCATGGACCCTTGCAAACATAAGCTGTGTTCACACGAGATATTTATTTTTCTCTCTGTCGCTCGATTCAACCCTTTGGAATCGCTCTGTCGCTGTGTTTAAATCGCTCGTCAACAGGCACAAGAATTGGCGGACATCTGGGGGCGTTACGCAATGTCATGATGTTTGTCCACTACGAGCCACCGTAGTTGTTTACAAGCTAAGCCTATCAGCGTGCTCCTAACGCGAACTCTATACCGGTAGTACAGACTTCACTTCATGTCAGCTGTCAGCCTGTTAATCAGCTGTCAATGCGGTTTGTTGCCACACAATAAACCAGCGGTTTGTTCCAAGCCAGTGTGATCCTTGACTCACTCTCACACGGCAGCCAATCAGCGTTGAACAGCGAGCGACTGATGCCAGCGAAATTTCGCTCGAGTTGAGATATTTCATCTCGGTGCGACGAGCGAATTTTCGCCCTATCGCTCTGTCTCTGTCGCTCGGACGGCCAGCGATTTTTCTCCCGGGCGAATATACGCTCAATCGCTCGTTTGCATTGACTTTGTATGTAAACTCGATGCCAGCGAAAAACTTTAATAGGTTGGTGTGAACGCACCTTTATTCTTATGTTTGTTGTTAAGATGGTGCCTACAGTGTATACCAGAGTGAATATATACTGCATGTGTGTGGGTGTGTGTGTGTGTGTGGGTGTGTGTGTGGGTGTGTGTGTGTGTGGGTGTGCATATTTATGCAGGCAGACGGTTGCATGTCTGCCTTGTGCCTATGCTCTTATATCACACACACACACTTGCACACACACTATAGGCTTCATCCAAAAACAACCAATCAAGAGCTCATCTCTTGCATAATTAATCGGCCAGCCTGTTGAATATTTCAAGATCTCCCGGCTTGCCGGCGGCTGGACCGGCTTGGCGGTCGCGCCGGGCCGGAGATGGACGGCGTCTCTGGCCTTGACAGCCGGTGGGTGGAGGTGGGTGGAGGTGGGTGGAGGTGGGTGGAGGTGGGGGTGGTGGGGGTGGAGGGGGTGGAGGTGGGGGTGGTGGGTGGAGGTGGGGGTGGAGGGGGTGGAGGTGGGGGTGGTGGGGGTGATGGGGGTGGAGGGGGTGGAGGTGGGTGGAGGTGGGTGGAGGTGGGGGTGGTGGGGGTGATGGCGGCGGCGCCGGCGACTTTTCTGAGGAAAGAGAAAACAGAAGAGGATGTGAGCTGTGTGACAGAGAGCGATGGGCGGAGCTCCGGGCACGTTGTGAATGTTTAACGACGTTTTCCTGCCTCCTCAGGGTCACGGCTCCGGCTCCAGCAGTCACGAAGGGGGCGGGGCCAACGCCAACCTGGAGCGGCAAGGCTGCAGCCCCTTTTGTGAGGAGCTCATTGATGATCCCTATGTAGACCCGGTGAGTTTGGACCAATGGGGAGGGGGGGGGGGGGGGGGGGGGTGCTTGTGTCTTTTAGTGACCCCGGGGTACCTTCTTAAATTGCTGCAAAAATACGTGACCTTCTGTGAGGTTTCCAGCCCCGGAAGGGAGTTCTCCACAGACGTTTAGAAAAACCCTTCTATAACGAGTTTTAAGGCTGGAACCAAGCCAACAGGTGACCTACTGAATCGTGAGTGATCATAAAACATTTCACTTGGAGCAAAAACAACAAATAAAAAGGTCAGGAAAAAAATGTAAAATAAGATTCCCAACGGAAACGTTGCGGAAAGTCACGTGACTATTGAGCTCTCTTGCCTGAGTCATGACTTGAAGAGATGTATTTTACATATTTTTTGCTATGACCCATAAAGCCTTGAAAACCAGTATTTTACAAAATGAATATTATACATTATATCATATATTTTAACGTCAGAAGCAATTTGAATGTATCGACGGTGCTTTGCAGGCAAAGGAGTATAAATGGAAATGGGAAGAGATAAAGTAATGTGATGACACGATAGAAAGAGCAGGGCGGAGAGATAACGCAACAGTTAAGCACAAAGCTAGTAGGAGCTTAGTGTGAAGCGAGTGAGGAATATACTAAACATGGAGAGGAGAAGCACGTCGACAGAAGGAGTTACTGTACGGGGGTAAAAAATGGAGGAAAAGAGTCAAAGCGAGAGAAGAAGGAGTAGTTTGACCTTTATGCCTAGAAAGTGGCGGCCCCGCGGGCTACGAGCGGCCTCTTCACGCCACGACACACAAATCATGTGGATCGCTCCAAGAGTGGACGTGAGGGGAAACAGAGCAGGCCCATACATCTCCTCGCATGACGTTTGAATAGGCCTCTCCAAATCCCTTCCTCCGCTTCATCTCCCTCCTCCATCTGTCTTCCATCATCCGCCTATCAATAACGGCTCCCCGCGTCCCCATCCGCTTGATCAATGGCTGCTTTTCTCTTTTTTAAACCTCAACCGTTTGAATGGAGGAAGGGAGGATCGGCGAGGCTGATTGAGAGAGGAGGAGAGACAAACACAACAAGACAGAGAGATGGAGATGAAGAGGGCGAGGGGGGGGGATGATAGACAGGGAACATTATGTGCGAGAAGAAGGATAGCGCCATGGCCAAGCGAGAAAAACAAACTATTGTTCACTTGAGGAATAACTCGCTGCGAATCCTCTATCAATTAATGATCAAAAGGCGGCCATGTTCAAACGCTTGATTTGGCTGTGTGAAGTTCATCTGTTTACTCCATCGCTCATCTGACTCGC
>NC_139630.1:53242594-53267594 GCF_964638095.1 Poromitra crassiceps | reverse complement strand
ATCTTGGAACCTGGCCAGAGCGCACACACACATTAAAAACATCTTGGACACCAGAGCGCACACACACATTAAAAACATCTTGGAACCTGGCCAGAGCGCACACACACATTAAAAACATCTTGGACACCAGAGCGCACACACACATTAAAAACATCTTGGAACCTGGTCAGAAAAGTCACGGGCGAGGCAGATAATATCCGAAAGGATGGGAAAACCAGCTTAGAAAAATTCTATTGCGTTATTTACTAGGGATGGGCATTTCTAGCAAAAACACTATTCGAAATTCGCTGGCCAAAGTCGACTTTAATCGAAATTCGAAAATAAAAATAAAATATAAAAAAAAAAAAAAATAATTTTTTTTCTTTCTTTTTTTTGTGAGTGAAATGTTGCATTGTCTCCCCTGATTCTAAGTATAGTCGAATCGCTTGGTTTGAGCAAGTAAAACAATTTTTATAAGCATTTTAAGCAAGGTTTATGGAAAAATGAATGGCGGATGAGGTTGCTTATAAAAATTGTTTTACTTGCTCAAACCAAGCGATTCGACTATACTTAGAATCAGGGGAGACAATGCAACATTTCACTCACAAAAAAAAAAAAAAATGTTTTTTTTTTTTTTTTTCAATAAACGAATTTCGAATTTCAATAATAAAAGTCGACCTTGATAATAACAACGATTATTCGAAAATTCGAAATTCGATGCCCATCCCTATTATTTACATAATCAAAATAAACCTAGATAGTATCATTGAATTATATCAGCTGCCTTGCACGACGTTAAGGCCTGAAGCATGAACTGTCGTAGCACATTAGTCACATGAGTCGACACCATTTTAAAACGGACTATTTACAGAAAACAAACCCATAGGCTGGTGAAATAAACTCCTGGTGACCCCGCTAGTGCATCTGGAAAGGTGAAAATATGTTTCTGTAATCTACCAGCAGTCCAGCTTGTGCTCTACCTCCTCGTGCAAAATATGCACATTATCACTTCTGGTGTGAAACACCACTGACTCTGCTGCCTGTGCTGCTGACTATGCCTCTCTCTGCTCTCTCCGCTCTCTCCCACTGAGTGAGTGAGTGAGTGAGTGAGTGAGTGAGTGAGTGAGTGAGTGAGTGGGTGGGTGGGTGAGTGGGTGAGTGAGTGAGTGGGCATGTGTGTGTGTGAGTGAGTGAGTGAGTTTGGGTTGGTGGGTGAGTGAGTGGGTGGGTAAGTCAGTGAGTGAGTGAGTGAGTGAGTCAGTTTGTGTGCTCTGTTGGTGTTAATCAACTACATATTTGTGGTATTGCTGTGTAAAGTATTGTGGCAATATAAAATTGTGTGTGTGTGTGTGTGTGTGTGTGTGTGTGCGCGTGAGCCTGTGCGTGTGCGCGTGCGTGTGTGTGTGTGTGTGTGTGCGCGCGCTCGTGTGTGCATGCGCGCGTCAATCTGTTTATTTGTTAGGCTTCCAGGCTAGTGGTTTTGGAGTGAAGCCACCAGCTCTGACTAGACTCCAAATCCCATCAGCCTTAGAGGCACTGGAGCCGTGCGTTGCCCAGGGAAATGTTTTGCTGGGCAGCAGACTTTGCCAGCCTCTGGCCGTGCCCAGTCTGACTCTGCATGACGAGCTCTGCCAACATCCTTGATTCAAACTGATGAGCTATGACCAATTAAAGACATCGAATCTGGGCTTCTTCTAATCAAAGTCTCCTGCCTGTCCTTGCTGCTGATAGATACAGTATGTGGAGAGACTGATCTGATATAGATACAGTATGTGGATAGATACAGTATGTGGATAGATACAGTATGTGGATAGATACAGTATGTGGATAGATACAGTGTGTGGAGAGACTGATCTGATAGATAAAGTGTGTGGAGAGACTGATCTGATAGATACAGTGTGTGGAGAGACTGATCTGATAGATACAGTATGTGGAGAGACTGATCTGATAGATACAGTGTGTGGAGAGACTGATCTGATAGATACAGTGTGTGGAGAGACTGATCTGATAGATACAGTATGTGGAGAGACTGATCTGATAGATACAGTGTGTGGAGAGACTGATCTGATAGATACAGTGTGTGGAGAGACTGATCTGATAGATACAGTATGTGGAGAGACTGATCTGATAGATACAGTATGTGGAGAGACTGATCTGATAGATACAGTATGTGGATAGATACAGTATGTGGATAGATACAGTATGTGGATAGATACAGTGTGTGGAGAGACTGATCTGATAGATACAGTGTGTGGAGAGACTGATCTGATAGATACAGTGTGTGGAGAGACTGATCTGATAGATACAGTGTGTGGAGAGACTGATCTGATAGATACAGTGTGTGGAGAGACTGATCTGATAGATACAGTAGGTGGAGAGACTGATCTGATAGATACAGTGTGTGGAGAGACTGATCTGATAGATACAGTATGTGGAGAGACTGATCTGATAGATACAGTATGTGGAGAGACTGATCTGATAGATACAGTGTGTGGAGAGACTGATCTGATAGATACAGTGTGTGGAGAGACTGATCTGATAGATACAGTATGTGGATAGATACAGTATGTGGATAGATACAGTATGTGGATAGATACAGTGTGTGGAGAGACTGATCTGATAGATACAGTGTGTGGAGAGACTGATCTGATAGATACAGTATGTGGAGAGACTGATCTGATAGATACAGTGTGTGGAGAGACTGATCTGATAGATACAGTAGGTGGAGAGACTGATCTGATAGATACAGTGTGTGGAGAGACTGATCTGATAGATACAGTGTGTGGAGAGACTGATCTGATAGATACAGTGTGTGGAGAGACTGATCTGATAGATACAGTGTGTGGAGAGACTGATCTGATAGATACAGTGTGTGGAGAGACTGATCTGATAGATACAGTGTGTGGAGAGACTGATCTGATAGATACAGTGTGTGGAGAGACTGATCTGATAGATACAGTATGTGGAGAGACTGATCTGATAGATACAGTGTGTGGAGAGACTGATCTGATAGATACAGTATGTGGAGAGACTGATCTGATAGATACAGTATGTGGAGAGACTGATCTGATAGATACAGTGTGTGGAGAGACTGATCTGATAGATACAGTGTGTGGAGAGACTGATCTGATAGATACAGTATGTGGAGAGACTGATCTGATAGATACAGTGTGTGGAGAGACTGATCTGATAGATACAGTGTGTGGAGAGACTGATCTGATAGATACAGTATGTGGAGAGACTGATTTACATTCAGCAGAGGTTTACACTTTGAAGTGCACTTAGATGAAGTTTGCACTCATCCAGAGTGCTCTTATTAGAAGTGGACATGTACCGTACTCCCACTTTGAATAATGAATGCGTTCTGTGCAAGAGACCGCATGGGCATGTGCAGAGTGCGCACACACACACACACACACACACACACACACACACACACACACACACACACACACACACACGCACGCACACACACATGCACAGTTGCACACTACTTTGTCCCTTCCTCTTTTCTCTCATCACCCTGTATTTTTCCCTCCCCTGTCTTTTGGCTGGCCTGGTGACAGAGGTGAGGTGGCAGAGGTGTGGTGACAGAGGTGTGGTGACAGAGGTGAGGTGGCAGAGGTGTGGTGACTAGAGATGCAGCGGTATGAGTTTTTGACGGTATGATAACCTTGGACAAAAATACCACGGTTTCACGGTATCGCGGACCTTTATGTGTTATTGTGAAATCTGGCAACAAAAAAATAGCCTACTTTTTTTTGTTTTGTTATTGAACTATTTATTTCATCTAATTAACGTATGTAAAACTAAAACACACATGCTTAATATTAGAGATCCAGATATTTTTGGAAGAAAGTAGCAGTGCAGACACTGGATGCATGTGCTGTAAGCACAGGAGAAATATTGTAGCGCATTGCTAGCTTATAATGGATCCAAGCAGACAATGTAAACACACACACACACTTCTGCCTCTCTGTGCGTCTCACACACACACACACACACACACACACACACACACACACACACCTCTGCCTCTTATTTAATGACTGTTGTTGTTACTTCTCTTCAGTGCAATACGCCGGCATAAGACGTTCGCTCAGTCAAGTAACGTTATCGTTAGTTAGAGCAAAGACAGCTGAGTGCTAATTAGCCATGTTATGTTATCGATAACGTTAGCCTATGACAGTGTTTATTTTACGTTCATCCATCTGCCGGTGGAAATGGTTTATGTCCGACACGATGTATGATGACGCAAGACGTTTAACGTACCTTGAATTTGGCAAATAAGGAAGGACGGGTGTTGTTCCTGCAGATGTGCTGATTCATGTTTGAGGCATTGCTCCCTCTAATCCTCCCTGGCCATCCCTGCTTTTAACAAAAATATTCCCACACACCGCAGAGTTTGTCTTTTTCGACGGGGCCGCGGCCCACCGCCTGGGGGAACGTTCTGGGGATTCTCCTTCAGCAGCCATTATCACGTTGAATTACAATAGGCTACGCACGGGAGTAAACGATTGACTTGATGACTTCTTGACGATCACAGCTACACTGATTGCTGAGACTGGGCAGCTGGGGGGAGGGGCCACGTAACT
Organism: Poromitra crassiceps; assembly: GCF_964638095.1. Lineage (NCBI taxonomy): Eukaryota > Metazoa > Chordata > Actinopteri > Beryciformes > Melamphaidae > Poromitra > Poromitra crassiceps. The sequence goes on along the minus strand of NC_139630.1, from coordinate 53,263,020 downwards.
GCACTCTGTCTGGGCACTTTCTCTCTCAGGGGGAAACAGGTGATACCGTGGGGAAGGTATGACGGCAAAACTTAGTGGTTTTGATACCGTGACTTTTTGAAACCGAGGTATACCTTCAAACCGGAAACCGCTGCATCCCTAGTGGTGACAGAGGTGTGGTGACAGAGGTGTGGTGACAGAGGTGTGGTGGTAGAGGTGTGGGGGCAGAGGTGTGGTGACAGAGGTGTGGTGACAGAGGTGTGGTAGTAGGGGTGTGGTGACAGAGGTGTGGTGACAGAGGTGTGGTGGTAGAGGTGTGGTGGTAGAGGTGAGGTGACAGAGGTGTGGTGACAGAGGTGAGGTGACAGAGGTGTGGTGACAGAGGTGTGGTGACAGAGGTGTGGTGGTAGAGGTGAGGTGACAGAGGTGTGGTGACAGAGGTGTGGTGACAGAGGTGTGGTGACAGAGGTGTGGTGACAGAGGTGTGGTGGTAGAGGTGAGGTGACAGAGGTGTGGTGACAGAGGTGTGGTGACAGAGGTGTGGTGGTAGAGGTGAGGTGACAGAGGTGTGGTGACAGAGGTGTGGTGACAGAGGTGTGGTGGTAGAGGTGAGGTGACAGAGGTGTGGTGGCAGAGGTGTGGTGACAGAGGTGTGGTGACAGAGGTGTGGTAGTAGAGGTGTGGTGACAGAGGTGTGGTGGTAGAGGTGAGGTGACAGAGGTGTGGTGACAGAGGTGTGGTGACAGAGGTGTGGTGACAGAGGTGTGGTGACAGAGGTGTGGTGGTAGAGGTGAGGTGACAGAGGTGTGGTGGCAGAGGTGTGGTGACAGAGGTGTGGTGACAGAGGTGTGGTAGTAGAGGTGTGGTGACAGAGGTGTGGTGACAGAGGTGTGGTGGTAGAGGTGTGGTGGCAGAGGTGTGGTGACAGAGGTGTGGTGACAGAGGTGTGGTAGTAGAGGTGTGGTGACAGAGGTGTGGTGACAGAGGTGTGGTGGTAGAGGTGTGGTGGTAGAGGTGAGGTGACAGAGGTGTGGTGGTAGAGGTGAGGTGACAGAGGTGTGGTGACAGAGGTGAGGTGACAGAGGTGTGGTGACAGAGGTGAGGTGACAGAGGTGTGGTGGCAGAGGTGAGGTGACAGAGGTGTGGTGACAGAGGTGTGGTGACAGAGGTGTCGTGGTAGAGGTGAGGTGACAGAGGTGTGGTGGCAGAGGTGTGGTGACAGAGGTGTGGTGACAGAGGTGTGGTGACAGAGGTGAGGTGACAGAGGTGTGGTGGTAGAGGTGAGGTGACAGAGGTGTGGTGACAGAGGTGTGGTGACAGAGGTGTGGTGACAGAGGTGTGGTGACAGAGGTGTGGTGGCAGAGGTGTGGTGACAGAGGTGTGGTGACAGAGGTGTGGTGACAGAGGTGTGGTGGCAGAGGTGTGGTGACAGAGGTGTGGTGACAGAGGTGTGGTGACAGAGGTGTGGTAGTAGAGGTGTGGTGACAGAGGTGTGGTGACAGAGGTGTGGTAGTAGAGGTGTGGTGGTAGAGGTGTGGTGACAGAGACAGAGGTGTGGTGACAGAGACAGAGGTGTGGTGACAGAGACAGAGGTGTGGTGGCAGAGACAGAGGTGTATCCACGCAGGCGCTGTCGTCTGTATTCAACAAACGTGGGATGACACACGTCCAGCAGGGAAGGGTTGGTTGTTAATCCTGAGTGATTTAGTTTGAGTCTTCTCTCTCTCTCTCTCTCTCTCTCTCTCTCTCTCTCTCTGTCTCTCTCTCTGTCTCTCTCTCTCTCTCTGTCTCTCTCTCTCTCTGTCTCTCTCTCTCCATCCCTCCATCCTCTCCAGTGTTGCTGCAGCTGGCCAACGATGCGTTTCCCAGGGACATGACGCTGGCTCTGTCCTACTTACTGGCCCTGCCTCAGGTAGGTAGACGCACACACACACACACACACACACACACAAACACACACACAGACTCTGGTTCTCCTGTGAATGGAAGTGTAACGCTTAGTTCACAACACAGACAACCTACACCTTGCCCTGCCTCAACCCACGCCTACGCCGAGCTGGGCGTGAACCTGTTACACGTTTTTGCGATCACACCGCACGCCTTTTGCACGCCGAACCTGGAGCCCAGTCACAAGCGCCTCTCCTCTCTCCCGACTGTATTTTTTCACGTGTTGTCCAGAATTGTCATGGGTAGCCTCTAGGTAAAATAAATCTGATATATTTAATGTTCTATTGATGCTGGATATGTATAACCAGGTCTGACTATAGTCGGACATTTTAGAGAGGTGATCTTGCAAGAATATGTGCTGGCACAACAACATTGTCCATCTTGCTTCTTCGGTCGCTATTCTCTCTCCTGAAGATTTGTTTGCCGACGGGGAGAAAGCCCCACGTGATAGCCACCCGTCAATCTCTCTCTCTCTCTCTCTCTCTCTCTCTCTCTCTCTCTCTCTCTCTCTCTCTCTCTCTCTCTCTCTGCTCAACACTGTTGTACTGTAACTCCATTTTATTTTGAAATTCAGTTGACTGCCATTTCCGACGGATATTGTCGCGTTTTTCTTTCATGGCTTGACAGAAGAAGCCTGCCTGCACGCGCCTTGTCGGCTTCAAAATAGAACTCACACCTATTCGATAAAATCGGCGAGGCACAGGCAAGGCGTGAGTACATGCAGGGTTCACGCTCAGGCGGCCGGTGTACACAGCCTCATTGACTAAAACGGACGCCTATTAAAAAGCGTGGGTAAAGGCAAGGCATAGGCAAGGCTTGGGTCGCCGGTGTGAACCCAGCCTAAGGTATTGCAGTGTCCAAAGCCTCTGAGCTAATGGCTAAGTGAATCCATATGTTCTATAGATCCCTCAGCTCAGCTCCTCTAGATGAGCTCTTATGGTAGAAGGTTCCTTTACTCCATCAGTGTCTCAAAGCAAAGACGCACTTAAGAGGCATCAGCATCATGTTACTGAACGCAAAGCATGCCTTCTCAAAGTGCTCACTCTGTCTCCCTCTCTCTCTCTCTCTCTCTCTCTCTCTCTTACTCTCTCTCTCTCTCTCTCTCCCTCAGGTGTTGGATGCCAACAGGTGTTTTGAGAAGCAGAGCCACTCTGCGTTGTCTCTCCAGCTGGCCGCCTACTATTACTCCCTGCAGATCTACAGCCGCCTCGCCCCCTGCTTCAAGGACAAGACCCACACTCTCTACCAGGTGAGGATGCAACCCCGAGGCGTGTGTGTGTGTGTGTGTGTGTGTGTGTGTGTGCACATGTGTGTGTGTGTGTGTGTGTGTGTGTGTGCACATGTGTGTGTGTGCACATGTGTGTGTGCACGTGTGTGTGTGTGTGTGTGTGTGTGTGTGTGTGTGTGTGTGTGTGTGTGTGTGTCTGCATGCATGTGTGTGTGCACGGGCGTGCACGTGGGGAGTGGGGTATACACATAGCATGCACATACTCTCAAATGTGCCCATTTTTCCTGCCCCAGCGGTGTGATAATTAGCAAAGTCGTTACACCTTAACCAATCAGAATGGTGACCCACTTATTATACCTTAAGTCCCATACTCTGCGCTGAAATGCGTGTATAGAGAGCCAAAGTGGAACGTCACTTCCTGCTTCAGCACTGTACCAGAGATTTTCATCCACTATTTATTTTCCCATAGACATTTCGTAAAATGCTTATGAAAATAGTTTTACTTGTTCAAACCAAACGGTTCAGCTATATTTAGAAACAGGAGACATCGCATAACATTTCACTTGGACCAAAACGTTAAAAAAAATGTGGGTAAATAAAATATTTTTTCAATGTTTTTTTGTTTTGGTCAAATGTTCTATGGTCTCTCCCGATTCTAAATATAGCTGAACCGTTTGGTTTGACCAAGTAAAACCATTTTTATAAGCATTTTACAAAATGTCTATGGGAAAATAAATTGCGGAAGAATATCTCTGGTACAGTGCAGAAGCAGGAAGTGACGTTCACTTTGCCTCTCTATAAGGCCTGTGACTGGGTTTTGAGCTTGCACATGCCAGGCGTTTTGCACAAGTGGCTGACAGTAAAACCCTGCATGGAGTATGAAATCTGATGGCGCTCAAACTCACAGTGCAAATAGAATTTATGCGCTGGACGTGGTGGCACAGCGCCATGTCATATATATATATATGCAGTTTTCCATAAAGCCATGGCTGCCATCGTGGAGGAAAGTGAAAACAGGGTTGTAATAGTCACATAATGTTCTTTTCCTCCTCTGAAACAGAGCAAGTCAGAGAGCGGGAGAGAGAAACAGCCCAGTGTAATAGACGAGGGAAGGAGGGATGGGAGGAGAGAAAGAACAGAGAGAGAGAGAGAGAGAGAGAGAGGAGGCGAGTGTAGGAGAGAAAGAACAGAGAGAGAGAGAGAGAGAGGAGGCGAGTGGAGGAGAGAAAGAACAGAGAGAGAGAGAGAGAGAGAGAGAGGAGGCGAGTGGAGGAGAGAAAGAACAGAGAGAGAGAGAGAGAGAGAGAGAGAGGAGGCGAGTGGAGGAGAGAAAGAACAGAGAGAGAGAGAGAGAGAGAGAGGAGGCGAGTGGAGGAGAGAAAGAACAGAGAGAGAGAGAGAGAGAGAGGAGGCGAGTGGAGGAGAGAAAGAACAGAGAGAGAGAGAGGAGGCGAGTGGAGGAGAGAAAGAACAGAGAGAGAGAGAGAGAGAGAGAGGAGGCGAGTGGAGGAGAGAGAACAGAGAGAGAGAGAGGAGGCGAGTGGAGGAGAGAAAGAACAGAGAGAGAGAGAGAGAGAGAGAGAGAGGAGGCGAGTGGAGGAGAGAGAGAACAGAGAGAGAGAGAGAGAGAGAGAGAGAGGAGGCGAGTGGAGGAGAGAAAGAACAGAGAGAGAGAGAGAGAGAGAGGAGGCGAGTGGAGGAGAGAAAGAACAGAGAGAGAGAGAGAGAGAGAGAGGAGGCGAGTGGAGGAGAGAAAGAACAGAGAGAGAGAGAGGAGGCGAGTGGAGGAGAGAAAGAACAGAGAGAGAGAGAGAGGAGGCGAGTGGAGGAGAGAAAGAACAGAGAGAGAGAGAGAGAGAGAGGAGGCGAGTGGAGGAGAGAAAGAACAGAGAGAGAGAGAGAGAGAGGAGGCGAGTGGAGGAGAGAAAGAACAGAGAGAGAGAGAGGAGGCGAGTGGAGGAGAGAAAGAACAGAGAGAGAGAGAGAGGAGGCGAGTGGAGGAGAGAAAGAACAGAGAGAGAGAGAGAGAGAGAGGAGGCGAGTGGAGGAGAGAAAGAACAGAGAGAGAGAGAGGAGGCGAGTGGAGGAGAGAAAGAACAGAGAGAGAGAGAGAGAGAGAGAGGAGGCGAGTGGAGGAGAGAAAGAACAGAGAGAGAGAGAGGAGGCGAGTGGAGGAGAGAAAGAACAGAGAGAGAGAGAGAGAGAGAGAGAGGAGGCGAGTGGAGGAGAGAAAGAACAGAGAGAGAGAGAGGAGGCGAGTGGAGGAGAGAAAGAACAGAGAGAGAGAGAGAGAGAGAGAGAGAGAGAGGAGGCGAGTGGAGGAGAGAAAGAACAGAGAGAGAGAGAGGAGGCGAGTGGAGGAGAGAAAGAACAGAGAGAGAGAGAGAGAGAGAGAGAGGAGGCGAGTGGAGGAGAGAAAGAACAGAGAGAGAGAGAGAGAGAGAGGAGGCGAGTGGAGGAGAGAAAGAACAGAGAGAGAGAGAGAGAGAGAGAGAGGAGGCGAGTGGAGGAGAGAAAGAACAGAGAGAGAGAGAGAGAGAGAGGAGGCGAGTGGAGGAGAGAAAGAACAGAGAGAGAGAGAGAGAGAGAGAGGAGGCGAGTGGAGGAGAGAAAGAACAGAGAGAGAGAGAGGAGGCGAGTGGAGGAGAGAAAGAACAGAGAGAGAGAGAGAGGAGGCGAGTGGAGGAGAGAAAGAACAGAGAGAGAGAGAGGAGGCGAGTGGAGGAGAGAAAGAACAGAGAGAGAGAGAGGAGGCGAGTGGAGGAGAGAAAGAACAGAGAGAGAGAGAGGAGGCGAGTGAGGAGGAGAGAAAGAACAGAGAGAGAGAGAGAGAGGAGGCGAGTGGCGGGGAAAGACTGGTGTGTGTGTGTGTGTGTGTGGGGGCGGGGGGAAGAAAATTGGGAGAGAGAGAGAGAGAGAGAGAGAGAGAGAGAGAGAGAGGAGAAATGGCTGTGACCTTTTCCTTGAGTGGACCGTGGCTCTCCTGGGTTTGAGCCCAGGTGGAGGGAGGGGGGTCAACTGCTGAAATAAAGGGAGGAGGGGGTGGGGGGGGGGGGGGGGGGGGAGACACGGAAAGGAAGTGGATAAGTGCGTCCCCGCTGACATCCAAGGTCAGGACAAACGCACTCTCGCCGTGCGCACTCACACACACACACACACACACACACACAACACAGGTGCACACACGGACAACTCCACACACACACTCATGTGCGCCTCCACTCCACACCGTCCCAACCCACACACACACTCTCTCTCTGCAGCCTAATGGCCACAATCATTTCTCCTCCGCCTGCCTCAAGTAGTGGAGTTCAAGTCCATTAACTTAAAACATAGACAACTTCTTCCTCCTCGGCTGAGGCTCAACACTCTGCCAGTTAGACCTTCACTTTTGGCTCATCCCTTTTTGTTTAATCTCTCATCCTCTTCTACCTCCTCCTCCAGAGACTAGAGTGTTTGTTATCGTTCTGTTCCAGGTCTTGCCGTCACTCTTATTGATTATTTCTGATTGTTTGCCCCATTTTCTGCCCAATTGCACTCTGGCCAATTTCTCCCTGCTGCCCCAGTCGCTGCTCCACCCCCTCTGCCGATCTGGGGAGAGCCGTAGACTAGCACCATGCTTCCTCCGACACATGCGCAGTTGCCAGCCGCTTCTTTTCACCTGACAGCGGGGGAGCTTCACCGGCAGGATTGGTAGCACATGGGAGGATCACGCTATTCCCACCAGTTCCCTTCCGCCCCGAACAGGTGCCCCCCCAGCCGACCAGAGGAGGCGCCAGCGCAGCGACCAGCACACATACCTTCAATGTGGCTTCCCACCCGCAGACACAGCCAATCGTGCCTGTATGGACGCCCGGCCAAGCCGGAGGTAACACGGGGGCGCGAACCTGCGACCCTCTTGTTGGTGGGCAGGGAATCTACCGCTACACTACCCGGATGAAAAAGCCTTTCACTCTCTCCCTCTGTCTGTTTTGTTTCTTGCTTCTGGATTTTATTTGTGTATCTCTGCATCCTCTGTTTTTTCCCTCTCCCCCTGAGTTTTGTTTGTCTTTGAGTTTAGTTTAATAAATTGCTTTATTGGCATGAAAGTTCTCTCTCTCTCCCCCGTAACTCTTTCTTCCGCCTCTCCCTCCATCTTGCTTATCCTCTTTCTTTTGCTACTCTCTGCTATCATCCTCTTCTCCCTCCCTCTAGCTCTCCGCTCTGTTTACGTGTTCCGTCTTTTTTTTTCTCCATAGGCCCGTCATCCTCTCGTATGTACGATCTCTGGCCTCTCTATCCTCAATGCTATCTTGACTGCACATACTTTCATATATGTCTCTGGTGCTTTCTTTAGCTCTCTCGCTCTCTCTTATCTTCTAAAGGCACACATTGTACAGCGTGTGATATTTAATTTCAGATATGTATGACAGGCTGTGTGTCTCTGTGTGTGTGTGTGTGTGTGTGTGTGTGTGTGTGTGTGTGTGTGTGTGTGTGTCACACCATCTCGATTTCTAGCAAGTGCTTTGCATTTCAAATGAGCTTAGGACAAGATGGTAACCGCCCATAACAACATGTTTCATTGTGTGTTTGTATGTATGTGTATTTGTTTATGCGTTTCTGTCATATTTGTGTCTGATTTCGTGTGTGTAATCGCACACAAACACATGCGTGACAAGTGGTGTGTGTGTGTGTGTGTGTGTGTGTGTGTGATAGAGACGGGGGGGTGGGGGGGGGGGGGTCTGTCTTGTCAAACTATCTGCAAGCGTTTCCCGCTCTCCACTTGAAGAACAGCAACACGGTCTCGATGACTCTCTCTTCCCTTGTCACTATCACATAATTTCATGCACCAGGACACCAAACACTCGACACGCGTTGAGTGCGTGATGTGTTTTGAAGCCAGCCGGAGCGCTTCCTCCTCCTCACAATACAGACAGAGATTTCAGAACTGAAGCTGCCTGAAAAAGAGGGTTGGAGGTTTAGGAGGAAGAGCGACGTGACCCCAATAACTCATTAACTCGTGTCACTTATCATCACCTTAATGCTGCTGCTGTGATGACTTTTGAGCATCATTAAATCATCGCTGCATAGTGACCGTAAACAAACAAGAGCGTCACAGAGCAGATTAGCCATGAGCGGCCTCTACAGCTTTTATTTAGAATGTGTACCACTGGGTCAGGCCTTTTTCACAGCATCCATGTTTTGTGTCTAAAAAGCAGGAAGTAACACAGGTGCACCAAAACATGAATTAGGGTTTCCAACTTTCAGTCCGTTTAGGTGTTCCAGTACTGGGGCCCTAATTAGTGAGTTGGTTGCACCTGTGTTTCCCCTGCTTTTTAGACACAAAATGGCAGCTGTGAAAAAGGCCCATTGCCTCATGGCAGCGGTGCTAGCAGGTGCTTACAGGACATGTGGTCTTGACTTTAAGACCCCAGTAAAAATCACATCACATTTTTATTTTTATTTTTGTGTGAAACAGAAATTTGCCATTCCCACCAAAATCATATCGCAATATCAGTATAACATGTCAGTACAATTCTTTTTTGGCATATCGTGCAGCCCTAATTCGAACCTTGGCCAGTGGGGGCAGACGTGAGCCTGCTTTACATTAGTCTCCTTGCTCGGCATTGTGCACTATTATTGTTTGTAGCCTGTTTAATCAATGGAGTTGTGAAGCCATTATTGTTCCATGTTCAATCTGATCTGACCACTTCCTTGTTGTTGTTTTTTATTCCAGTCTTGTTAAGTTGTCATGTATTACTCGCTGCAGAAGCCTAAAAAAAAAACCTATTTCTCTGCTTCTTATAGTTTCTACTAGCCAATATTGACTTTCAAGGTCTTTAACGGTTACTATTCCATCCGATTATGGCTCCCAGGCATGACGAGCAGCACCGGGCTCAATGACACAGAGGCTGGTTTTCCATTATTGCCCAAGGCATAACGAGCCGATTCCCGCACGCGCGAGCGCTGGAAGTTTTCATTATGTTGACTAAAGTGCTCGTTTGCAAAAGAGAGAGGCACTGCTTAGCATAATTGTTCTGCTGCTGGTGTTTGCGCACTATTTCACAACAGCCTGTGAGCGTGTTGTCATGAAAGTGTTCATGTCTGTTTACCTGTGCATGTCGGTGTGTTAATGTGTGTTTGCTTCAGTGTGTGCGCGTGACGTGCGTGTGTGTGTGTGTGTGTGTGTGTGTGTGCGCATGGCGTTTAGCATAATTGTAGCTGTGAATGTGCAGCCACTGTACAGCAGTGTGCTGAGTAAAGAGAATGAGATTTTCAATCAAACATCTATCTTCGCCTGCAGCCACCATTCTCTCACGGAGGGGGATATTGATCACTCACACACTCAAAGTACACACAGGCAACACACGCACACACACACACACACACACACACACACACACACACACACACACACACACACACACACACACACACACTTTATGCACAATTATACAAACACACTCTGTATAACCTTGGAAAACGTGAATTATGCACTATATCATGCAGAAAAACCGCTTCACTCTTTGGCTATCTCATGACAACAATTTGCTCAATAAATTAATAAAAGTCCACAGAGCAATATTCGAGGTCCACTTCAGTAACTCAGATGGAGGCACTGAATTGGAAAATCACCTATGAAATATATTGACCCCTCCCTCCCCTTCCTCACCCTATTTAAACTGAAGGCAAGTTCTTCAGAGTCTTTACTGAGAGAGCACCAGGTTCAGCAAAGGACTGGTGAGGTAGAAATTGCCTTGCCACAGTCTTTCCTCACAAACTCTCAGTAAGTTGTTCACTTGCTAAAACAGCACTTTGTTCACATTTCAACGGAAAACATGCTACAGCGTCAAAGCCCATGCCGCGACTGGAGAGCAACTCCCCAAAGATGTGACTCAATGCAGCTGACGCGAACAGCGCAAGTATAATATAATGTCGATGGGGAGATAACAGGACAGAGTGAAAGATATTACCATGTATATGCACTACATTCTCTCCTTGGGCTAACTTCTAGTCATTGAAATCCTAGTGAAATCACACAATTTACTCATTTTGCCGGGGACTCCCCTGCGACCCCCCTCATCAAGCCGAGTATATGGGTCTAGCTGCCGTCGGCAAGGCTCCAAGTCGAGGCTGACGTAGCGTGTTAGACAAGACAAGACAAGATACTTGTATTGCCACACAACCAGGTTGGTGCTATTTAGTTTCAGATATATTGTAGCTCTGAAATAACATGAAACAGCACATGACAGGACATGGATACATTTAGACATTTACACAATGACCACTTTCCCAACAATAAATACATCAATACTAAATACAGAGACCAACAGACGTTTAGTTAAGGTGAGGGGGGAGAGGGAGTGGGGTGCTGAGGGAGTTCCGCATTAGTGACATTTTGCATTGTCCCGTGGTCACTGCAGATCTGTTCTGTCCGCGCGGCCCTAACAGGATCCAGACGGGCAGCCTCGCTAGGCCCTAACAGGATCCAGACGGGCAGCCTTGCTAGGCCCTAACAGGATCCAGACGGGGCAGCCTCGCTAGGCCCTAACAGGATCCAGACGGGCAGCCTCGCTAGGCCCTAACAGGATCCAGACGGGCAGCCTCGCTAGGCCCTAACAGGATCCAGACGGGGCAGCCTCGCTAGGCCCTAACAGGATCCAGACGGGCAGCCTCGCTAGGCCCTAACAGGATCCAGATGGGCAGCCTCGCTAGGCCCTAACAGGATCCAGACGGGGCAGCCTCGCTAGGCCCTAACAGGATCCAGACGGGCAGCCTCGCTAGGCCCTAACAGGATCCAGACGGGCAGCCTCGCTAGGCCCTAACAGGATCCAGACGGGCAGCCTCGCTAGGCCCTAACAGGATCCAGACGGGCAGCCTCGCTAGTCCCTAACAGGATCCAGACGGGCAGCCTCGCTAGGCCCTAACAGGATCCAGACGGGCAGCCTCGCTAGGCCCTAACAGGATCCAGACGGGCAGCCTCGCTAGGCCCTAACAGCATCCAGACGGGCAGCCTCGCTAGGCCCTAACAGGATCCAGACGGGCAGCCTCGCTAGGCCCTAACAGGATCCAGACGGGGCAGCCTCGCTAGTCCCTAACAGGATCCAGACGGGCAGCCTTGCTAGGCCCTAACAGGATCCAGACGGGCAGCCTCGCTAGGCCCTAACAGGATCCAGACGGGCAGCCTCGCTAGGCCCTAACAGCATCCAGACGGGCAGCCTCGCTAGGCCCTAACAGGATCCAGACGGGCAGCCTCGCTAGGCCCTAACAGGATCCAGACGGGCAGCCTCGCTAGGCCCTAACAGGATCCAGACGGGCAGCCTCACTAGGCCCTAACATGATCCAGACGGGGCAGCCTCGCTAAGCTGACCTTGGAAGTGGCTTCCCCTCATTGAGCTGCCTCCCATCACTGCCTGTTGTTGACTGGAGTGCACTCATTGAGCCGGAGCGAGTGTCCGTGCGTGCAGCACTCACAGCTCGCCTTCTCTCATGTACAAATGTTACCCGTGTGGCACAGTGATTAGCACGTCCATATTTGACTCATGGAGCAGCCACAGACAGTAGCCGCAGAAAGCGCTCTATCAGACCCAACATCTGAACACACAGTTGCCATTGATTGGGTATCACGCTTGATACTAATTGGTCCCTAAACCCGTTAATTGGATGCACCGGTTTGGCCGTGCAGGGGGGGGGCGACTGCTGTGTTCCTCTTGCCTCCATGTGTGTGCTTTATGACCCACAGTGCAGCCAAATCTGTTGATGGAGTGATGACGATGGGTTTTAAATCAGTGTTCAGTCCCGCCCCCCCCCCCCCCCCCCCCCCTCGCATCTCTTCCTAATTATGTGCAGTGCACGTAAACACCATTTGCACAATTAGTGCTGATGACACTGTATAGCTCAATGTAGAAATAGACACTCATTAGGATCATTACTAGCTCGCTCTCTGGAGAGAGGGGAGGCACAACGCTTCCTCTGTAACCTCTAGTCTAGATGATGCTTAACGTGTGTGTGTGTGTGTTTGTGTGTGTGTGTGTGTGCGTGCGTGTGTGTGTGCGTGCGTGCGTGTGCGTGTGCGTGTGCGTGTGGTGTGCTGTGCGTGTGTGTGTGTGTGTGTGTGCGTGTGTGTGTGTCTGTGTGTGTGTGTGTGTGTGATGATCTGGTGACCGCATACATACAAAATATGACCTCTAGAATGTAACCGACATTAAGCAATGTGACGTGACATCCAGATCGTGTGCAAAATGATGTTAAATTCTGTGTTCATGTCATGAATAAAGAGATGAACAAATCATTACTAGCACTAGGGCTGGGCAATAATTCTATGTTATATCGCTTATCGTCTTTCAGTGGCATCGTCGTGACGCTATGAAGATGTTTTGATATCGTGAAACACATTTCTGCCGTCTGACTTGATGACAGGCAAATTTGACTTGACTGATAAAATGAGGTATGGTAGAAATATTATTTGAATATTTCGGGTTTGTTTGACATCACACCTAACATTACCATTCGGTTAAATAAGATGAACATTCATTTGATTATTTAACGTGATTTTGCATACACATACCCTATCGTGATATATATTGATTATATCGAGACAAATCCTCATGGTTATCGTGATATTATTGATTTCAACCATATCGTCCAGCCCTAATCTGTTAGTAACACACATACAGTGTAGCTGAAGAGACAAACGGCTTTTTGATGTGTGCGTGGTTGCGATCAGAATACAACAAATAAGGAATCAAGGGTGGAAATGCGAGCGTGGTTGAACACATTTAAGAGGCTGAGAACCTGCTCTGTTCTCTTTCCACGCGGCAGCATCTGAGGAAGGAGGCAGAGATACAGCCGCAGGCAGCAGTGGAATGGCTCGGGGGGAGTTGGAGAGAGCTGGCTGCCTCCCCAGCTCTGCAGCATCACAGCAGCACCTTCTCAAATCACAATTTACATACAGTTTAGCTTCTGTCTATGCCTTCTTCCTATTGGTCGAAGACAAGAAATGGCCTTTTGAGGGAGAACTCGTCAACTAAAATGAATGAAGTAATTAGAGAGTGCTTAGTGTGAGGAAAGCTGGGATAAGATAAGACAGACTTGCTGTAGGAAGGCTTGGAAACGATAAGAGGAGAACAGAGTTTGAGAGATGCATGGAAGTTTAGCAGCGTTAGAAGAAGAGAGGGAGGAGAGGAACATAGCCACACATCCAGAATGTAACACAGATATCTATTAATGGCAGAGAGGAAGAACGAATGGAACAAAGCAGCGTTTCATCAGAAAAGCCTAATTTTGTACTTCAGACAGCTGTCTGTCATCACAGCTCCAGCAGACTTTTCTCTCTGTCTTTGGTCTCCCTCCATGTCACTCTCCATCTTCTGGCACATGGTGCTGGTCCTGTCCTGTCCTCTCCTCTCCTCTCCTCTCCTCTCCTCTCCTCTCCTCTCCTCTCCTCTCCTCTCCTCTCCTCTCCTCTCCTCCTCTCCTCTCCTCTCCTCTCATCGTCCTCTCCTCTCCTCTCCCCTCCCCTCCTCTCCCCTCCCCTCCTCTCCTCTCCTCTCCCCTCCCCTCCCCTCCTCTCCCCTCTCCTCTCCTCTCCTCTCCCCTTCTCTCCCCTCCTCTCCTCTCCTCTCCTCTCCCTTCCTCTCCTCTCCTCTCCCCTCCCCTCCCCTCCTCTCCCCTCTCCTCTCCTCTCCCCTTCTCTCCCCTCCTCTCCTCTCCTCTCCCTTCCTCTCCTCTCCCTTCCTCTCCTCTCCCCTTCTCTCCTCTCCTCTCCTCTCCTCTCCTCTCCCTTCCTCTCCTCTCCTCTCCCTTTCTCTCCTCTCCTCTCCCCTCAACTCCTCCCCTCTCCTCTCCTCATTCTCCTGTTTTTTATATTTTATTTTAAAAATTTTATAGAACAGAACAGAACACAAAACAAAACAAAACAGACAAACAGGCTCCGACACAGGAAAAGGAAAAAAAGAAAGAAAATATACCAAAACAAATCACCAACATTCAATATTGCAACACGGTGCTACACAAGGTGCTTATGCACTTGTAAAGGTGCGTTCACACCGAGATATTTATTTTTCGCTCTGTCGCTCAAGTCAACCCTTTGGAATCGCTCTGTCGCTCTGTTTAAATCGCTCATCAACAGGCACACGAAATGACGGACATGTGGGGGATATTACAACGTTACGCAATGTCATTATATTTGGCCACTACGAGCCACCATCATTGTTTACAAGCTAAAGCCTATCAGCGTGCTCCTAATGCGAGCTGCATACCGGTAGGACAGACTTCACTTCATGTCAGCTGTCAGCCTGTCAATGCGGTTTGTTGCCACACAATAAACCAGCGGTTTGTTCCAAGCCAGTGTGATCCTTGACTCGCTCTCACACGGCAGCCAATCAGCGTTGAGCGGCGAGCGACTGATGCCAGCATATTTTCGCTCGAGTTGGGATATTTCATCAAGAGCGACGAGCAAATTTTCTCCCTATCGCTCTGTCTCTGCCGCTCGGACGCCCAGCGATTTTTCTCCCAGGCTAATATACGCTCAATCGCTCATTTGCATTGACTTTGTATGTAAACTCGACGCCAGCGAAAAACTTTAATAGGTCGGTGTGAACGCACCTTAAGAGATGTACATGGGATCTCGTGAAAGGGGTACATGAGGAATCAACCTCATCGAGGTTGGCTAGAAACGCCTCCCAGATAGCTAGACATGTTGAGTTCCTCACTCTCTGACTCACCTTTCCCTACTCTTCCATCACCTTACCCCCCTCTCTCCATACTCTACTCTTCTTTTTCTCTCCCCCCTGTCTCTTCTCCTCCCCCATCTCCCCCATGTCCTGCTTTTGAACTGCGAAGCTGGCACTGGCACTGGGACCACATCTAAAGACACGCACGCACACGCACACGCACACACACACACACAGAGCTGAGAGAGACAAGCGCACGCGTACACACACACACACCTCTATTTTCAAACTCACACATTTCCAACAACCATAATTACCTTATGCAAATCAGATCAACAAATAAGCCGTCTTATCGTGCTGGGTGACAGCCTATAAGATGCCAGAACCAAGTAGAGAAGCTGGTTTAATTAGAAACTGGGCTGATGGGTGGAGATGGAACATCCCGGCGCTCCTCACACTCTGTCCTAAATGTGCGTCCACACTCACTAATTCCCCACACGCCACCATCATGGCGCCAATTATGCTCCCGGGTTCATTTACCCGTGTTTTTTCGACGCGCTCTAGAGAAAAGGCTTGGCAGGTGTCGAATAGCGTGATTGAACTCAGGCGCAGCAGTCAACATCTTTCTAGATGCAAAATTATAGAGGCAAGGCCAAGGTGATTGGTCTGCTCGGTGCTTCTCTGACGCCTTTTGAAAATGGCAGCTATTTTTGAAAACGGCCTCGTTATCTTGTCATAGAAAAGAGGTGGGAGACTTGTGTGTGTGTGTTTGTGTGTGTGTGTGTGTGTGTGTGTGTGTGTGTGTGTGTGTGTGTTTTTTACTATGCTGGTGAGTGAGTTCCAAACACAGTATGCAACGTTGTTCATGATAGGGGCCAAGTGTTGGCTTTTGGTCAAACCAGGCCTAAAGCACAAGACGCCTCCATAGGAAGCAATTGTGATTGAAGAGGAAATAAAGGAAATGAGGAAGACAGCCAGAGAGAGGGATCGTGTCAAATAACAACTCTCTGTTCTCTGCTATAGTGGAGATTTTTGTTGCATATATTTTCCCGCTGTGCCAAATTGCTGGCAAACGCTTGTGAAACTTGTCCCACCCTTATAAGTATGCTTTGCTCAACAGCAGAGCACTTTTAAAGCCAGGAAGTTGGCAGGAGTCAAGTCGTCAAATTGGTGGCCAGTGCCTCTCTTGCATTGGCCAAGGGGCAGAGCAGCGCGCGCCCAGTTTCCTGTTTACAAGGTGTTTAGAGGAGCGGCCGGGATATATCATCCTCAGGATTAGAGAGTTTGGCTTTCAACATCATGTCCTTTTCATACCCTTTTACCCTGTGAGGCTGTTGGCACGAAACAATGTGTTTACAAGCCGTTTGTGTAAAACTTGTCTTTATCCCCCCTCCCCTTTCATACTGTAGGCCGACCCCAAGAAGCTGATCCGATTGGTCACGCAGCACGTCTCGGCGCATTCGGATTGGCCGGAGGAGCTGGAGAAGCTGATAGGCCAGCTGCACGTGTACAACGAGCGTCTGACCGACTTCACCCAGGCGCAGGTGCTGCAGGGCCTGGGCCGAGGGGTGGACGTCCAGCGCTTCAGCTCCGACTCCCACTACAAGAAGGAGACCATCCTCGGCCTGGCAGAGTAAGTTAGGTTGACCGGCACTCACTCTTACAAGAAAGAACCAGGGTTTTTTTGGCGGAGGTTGGGCCATTGGTCACCTTAGCAATCAAGGTGATGAGAGCAATCCCTGTCTGTGTCCCTCCTAGTGGTCCATTCCAACTCTTTAGCGAGAGATAGTAGGTGTCAACTAGCATTATCTCAAAGTGAGAACACAAAAACAAAATGATAGGTAATCTTCTAGATTATTTTTGGAGGCGTTTTTCGCCTTTATTGGGTAGGACAGTAGATAGACAGGACATGTGGCGGGAGAGAGGCGATGATGTGGGACAAAGCACCACGGGTTGGATTCGAAACCCAGGTCGGCCACGCAAAGACGACCGTAAAGCTAAATCATTGCATTATGAGGCAGAATAGGAGCAATCAAACCAGCAATTTTATTTTATAAAAAAAAAAAAAAGCATCCTTGTTTTTACAAAAGCGAAATAGGCGCAATAATGAATTCCTGCCGAATGAAAGAGGCACATTTATTGATTTGATGCTTGCTGGGTGCCCTCATACCACCTCCTCTCCTGCTTGAATGTGATGATTTTGTCTGTGCCTGTGTGTCTGTGCGTGTGTATGTATGTGCGTGTGTGTGTGTGTGTGTGTGTGTGTCTGTGCGTGTGTGTGTGTGTGTCTGTGTGTGTGTGTGTGTGTGTGTGTGTGTGTGTGTGTGTGTTTAGGACATTGGATGACGGCGATTACCGGATCTCTCTGTCTCTGGCTCATCGCTACAGCGTGCCTCTGTGGGAGGTCTACATGACGCACCTCGAGTTCCTCTTCACGGAGAGCGGGTAAGCGGACGCACGCACACACGCACACGCCCACGCACACGCACACGCACACACACACACACGCACACACACACACGCACACACACACACACACACACACGCACACACACACACACACACACACACTCTCTCAATGCATTTGCTTTTCTCTCTACTTCTGTTCTTTTTCTGTCCCATTAACCTTTTTCATCTGCGGTTATTTGGCTTTTATAGATGTTTCTAATGTCTTGTCAGTGCAGTTCACTGGATTATATGTCAAGTTAAAGAGCGCTGAAAATCACTTTCTTTCATCCACCGTCCTCCACTCAGAGAGGTTGACGGGGGATCATCCACCGTCCTCCACTCAGAGAGGTTGACGGGGGATCATCCACCGTCCTCCACTCAGAGAGGTTGACGGGGGATCCTCCACTCAGAGAGGTTGACGGGGGATCCTCCACTCAGAGAGGTTGACGGGGGATCCTCCACTCAGAGAGGTTGACGGGGGATCCTCCACTCAGAGAGGTTGACGGGGGATCCTCCACTCAGAGAGGTTGACGGGGGATCCTCCACTCAGAGAGGTTGACGGGGGATCCTCCACTCAGAGAGGTTGACGGGGGATCCTCCACTCAGAGAGGTTGACGGGGGATCCTCCACTCAGAGAGGTTGACGGGGGATCCTCCACTCAGAGAGGTTGACGGGGGATCCTCCACTCAGAGAGGTTGACGGGGGATCGGTGTTCAGCGAGTTTGAGCGAACAGAACAGCAGTCAGAATGGCTTTCTCTCGCTCCGCGGCAGCAGAGACACCAACCGCTCGGGAAATCGAATCGCTTTTAAACATTATTATTTTTGTGATAACACGCCTCAAAGTGCTCGCTTGATACTTGATTAGTCTATTTCCCCCATTATTGTTCATACCTGTCAGTTGGAGATATTCAGTGTGTCAGACTGGATTTGAAATGTCATCTTGTCGCCAGGTTTCAGTGAAGAAATGCAAAATAGCGTGCTAAATGCCATCTCTGCCTGTACGCCTGTGTGTGTGTGTGTGTGTGTGTGTGTGTGTGTGTGTGTGTGTGTGTACTTAAAATGCTGAAAAGTATAAAGGCAGAAAACGAGTGAAAGTAGCACCACTGCCTCTGAATTATGACAAAACTCACCTATATAAAATGCAGACTTGAAACAGCCCAGAGTAAATCAAATGTGCGCGTGTGTGTGTGTGTGTGTGTGTGTGTGTGTGTGTGTGTGTGTGTGTATGTGTATGTGTGCACGTGCGTGCGAGTGTGTGTGTGTGCGAGTGTGTGTTTGTGTGTTTGTGTGGGTGTGTGTGTGAGGGAGTGTGCCAGAGTCTATTTCCATAATTTATTTGCTCTCTGACTTCATAGCTGCCGATCTGACTAGCTCTGCACCTTGCCTTGTTTTAATAGAATGCCTTTTCAGCAGAGTTGAGGTGTTGTCTGTGTGTGTGTGTGTGTGTGTGTGTGTGTGTGTGTGTGTGTGTGTGTGTGTGTGTGTGTGTGTGCTTGTGCGTGTGCACGTGTGTGTGTGTGTGTGTGTGTGTGTGTGTGTGTGTGTGTGTGTGCATGTGTGCATCTGTGATAAATATCCCCGTGTCACTGAGCCGTTGCATTCTGATGTAGGGAAATGGTTTATGGAGTCCACTTAACGATAAATTACAACCTACACCTTCCTCGGACCCTACCACAGCTGCTCTGTGTGTGTGTGTGTGTGTGTGTGTGTGGGCGCGCACCAAAATCTCCAGCTCATGACACATGAGTAAATGATATTCATAGTATATGTGGAAAGCATGTGCCTTCAGAGGATGGATGGATGAGGGGAGTGATGGAGATAGAGCCGACCGGGAAAAAGGTGGAGGAAAAGACGCATGAAGAGGACAGAAGCATCCCTGCACAGAGGCATGCGTCAGCAAAAATACATACATACACATTTTACCTTGTTCTAAGGTATATATACATGCATTGTATACAGTATACTATAAGAATGCACCATTCGAATGAAGATTCAGTTTATTAAACTTGATGCTAAATAAATACTGATCCAGTCCATTGCTACAAAACAGCATTGACTGACAAAACATTGGACAAAAATGATTGAGATACTGTATCATTTATCTTTCTCCTTTAGAATATAATATACCGGTAATAAATATAATATTATATAATATAATAAATATAATATTATATTATTATATAAATATAATATGATTTTAAGTGTCAAAAAAACAGCAGATTATGTTTGGATACTCCATGATACTGATACGCAATTAAAAAAAAGTTGTGATATATCAGCAGAGTAGCTGTGGATCCTTAAATATAAGGAAAGGGGGATTGCACATAGTATTTATGTAGTTATTTATTTTGCTGGGTGATATGCTCAGCGAAAGCACTCCCAAATGAGTCAAAAGATGCATGCATTTAAACGCGGAAAAGAAAAAGATGGAGGGAAGGGTTGTTAGGTAGAGAAATACCCAGAGGAAGGGGAGGGGGGGGGGGTGGAGGAGAGAGAGAGGGAGAAGAGATAGATGATGGGGCCAAAGAGTGTCTCCGAGACAGTCCTATTAACACAGAATAAACGCTTTTACACGAATCAATAACCTGCTAAACACCATTGCCATCTATTCTAGCTATAGCGCTGTGTGTATGTGTGTGTGTGTGTGTGTTTGTGTGTGTGTGTGTGTGTGTGTGTGTGTGTGTGTGTGTGTGTGTGTGCACACGCGCGCGCCTGCGTGCGTGAGTGCGCGTGTGTGTGTAGGTCTTTGTAGAAGTTGTGCATAGCGACGCTTTAGGGGCCATGAATTTCAACCAATTTCATTGACATTTAAATGACAGCTATTAAACTGTTTAAATGACTGGGCTAAAAATAGCAATATGCTGACATGTGTCAACGACATCTCTGCCAGTCCATCCTGCAGTGTACTGTACTGTATGTGTGTCTCCATCATGCTGGCATCATACTGTCGACTCTGCTGCTCCTCCTCACTCAACACATCTGTTGACTTCTTTGCTCACAGTATGTTAGTGACAGAGCTAACAGCTGTTCTCCTAGCTTGTTGCTAGCTACTTTCACTTTCACAAATAGAAAATTAGTATTGTTTGTTTCTTCTGACGAGCCATCAAAATGCTTTTCCCTAAAGGCTCTGTCTAACTTAAATCAATGTTTATGCTGGCATAATAGTGGGT